>NC_080164.1:95043680-95355353 GCF_950295315.1 Erinaceus europaeus
GACATTTACATCTGAAAACATGTGCTCAGTGGTGCTGTATTCTACAGAATCCTTGGAGTAAGTAAAAGCCTTTCTTATGGCCCTCACCCTGATCCTTATTTGTTCATCTGAATGAACTATTCTAGTTGCCAATGTCCACTGAGTGCAATCTAAAAGGACAACACACCTGGATTAATAAATGCTGCTGCCTCAGCTACCAGTGAAAGATAGCACAAGTTTTTGCCTCTGTGCCCTTGCAAGACCTACAAAGATGATAGAAAGGGAACTTTTCAAAAATTACTAAGAACCTCACAGGACTGGAAATAACAGTAATAAGGGGGCTGGGTGGTGGCACACCTGGTTGAGCACACATGCTACAATGTACAAAGACCCGGGTTCAAGCTCTCAGTCACCACTTGCAGGGGGAAAGCTTTTTGAGTGGTAAAACAGTGCTACAGGTTTCTCTCCATATCTTTCCCTATCACCATCTGCCCTCAATTTCTGGCTGTCTCTATCTGGGAAATAAAGAAAAAAGCTTAAAGAATTCTTTTAAAATAATAACAGTAATAATATTGTAAAAGTTGATAACAAGATGCATAAGGGAAACCCCCAAAAGTGAGAGTTTTTTTTTTTAATCAAGATTATCAGTGGGGCTGGGTACTATACAATGCTACCATTCCTAGAGACCATTTTTAGAGAGTGATAAATTGAAAGAGAGAAGGAGAGACAAAAGGAGAGGAGAGACACCTACAGAATTATTCCCTCACTCATGAAACTCCCTGCAGTTGGGGACTGAGGGTTTGAACTCAGATTGTCAAACATAGTCATATGTGAATTTTAACCAGATGTTCCACCACCCAGCTCCCAGAAAAGCTGAATCTTAACTGAAAATAAATAAGTTAATGCAATCTTTAAAAAGGTCATGCTTCTTATAAAGTTTTGTCTGATTCAGAATGGATAATCTGATCCAGAGAACCTGGTATACTTTCAAATTTGTGATATAAATACGTTATGTTGTGTAACAGTTAGCATTTATAAGAGAAAGTGGGTGACATAAATATTAAGACAACAATGAGGCTTGACACAATCCTATATAAGATGGGTCCTAGTGACTGAATGACAAGTTCAAAATTTGTAACATTTCTCACCATCAACTGTTCTTCAGTGATGATTTCATAATTCCTTAATCTAAAAAAATAACTGAAGATACTTACAAACTGCATGAAGTGTAGTTTGGAAATTTTTATGTTGCTATTAGACTATTTTGTTTTTTATATGTTTTAATATTTTATTATTTATTTTATATCAATCTGAAATACAGAGAGAAAGACCAGAGCACTGAACAGCTCTGGTTTATGGTGGTGCTGGGGATTAAACCTGGGACTTCAGAGCCTCAGGCCTCAGAGTCTTTTGTATAACCATTATGCTGTCTCCCCAGCCCCTATTAGACTATTATGTAACTTTCACTGAAAGGCAGTGAAATATGAGAGATTGCTTAATTCTTTTCTGATACAGAGTGATTGTATAAGTTGTTGAATTTAATTTTAGGTCTATAAATTATGGTGTAACACTTCAGACAGTGTTCATATCCTAGGAAGTTATCTGGACAAGAAACTACAATAGCAAACAAAACAAAATAATACATGATAAGCCTGCCTTGAGACTGAGAGAAAACTGCACACTATGAAAGATAGTGGGAGGTTGTATTGGATCAAACTGAAACAGGGGTGAGAGAGGGGAGGGAAAAAATGAAATGACGGGACTGGAAAAGGGCCACACCAATGTCAGAGTTGTGGAATCTCAACCCCACCCTACAAAATAAATAAATAAACAGATAAATCAAATCGAATCCCATAAATCACAAATAACTTCTACTCCAATATAAGGTGACTAAATATCACTAGCATCTCCCAAATATAGGAAAGCTTGTTCAAACGGTTAGCTATAGGGACTATGCACTAGCAATTGTCCAGAATAGTTGAAGAGAGAAAAAAAAAATGGTTACTTCTGAATTCATTAGACCATAAAAACAGTCTATGGATACAAATTTTAGTAGCTTAATGAAAAAACAATGGTATAGGGCTGGTAAAATAACACACTTGGATAGTGCACTGCTTTGCTATATATGTGATCCAGGTTCAAGCCCAGCTTCCACCACATTCAAGGAAGCTTCAGAACTGTAGCTTTTTCATTCCCTCTTTTCCACCTCTCTGTCTCTATCTAAAACAAACAACCAAATAAATAAATAAAAATAGCATAAAGCAATCTAAACTAGAAGTAATTTCTTGTAAACTCTAAATCTTAGATGAGTACAATGGAAATATGATGACAAGGTCAAATTTTGCTGGTATACCTCACAATTCTGGACTGTAACTCAGTCTCCCTTTAAGAAATGGTGTTGTTGTTGTTTCTAGAGGAGAAACTGCTATGTATTTAATCTAAATTCAGTAGAGTATATAGAACAGGAAGAGGGGAAAGAAGCTACCTAATTAAAAATGAAGGAAGGAAAGAGAGTTACTAGATCTTAAAAAGAAAGAGGCTACATTATTTAAAAATTTTTGTTAGTGATTTAATAGTGATTAACAAGATTGTAAAATAACAGGGATACAGTTCAATACAATTTCCACCACCAGAGTTCTGTGTCCCATCCCCTCCATTGGAAACTCCCCCCTTTTTTTTTCTGCCTCCAGGGTTATTGCTGGGATTCAGTGCCAGCACTAGCAATTCACTGCTCCTAATGGCCATTTTTTTTTCCATTTATTGGATAGGACACAGAGAAATTGAAAGAGGAGAGGGAAAGAGAAAAGGAGAGAGAAAGACACCTGCAGACATGCTTCACCTCTTGTGAAGTGGACTCCCTGTAGATGGGGAATAGGGGTTTGAACCCGGACCTGGCACAGGGAAATTTCCCTATTTTTTATCATTCTGGGATTATGAACCAAATTCTTTATGGGATGCAGAAGGTGGAAAGTCTGGCTTCTGTAATTTATTCTCTTCTGAACATGGATGTTGACAGGTCAGTACATACTCCCAGCCTGCCTGTCTCTCTTTCCCAAGTGGGGCAGCGCTCTGGAGAGATGAGACTTCAGGACACATTGGTAAGGTTGTCTGCCCAGGGAAGTCAGGATGGCCTCATGGTAGCATTTGAAACTTGGTCGCTGAAAGGCAGTAAGATATAAAGCAGGACAAATTGTTTAATAAACAGGAACCCAAAGTGAGGAATAAAGCAGATGAAATTAGGGGTCTTCATTTAGGTATGTTCCAAGGGACCCATGACTTTAGTAATTCTTGCCTGAGCCTGATAGCTAAAATTCAGGTGGACTAAAAGTATTGTCTAGGAAGATGGTGTCAAGGGGCCAGGCAGTGGCACACCTGGTTAAATGCTCACATTACAGTGCACAAGGAGCCAGGTTCAAGCCCCTGGTCCCCACCTGTAGAGGGATACTTCACAAGTGGTGAAGCAGGGATGCAGGTGTCTCTCTCTCTCCTTCTCCTCCCCCTCTATTCTCAATTTCTCTCTGTTTCTATTAATTGATAAATAAAAATAAGAAAATAAAAAATATGGTCTCAAAGTTTAGTATAGGACTAGGAAGCTGGATTAGGCAAAGAGCAGCTCCTAATCACAAGGACAGTAAATAAGTACCATTAACTGCTAACCCCATCAGTCTGACCTTGAACCCATATATATTCATAATTAGCACAGAAGCCTGTGTCACCTCTGAGTCCCTGTCAGCATGAGCTCACATTCCATGGTCAAAGATAGCAACATTCTAGGCTGCACTCTTTTCACAACCAGTCTTCCTTGAGTGGCATAGTAGGTTGACCCAGCCTCCTTTTGGAGAGTGGGGCATTCCCTACCATTGCTGCTCTACAGTGAAGGCAAGGTACTGGATAGGCCCACAAGAGGACTTATGATGATGTTTCTGATGCAAGTGACCAGTAATGATGGAGAGAGGGATCTGTTAGAGGTCTAGGCCTATCATATGTATGTGAGAATCCAAAGATTTCCTGACTAGAGCCCCAGATAATGTGGTAAGCTGGTATTGACCAAAAAGTTCATCATTAAACTATACTGTTCTCCTTAAACTATACTCTTCTCCTTACCTAGTTTTTGTAGTCCTCACTTGATCTAACAAGGCTGACTTAAAGTGATTGAGAGAAGTGAAGTAGGGGGTAGGAGAGGAGGCTATCTAGACTAAGTGGTAAATATTTGATTAGGTGCTTTATGGTGTTTTCTTTAGGACTTTCTATTTGCTTGCTGAACTTAGTCTAAGTCACAGCAGACCACTGAGCACTTTTACTTTGAGGTATATATATTTCCCATAACTTATGAATACATGTGCACATGTATCCTGTACCTTCAGCTCTGGTCTATATTGAGGGTCTGTGGCTTCATTAGGGAATGCACCATTTGAAATGGAACTAGGGGTCCCATGTGTTAGGAAAAGTCTCACCAGATTATTGGAGTTAGAGGTTTGACAACTCAGGCTTGGCATCTCTGGAAACAGTCCAAAATAAAATGTGGCATGTGGCACTGGTTGCACCAAGAGAATTTTTAAATGATTTTATTAGTGATTTAGTAATGCTTTTCAAGATTATAAGATGCCTTTAGTTCCACACTACATCCCCTGCCAAAGTTATGTGCCTCCCCTAAACACATATATAGCACACATTATCAACCATAGTTTTAGTGAAGTAGAGATAAATTTGGCTATTTTTTTTTTGGAAGTTCATATATTCTCAAAGACTTTTTAAAGAACAAACTGAAGTAATAGGTGTGGGATGTAAGTGAAGATACTACCTGTGTGTAATAAAAGTATGCAAAGAAGAAAACCAGCAAAACTGAAAATCTATAAGCATTTATAATTTAAATATATTTTCTGGAGGTAAAATTAATTCAATAATTGAATCCACATATTTAATAGGTACACTGTGTGCATAGGGAAAAAATCCAGTCAGAATAGCCATTTTTATGTATTCAGTAAAGCGTGAGCCTGTGCAAGTAATGGTGGTACCATGACTAACTCCTGGGAGATAACCGTGTAAGTCTTTGCAATGTTCCATGTGCTAAATGTATCTTTATTTTCCAGGAAGCCTTTAAGTCAGACCAGGCAAATTATGAAAACAGTGAGGCTTTTGTTACAATGTTTTATTATTATGCATATTTATTGTAATTTTTCAGTATAGTATTAGGCACCTTGGAACTTGTGGTATTATTTTGACTTTTCAAAGGGCTAGAGAATATGGCCCATCAGAAGCTCCTCTCAGCATTTCATGCTACAGGAGCAGAAAACTTGCCTTTTCCCTCTGTGTCCTCAGGGGACATAGATGGACTTTGGTTGTTATTTTAAAAGACAGGCTATTGGGAAAGCTGATAGTTCAGATAAATAGGAGAACACCTTGGCAGTGAAAAGAATAAATGCTGGGGCATTAGGAGAGCCATCAGAAGATGTCATTCCCAGAGGCTGAATAACCCATTTGCCAGGGACATTATTCAGAGCCATAGTCCACACTGCAATTGTTTGGCAAATAGACTCTCACATCATTAGGTGGAAAAAGATAGGTAGAAACAGGTAAAAATTGGATGAAGTCCATTCTGTTATATATAGTCTATGCCTGAGGGTCCTTTCTGAATTTGTAGATTACTATCTGAGATTAAATCACTCACCAGTCATTTCCAGGAAAGAAGAATAAAATAAAAGGAAGGAATGCTGGGCAGAGGCAGCAGGAGGTATGGGGCTACTGCTGAGCCAGTGACAGCAATGATGATGAGACAAATGGCAGAGCCACTTATGTGGCCACAGCCACGGAACCTGAGATGTACAGGTCAGCCAGAGAAAGGGAAGGTCACAGCTCAAAATAATGTTAGTCTAGTAAACGTCCCCAAGTTTATACTGTTTCTCCTTATGTCTTCAGTCCAATCACTCCCACTGCATTACAAAGCAGGGTGCATAATCAGTATTCAGTACTCAGTAGATATTCTGGTGGACCAGAAAAGAATACGTATTTCTTCCTTATCCCTACTTAATATGTACTTTAAACCAAAAACTAACATTCTCCTCAATTTCTTCTTTTTTTTTTTTTTTTTTGCCTGCAGTGTCTTGGTGCCTGTCCTACAAAGTCATAGCTACCAGTGGCCATTTTTTCCTTTTTCTTTTTTTTCATTTTATTTGATAAGACAGAAAAAAAAATTGAGAGGGGACAGGGAGACTGAGAGGGAGAAAGAAGATAAAATCCTGGACACCTGATAACCTGCTTCACTGCTTGTAAAGCACGCCTCCCCCCCCCCGCCCCTTGCAGATGGGAAGCAGGAGCTTAAACCCAGTTACTTGAGCAGGTCCTTGAGCTAAGTACTATGTGATCTTAACCAGGTGGACCCACTGCTGGGCTCCCTTTCCTCAGTTTTCCACATCACCAAGAATCCTAAATGGCATTCCATGTTTAGGATTGAAGAAATTATGCCTCGTAATTATGCCTTTTCAACTAATAGATTACCCCTGAATAGAATAGTAGATTAGGAGGGCCGGTGGTAGTGCAGCAGATTAAGCACCTATGGTGCGAAGCACAAAGACTAGCACAAGGAACCTAGTTCCAGCCCCCAACCCCCACCTGCAGGGAGGTCACTTCACAAGCAGTGAAGCAGGTCTGCAGGTATCTATGTTTTTCTCCCCCTTTCTGTCTTCCTCTCCTCTCTCAATTTCTTTCTGTCCTAATCAACAACAAGGGCAACAAAAGTGGGAAGAAACAGCCTTTAGGAGCAGTGAATTCATAGTGCAGGCACCAAGCCCCAGTGATACATTCTGGAGGCAAATAAAATAAATAAATAAAGAATAGTAGATTAATATTATTAAGGGATGCTTCAGTGTAAAGTATTATCTCATGAAGCCAACTGAACAGGCTTAGAAAAAAAAATAGCCATGCCTATTAAGAAGATTATCTTGTAGACAGAAAGGAAAATTTTAACAATGAAAATCAGAGAAGCTCTTGAACTGAACCAAGTCTGCTACGCCCAGGTCAATCATTGCCATATATGTATATTGTCCAGAATAATTATGGTCTAATCTTCATTTATATGATGATGGATAAGGGACCTGCTCTGGACAGAAGATTGTGCCATGACGGTCCTCAATTTCCATTTTTGGTCTTTTCAATCATATAGAATTCACCCACTAAAAAAACAAGATAGGCCCTTTAGATTTCCAGAGTAATGTTCAACTAAAGGGTTCAAAGCACTGACCCACATCTTTCTATGGAGAGGAATAACATATGAAGTTCTTTTAAAACTGACTTTGACTTATTTAATGATGATGAATAGTTAGAAAATAAAATTTATGGGAGAGATTATCCTTGCAAACTGATCACTGAAAAAGGTAAGGTTTACAGAGACTGACTGCCCTTGGAGGAATTAGCCAATATGAGGTAGATGGTTGTGAAGATCTACAGTCAAGTATGGGATAAGTCTTGAAGGAAAGAAAAGAAAAAAAAAATAAGTAGCTCTTTTTTTAAGGAACATTATGAGGAGAAAATAGAAAGGAGACACACAGTTTTTGAGTTAGGTAGGTCTATATTTGAATAATGTTTTCCATGTGATATTGGGTAAATATTTTAACCTCTCTGATGTTTAATGTTCTCATATGTAAAAATAAGCACGCTATGTTGTCTCAGAGGGTATTTGTAACTAATGTGGCTAGTTCATGTCAGGGGACACAAGGTGACTTCCATTCATACTTTGATCTCTCACTTCAAACTGGGCAGGCAAGGGTTGTGTAGTAACTGAGACAGCTTGATAAAAGATAGGAAGGAGTCAGAAAAGCTAGTTTCTATACATGGCCAAAACAAGAATACAGCTGCAATTTCTATAGGAGGTTTCAACTTAGACATGTATTAATATATATTTAATATGTAACTAATTTATATATGTGTTTAATCTGTAGTTAATAACATCACTGCATTTAAAACTCAGTTGCATCATCTATAAGAACCAAACATTATATATAAGAACTAAACATACATGGTCTATAAGGGTCCTTCCAACTAGCCAATATTATGGTCCCCATCACTAAGATACATAAGTACTGGTTGTTCAAGTCTTGTCATCACTTAGGCTGTTCTGTGGCACCTAGGGGTGCTGTGGTGTTTCTTCCCCTATTTGCTTCTCTATCTTAATGAAAAAACAACCTGGGAACAGGGAACTCATGTTTGAATGGGACCCTGGATTCTGTAATAATAATAGTAACAATAACAACAAATTCCTATACAATAAGCACAGAGATTCTACTGAATGTGGGAACCTAGGAAGGGTTCATAGCTCAGGATAACCTGGCAACATCTATCGAAGTGTGACTAGAATAGGCAACAGTAAGATGAATGTCACATTAAGTGAATGTTAACAACCTGAGCAGCGGCAGAGAGATAGTTGGGAGAGGAGAATAACTCAAACAAAGTAACCAAGAGTGCTAGAATAAAATATGAAGAAAGACCAAGAAGGCCAGTATGTAGATACCCTACAAAGCCAAACAAAGATGAGATTAGTTAAAAAATGAAACCATATAGAATGATGTTCTTTTTAATTTTCAACTTATTATATTTTTTTACCAGAGCACTGCTCAGTCATGGCTTTTGGAGGTGTCAGGGATTGAACGTGGGTACTACAAGTCTTAGACATAAGAGTATGATATCTGGTTCCCGGAAGATGGCGCACTGAGAAGCTGCTAGTGGCTTGAGCTCTGACCACATCTTCTGGAAACAGTAGGATTTTCTGCCTTTAGTAGGCCAGTCAATAAGGGGTCCTAGCGGTGACACCAAGGAGGTGACTATAACTTGATTTGGGTTAAGAAATAGAGTAGAAAAAAAGGGGGAAAATTTTTTTCCGTTTAATTATAAAAACACCTCCTCCCCCTCCACACCCCCCCATAACCAGTCCCTGGGGACCAGCTCCTAGCAGGCTCCCCTGCTGAGCCTCTTTCTTTCTTTACCAAATTCCTGTCCCACCAGGAAGTATCATTCATTCTAAGTCTATACCCTTCTGAAACCTCTGGCCTTTTTTTTTTCTTTCTAAGTAGCAAACCCCCACCACCTCACCCCGCATAGCTAATTAAAAATAAATAAATAAATAAACTCTTTCCTATCACCACTCTTTTATGACTGTTCTTTTTCTTATCTTTTTCTTTTTTCTCTCTCTCTTTCTTTTTTTTTCTTCTTTTTCTCATTCTTTTCATCCTTTCTTCCTTAATCCTACAGCTTCCAAAGCCACAGGCCCCAGCCCCCACACCACCAAACAGTGTGCTTTTTTGAATTCACTGATACACATTTGGAAATTATTTTGGGGAAGAATTCTGACTCAGTGTGGACTCCCACTGTGAGTGTCTCTGCTCAACTTCCCTTCCTCCTTTAGCCACCCCTAGAATATACAGTGGATAGTAGATTTGCATAACTGTCTATTTCAACCATCCTTGTCTAGTCATGAGGTTTTTTTTTTTCTTTTCACTACTCTTTAATTACAGCTCTTTTTCTTCTCTTTTCCCTTTTCTCTCACTTGTCTCTTTTTTCTTATTTTTCTTTTTTTTATCTTGTCATACACTTCTTCCTTCCTTCTTCATTGCATTTCTGAATTTTTGAATTATTTTGGGGAAGAAATATGACTCAGAGTGAACCCTCTATGTGTGTATCTCTGCTCTAGTTCCCATTCCCCCTTTTGTTACACCTAGAATATACAGTGGATAGTAGATTTGCATAACTGTCTATTCTTGCAATCCCTTCTTTCTTTTCTCTTTCTTCTTCACTGGGATTTGGTTACAATTTTTTCATGGACTGGAGAAATTTTTTGGCTAACTGGTAGTGATTAAACTGCTTCAATACTTGCTTCAGTTGCTACTATAATTCCTGAGGTTGGTGAGTGCAATTGTCATAAAGGTATTTAGTACAGTGTTGCCAGTGCTCAAAACACAAAAACTGAGGAACAACAGAGCATAAAAAAAGAAACACATAAATCAAAAAATTGGGTAGATCAAAAACAAAACTGCTACTCCAATGAATGAAGACAAGAGCCCAGAAGAAACTACAAATCAGCCAGAAGTAACCATAGATAAGAAAAGTATGCAAGCAATAATAAACTAATTAATCACAGAAATGAAAACAACATTGGAGGAAAGGAATGGCAGTATTAGGGAAACAACAGTTGAGACCCCCAAGGAAAATACTGATTATTTTGAGGCAATTAGAGAACTGAAAGCTGAAATAGCTGTAATGAAGAAAGAAGCTGAGGCAAGGGAAATCAGACTAACAGAAGCAGAAAACAGAATTAGTCAGACAGAGGATGAGTTAGAGAAAACTAAGAAAGAGGTGAAAGAGCTTAAAAAGAGATTGAGAGACACTGAAAACAACAACAGAGACATATGGGATGATCTCAAAAGAAGTAACATTCGCATAATTGGCCTGCCAGAGGAAGAAAGAGAGGAAGGGGAAGCAAACATTCTAGAGGAAATAATAGAAGAAAACTTGCCAGACCTTAATAACAGAAAGGACATCAAGATTCAAGAGGGCCAGAGAGTACCAAACAGAATCAACCCACACCTGAAGACACCAAGACACATCATAGTCACAATGAGAAGTAGTAAGGATAAAGAAAGGATCCTAAAGGCTGCAAGAGAGAAAAAAATGTCACATACAAGGGAAAACCCATAAGATTATCTGCAGACATCTCTACTCAAACTCTAAAAGCTAGAAGAGAATGGCAAGATATCTGTTGAGCCCTGAATGAAAAAGGGTTTCAACCAAGGATAATATATCCAGCTAGACTTTCATTCAACTAGATGGAGGGATCAAAACCTTCTTAGACAAACAACAGTTAAAGGAGGCAACCATCACCAAGCCGGCCCTGAAAGAGGTTCTAAAAGACCTCTTATAAACAAGAACATAACTATAATAATTGCAATATATCAGAGCAAACAAAAAAAATTTTTTTGAACAATGGCACTACAATACATTAAATCCATAATATCAATAAATGTCAATGGCTTAAACTCACCCATCAAAAGGCACAGAGTGGGGGGATGGATCAGAAATCATAAACCAACCATATGCTGCTTGCAAGAATCCCATCTGTCACAACAAGATAAACACAGACATAAAGTGAAAGGATGGAAAACTATCATACAGGCTAACGGACCACAAAAAAGGGCAGAAACAGCCATTCTCATCTCAGACACGATAGATTTTAAATTAAATAAAGTAATAAAAGATAGGCAAGGACACTATATAATGATTAGAGGATCAATCAGCCAAGAAGACTTAATAATCATTAACAGCTATGCACGCAATGAGGGACCATCTAAATACATCAAGCACTTATTGAAGGAATTTCAAAAATACATCAATAGTAATACAATAATAGTGGGAGACTTCAATACCCCACTCTCACACTTAGACAGATCAACAAAGCAGAGAACCAACAAAGATACAAGAGAATTGAATGAAGAGATTGACAGACTAGAACTCTTGGACATTTTCAGAGTCCTTCACCCAAAAAACTGGAATACACCTTCTTTTCAACACACATACTCAAGGATAGACCACATGTTAGGGCACAAAGACAACATCAATAAATTCAAGAACATTGAAATCATCCCAAGTATCTTCTCAGACGACAGTGGAGTAAAAGTAACATTTAACAACAAACAGAAAATTATTAAAAGTCGCAGAATTTGGAAACTAAACAACATACTCCTTAAGAATCACTGGGTCAGAGAGTCACTCAAGCAGGAAATTCAAATGTTCCTGGAAACAAATGTAAATGAAGACACAACCTATCAAAATATTTGGGACATAGCTAAAGCAGTACTGAGAGGGAAACTTATAATAGCCATACAATCACATATAAAACACCAAGAAGAAGCTCAAATGAACGACCTTACTGCACACCTGAAGGATTAAGGAACCCTAAAGCATCCAGAAGGACAGAAATCACTAAAGTTATAGCAGAAATAAACAACATCGAAAATAAAAGAACTATATAAAAGATCAATGAAGCCAAATGTTGGTTCTTTGAAAGATTAAACAAAATTGACAAACCCCTAGCCAGACTTACCAAACAAAAAAGAGAGAAGACTCAAATTAATATAATTGTAAATGATGGAGGAGATATCACAACTGACACCACAGAAATCCAGAGAATCCTGCGAAACTTCTATAAAGAACTATACGCCACCAAGCTAGAGAATTTGGAAGAAATGGAATAATTCCTAGAAGCATATGCCCTTCCAAAACTGAACCAAGAAGAACTACAAAATCTAAATGCACCAATCACAGACAACGAAATTGAAACCACTATTAAAAACCTCCCCAACAAAAAAAGTACTGGACCAGATGACTTCACAAATGAATTCTACAAAACTTTCAGGAAACAGTTAGTACCCATACTTCTTAAGCTTTTCCATAAGATTGAAGAAACAGGAATACTCCCTTCCACCTTCTATGAAGCCAACATCACCTTGATACCAAAAGCTGATAGGGACAGAACAAAAAACGAAAACTACAGACCAATATCTCTGATGAACATAGATGCCAAAATATTAAACAAGATCTTGACCAACCGGACACAGCAACATATCAAAAAGATTGTTCATCACGACCAAGAGGGATTCATCCCAGGAATGCAAGGCTGGTTCAGCATCCATAAGTCAATCAATGTCATTCACCACATCAATAAAAGCAAAGCCAAAAACCACAGGATTATTTCAATAGATGAAGAGAAAGCCTTTGACAAAATGCAACACCCATTCATGCTCAAAACTCTACAAAAAATGGGAAATAGATGGGAAATTCCTCAAGATAGTGGAGTCTATATATAGCAAACCTACAGCCAACATATGCAATGGACAGAAGCTGAGAGGATTCCCCCTCAGATTGGGGACTAGACAGGGGTGTCCACTATCACCATTACTCTTCAACATAGTATTGGAAGTTCTTGCCATAGCAATCAGGCACGAGAAAGAAATCAAAGGAATACAGATTGGAAGGGAAGAAGTCAAGCTCTCAATATTTGCAGATGATATGATAGTATACTTAGAAAAACCTAAAGAATCCAGCAGAAAACTACTGGAAGTTATTGGGCAATATAGCAAGGTATCAGGCTACAAAATCAATGTACAAAAATCAGTGGCATTTCTTTATGCAAACACTAAATCTGAAGAAGAAGACATCCAGAAATCACTCCCGTTTACTGTTTCAGCAAAATCAATAAAATACCTAGGAATAAAGTTGACCAAAGAAGTGAAGGACTTCTATACTGAAAACTATGAGTCACTACTCAAGGAAATAGAAACTGATACCAAGAAATGGAAAGATATCCCATGCTCATGGATTGGAAGAATAAATATCATTAAAATGAATATTCTCCCCAGAGCCATATACAAATTTAATGCAATACCCATCAAAGTTCCACCAAGCTTCTTTAAGAGAATAGAACAAACACTATAGTCTTTTATCTGGAACCTGAAAACACCTAGAATTGCCAAGACCATCTTAAGGAAAAGAAACAGAAATGGAGGCATCACACTTCCAGACATTAAACTATATTATAAAGCCATCATCATCAAAACAGCATGGTATTGGAACAAAAATAGGCACACAGACCAGTGGAACAGAATTGAAAGCCCAGAAATAAATCCCCACACCTATGAACATCTAATCTTTGATAAGGGGGCCCAAAGGAATAAATGGAAAAAGGAGGCTCTCTTCAATAAATGGTGCTGGGAAAACTGGGTTGTAACATGCAGAAGAATGAAATTGAACCACTTTATCTCACCAGAAACAAAAATCAACTCCAAATGGATCAAAGACTTAGATGTCAGACCAGAAACAATCAAATACTTAGAGGAAAACATTGGTAAAACACTTTCCCACATACACCTCAAGGACATCTTTGATGAATCAAACCCAACTGCAAGGAAGACTAAAGCAGAAACAAACCAATGGGACTAAATCAAATTGAAAATCTTCTGCACATCCAAAGAAACTATTAAACAAACAGAGAAACCTCTCACAGAATGGGAGAAGATCTTCACATGCCATACATCAGACAAGAAACTAATCACCAAAATATATAAAGAGCTCAGCAAACTTAGCACCAAAAAAGCAAATGACCCCATCCAAAAATGGGCAGAGGATATGAACAAAAAATTCACTCCAGAGGAGATCCAAAAGGCTAACAAACATATGAAAAACTGCTCTAGGTCACTGATTGTCAGAGAAATGCAAATTAAGACAACACTAAGATACCACCTCACTTCTGTAAGAATGGCATACATCAAAAAGGACAGCAGCAACAAATGCTGGAGAGGATGTGGGGACAGAGGAACCCTTTTACATTGCTGGTGGGAATGTAAATTGGTACAGCCTCTGTGGAGAGCAGTCTGGAAAACTCTCAGAAGGCTAGACATGGACCTTCTTTATGATCCAGTAATTCCTCTCCTGGGGTTATAACCCAAGGACTCCATAACACCTAACCAAAAAGAGGTGTGTACTCCTATGTTCATAGCAGCACAATTCATAATAGCTAAAACCTGGAAGCAACCCAGGTGCCCAATACCAGATGAGTGGCTGAGAAAGCTGTGGTATATATACACAATGGAATACTATGCAGCTATCAAGAACAATGAACCCACCTTTGCTGACCCATCTTGGACAGAGCTAGAATGAATTATGTTAAGTAAGCTAAGTCAGAAAGATAAAGATGAGTATGGGATGATCCCACTCATCAACAGAAGTTGAGAAAGAAGATCTGAAAGGGAAACTAAAAGCAGGACCTGATCAAATTGTAAGTAGAGCACCAAAGTAAAAACCCTGTGGTGAGGGGTAGACATGTAGCTTCCTGGGCCAGTGGAAGGGTGGGAGTGGGTGGGAGGGATGGGTCACAGTCTTTTGGTGGTGGGAATGGTGTTTATGTCCACTCCTAGTAAAATGTAGTCATATAAATCACTAGTTAATTAATACTAGTGGTGGAAAATTAATTTTATGTCTTGAAGTTTTTCAATACACAAACTGAATCTTTTCAATATAGAGGCTGTGTAATTGATATGCAGACTCTCTCAAAAGCCTAGACCAAGTAGATCAGAAGCAACCAATAGCACAGCTATATACAAGATACTGGGTAATGTACAGCAAACCCTAACAAAAGGACTTTCAAAGTTAACCCAACTACCAAACAATGTGATGATAACATTAACTGTCGATTGTCTTTTTGAACTCTAAGACAGCAGGAACCTCACATCTCCACTATAGAGTCTCTACTTCCCCCAGTCCTGGAACCCTTGGATAGGGCCCACTTTCCCGTATGCCTCTCCCAATCCATATCAAATAATATTGCATCTGCCGATCACAACCTAACCAACACAACGATTGCCACCTCAACATGCTTCACTTCAGACTGTGTCCAGAGACTTCATGTGTGGAATGACAACCCTTCAACTTCATTACTCTGGTGAGATCTTTCCTTTCATAGTATACTCTAATTCCATCTCAGGTGGTTCACTTTCTAACAAAGTCCCAAAACCTAGATATACACCAGTTTCTGTGAGAGAGAGCATATGTTCACACATATCTGTAAACTACTGCAAAATATATGCCTGAAAGCAGAAGTGCACTAGAGTTTGCAGTGAGTATCCCCCTAACATTTCCTCTCCACAATTCCAAGCTTTGGGTCCATGATTGCTCAACAATTTGTTTGGCTTTGTATATTAACTCTCTTTTCTGTCACCAGGTTCCAGATGTCATCAGGATGCCGGCCAGGCTTCCCTAGACTGAAGACCCCACCAATGTGTCCTGGAGCTCAGCTTCCCCAGAGACACACCCTACTAGGGAAAGAGAGAGGCAGACTGGCAGTATGGACCGACCAGTCAACGCCCATGTTCAGCAGGGAAGCAATTACAGAAGCCAGACCTACCTTCTGCAACCCACAATGACCCTGAGTCCATGCTCCCAGAGGGATAGAGAATGGGAAAGCTATCAGGGGACGGGGTGGGAAATGGAGATTGGGTGGTGGGAATTGTATGGAATTGTACCCCTCCTACCGTTTGGTTTTATTAATTAATCCTTTATTAAATAAAATATAAAAAATATGAAAAAAGAGTATGATATCTACCCCACCCTGTTGAAGTTCCTATATTATGTAGCCTCTCACCTGCTGCACTGCAGAATTTTCCAGTATATGTTTGTTTTTGGTTTTTGTGTTGTTTTTGTCTTTTCAAAACGATTTCTTCAGAGCTCAAAGTCTAAGTTACACTTGTCTTGTTCAAAGGTACAGAGGAGACAATCTGAAATATACTTCAATTGGCCAAATAAAGTGACTAAGCCCAATATAATGCTGTGTTAAACATAGTGCTACAAGAATAAGATTTCAGCTAAAAAATCTCATTATTAAAATAATATTATTTCTGTTCCAATGCCAGTATTTTCCTCTAGCCTTCTTAACACCATAAAAGTACTAATAGTCAATAGAAACACTTCTTACAGTCTTTTGTTCTTCAGTGCATGAATGGCATACTTTGTACCTGCTCTTAAGTCTCTTCAAAAGCTTTATCTGACAGCTATCCCCTAAAAATGTCATTATCTCTCTCTATTCCCCCTTCTCACCCAGCTAAGTCATTTCCCTCAAAGTCTTGTAACGAATATAGGGAAAAAGAAAAGAGACCAAATAATTGGCATTTAAGAACACTTTTCTTTTAATTTATAATGTATACTAATGATGTCATCATGGTTTACATGGCTATAAGTTTACAAACATACAGCTCAACCCCATACTCACTACCAAATTCTGTGATCCTCCACCCTGATAGTTAACCATTAGAATCCTCAAAAAGTCTTAGAGTTTATTACTTTTCTTTGGAAGTTCATGAATTTTAATTCTCTATATTTTACATATGAGTAAAACTATCCAGTTATTGCCTCTCACCATCTTACTTCATTAAACATAATTACCTCAAGTCCCATCCATTTTATCCTCAAATACATAATATCACCTTTTTTTTATTACAAAGTAGTATTTCATTGAGTAAATATGACCTATATATTATTCATATAGTCACCACCAGTGAAGGTTTAGGCTGCTTCCACTTTTGTGGTTATTGTTGATAATGTTCATAGCTGTGAACACAGGAGTGTTTGTGGCTCTTCAGTTAGTGATTGCATGTACTTTGAGTATATGGCTGGGCCCCTTTAGAATTACTGATATTCGAATAGGCAAAGGATTTTATCTCATGTTAATCATTTTCACAAAAATTTCCAATATCTCTTCTATGTTGAACCAAATATATTTATGTCCATAACCACTCACCCCAACCCACCCCCATCAGATTATAACAGAAAAGTCCTCCAGTCAGCCTAGAGGCTTAGCAAAACAAGAGCATTTTCTGTGCAGTAGATCCATCTCCATGGCTACAGCTAGATTGGTCCTGAGCCAGAAAAAGAAAAAAAAGGAAGAAAGAGAAAAAGGAAGAGAAAATGGGAGGTGAATGAATAGGATTTGAGCAGAAAAGAACCTTTGGGTAGGCCAGCTATTAGCATAAACTACAAAATCTAAAGTTTGTCAGTGTAATTTTGAGTTTCTGACTGAGTTTCTTTCTCAGAGGGACTGGATTTCACAGAACTCAGCTAACCTTCCCCAGCTGATAGTTGCCACTCCTGAAACCATTTTTGATACCAATGGTCAAAATACACCTGTCTTTTCTGAAAATGAGAGTCATTGTAATCCCTAGGAGATACAGAAACTTGCCTGCCTCTCTCTGGTGTCTTGGAGCAGAATTCCTGCAATTCTTTGAACAGCTGTAGGGGAATCCAAGAACAAAGCCTATCTCTTCAGGGCATGCAAATCTATTCATTCCAATATTGTTCTTCCTTCTCAGTTTAGAGGTCCCTTCCAATTAATGGAGGGCAGTTTGAACCCCATTAACATGCTCCTACATTAACACATCTGCATCTGCTTTTTTTTTTTTTTTTTTTTTTGACCTGCCTCTGCTCTTCTACAAACTTCTTCCCAAGCACATGATGGAAAAAAAAAAAAATCCAAGTCGTGGGAGCTGTATTTCTGCAAGTCAAAAAGATGCCCTACATAGTTTTTCACTGATCAGTCTAAAAACAGTTTCAGCCAATTTAAACCACTTTTTATAAAATATCATTTGCATCACATTTGACAGCCTGCTTGCCACTTTTCTGCCCCATTATGATGTGAAACAGCTGAGCTCCCAACTCTGGAAGAAACTAACTTTTGGCTGGGAAAATAGCACCTCAACAGGAATGGTCATAAGTCTGGAAGGTAGCACTGGCCCAGATTATAGATTAGAACTCAATAAATTTGGGATATTAACTTCATCTGAAGAAATTAAAAAGAGGACTAATTTTTCTATGATACATATAGGTGGGGAAATAGAGGCTAGTGGCTCTGTGCTGTGAGGGCATCAGGTAATGATAGTCTGTTTTGTGCTCTGGCATGGACAGAACCTCAACCAACAACACTGAAGCTGGTGGTTGATCAAATGTCTTCTCTCAAAATACACTCAGTAGACCTAAAAAAAGTTGCTAGTTAGCTAAGAGACACAGTTGAAAAGTCCCCTGGAATAAAGACCTGCCTACCTTAGATTTTTCTTTGTTTAGCTATAAGAAATGACACATTCCAACTCAGAAAAGAGCATGGTTTTCTGAAAAACAGTAACAGCTATACCCAAAGCAGACACTGCCACTGTTGCAAGTGGTGTTAAAAAAATGTTTCCACTCAGAGTATGGAACCCAAATTGTGGAACAGAAACCCAGTGTTTTGGGATTAATGGTATCATGTCCTTGGCTACAGTCCTATCTAGTTGTAACAAGATTTTGTTTATATCCAGATCATAAAACCATCTTACTGTCATTAAATTCTTCCATGGAGAGGAAAAGACCCTTGTGAGAGACTCTGGTTCTTTCCCTACCTGTTCAGAGTTACTGAAGCCAGGTAGAGAGCACTCTGATTTCTGGAAAAGATTACAAATCCTGAGAGCTGCTCTAGACACACCTCATTGGACACAAGATACACAATGGTGGTATTGGGCTCTCTTCTGAGGAGACCCCCCCGCCACTGGCTCTCCTCAATCACTCTCAAGCTCCGCTTCTACTTGTAAACTCCATTTTTTGCTCTGACTTTGACCCTTCTCCTCATTCTTAATAAATAGACAGTGATTCAGGATATTTTCAGAGTATCCTAAGCACTATTTGGGGGCATAGGAGAAGCTGTTGATCTTCTTTCCTTGTCGTCAGCACAGACCAGCATTGCCTCACTTCATAAGCTACACAGAACACCATTCATTCACTCCTTTATCCTGCAGTGGCTTTTGAACACTCAGTATCCTGTTAGATTCTGGTCTACAGCTTAAAGTATAGTCCTGAACAAAGCAAACAAAATATACTCCCCTTTGGGGAGTATATTCTGGGAGGGCTTGACCATTGAAGACAACTTGTCTGTGGCTGAAACTCTCAGTCACAAGAATGCAGAACCTGGATGCAGGTGTAGCCAGCCCAGCCAGTTTTGGGGATGCAAGCTGGGGATCAGCAGTTTCCAGAGACCTGTGCCTCACCAGACTAACCATCATGGAAAATCCCCACTTAACTCTCATTAAACTTCCCTGTTCTCCTTGCCCTGTAAGAATCCCTTGCCCTTAACCTGGGTGCCACTTCACAGGCCCTTCTCTCTCCGGACCCTGAACCTCACCTGGGAGAGCTTCATAATAGCAACCATGGAGCTTAAGCCTGGTCCCCACCATAGTGGAGGAAATTCAGACCTGTGGTTTCTTTCTCTTTCTCTGTATCTGCCTCTATCTCACTTTTTCTATCTGAAAAAGTCCAGAGAGGTGAGGCCTCAGTAAGGACAGGAAAAACATGTCATTAAAACATTATACTTTATATGACATATTAACTAGTAACTACTCTCATTTGATACTATTCCTGTTATTACAAGAAAATTCAATTATATAAATATGATACTTTATACTTTTCTGGACATTTCCAAATACTCTTGTAAGAGTTCTTTAAACAACTTTATAAGGTATTATATTCTGTAACTTATTATCTTGACATAATTGAGGGTTTCAGAAACATTGCATAGACCATTCAGTAACTAATATGGCCCCTTCTACCTGCTCTGACCCCATCTAAACATCATCTTATATAACCAAAGGAAACTCTTCACAACTCACAAATGAATTTGGGTCCAAGGGTTCTAACTATCCTGCAAATTGTACTCAGAACTCACAAAGTTTCCTGTGAATCTCTGCTCTCCTTTTCCTACTTCAATATCTGATCAAGGGTTCATGTTAAGTTTCCTTGTACTCTTCCAATCTGTGCCAGCTACTCAAGTATCCTTTCTTATTTATTTATTTATTTATTTATTTATTTATTTACTTTTTACAACTGTGACACATTGGGAGACAACATTGCTAGGCTTTGTTGATTTCCACTCAGTTTGGGTTTCTCTGTTGTGTTTTCATAAGGCTGGGGTTAAGAAGTCCCATACATCATGCCGTGTGTGTGTGTGTGCGTGTGCGTGTGCGTGTGTGTGTACACCACAGTAGTGATATACCCATTTTAAGACTTAATTTTTGGAGACCATTTATACCAAGGAGCTGCTGGTGAGGTGACCTGGATCACAAGAGTGAGGTGGGGCTGTCAATCTTCACTACAAAGTGTCCTTTCCCTTCCCTCTCTTCCTAACTAGTAATGTGTCTAAAGCCTTCAGAGAGAAGGTGATTTCACTTCCTCTTTAACAAGGAGGATGATCAGTGAATCATAGGTGTGTTGAAAATACCACACTATTCTATACATGTTTTATGACTCTGCAAATCATTTGTTCTTCTTCTAAGTCTTAGCCATATTCTTTTTTAGATCTTGCCTATGGGTGATTTCTGAGATTCTTACTAAATGGTGATTTTCTTTTCCTGTTTCCTTCTACATGTATTGCTGCAATTCTTCTAATTTGTCCCTTTTCTCTCTCTCCTATTTATCTGATTATTGATTTTTATCCATATGAATGTGTACATATTTATTTCTTTCATGATCACAACTGATTTTGTAATTGTGTGATGTAGATATTGACCTTAATTGGGACAAGGTGGTGGTACACCTGGTTGAGTACACATGTTACAAGTCAAAAGGACCTGGGTTCAAGCCCCTGGCCCCTACCTGCAGGGGGAAAGCTTTGCAGTGGTGAAGCAGTACTGCGTGTGTCTGTCTGTCTCTCTCCCTCCCTATCTCCCCCTTTCCTCTTGATTTCTTTCTCTATACAATAAATGAAGATAATAAAATTCATTTGAGTTAAAATTCTCATGAATGTTATTCCAAGACAGAGAAGCACAAAATGTGGAGTATAAATATGTGGATATCTTTGTGCCTCTCCCCACCAACACACACACACACACACACACACACACACACACACACACACCAAAGATGTTTACTCAGTTTTTTTTAAATAACATTTCATTTTACAAGGTGATTTTATAACTTTGGCATTTTTCCCTGTGTTCTGAATATGTCATAATTTCTTTTGGCCTGATTAGAAAAGAATGAATATAGTGTCTGTAAAGGTAAGCAAAGAAGCTGGTTTTCCTGATAACTTCCCATCATCCTAAAGTGTTGAAACCATATAAAACTTGCACAGCAGAAACTCAGCTAACATTGTTGTGTATCCTACTTTTTGTGGTGGTTTTTAGAAAAATCACATGACCAAAGCATTCTCATGGTAAACCACAGATTTAGGGTACAAACATATGTTTGTAAATAACTAGAGTAAATCAACTAACTACACATACTCCCAGAGGGATAAAGAATAGGGAAGATCCCAATAGAGGGGATAGGATACAGAACTCTAGTAGTGGGAACTATTTGGAATTACACCTCTATTACAATTATACCCCTTATAATCTTGTAAATCAATATTAAGTCACTAATAAAAAATAAACATAAAAAACCAACTATAAAGAGCCAAGTGATGGCACACCTGGTTATGGTGTACAAGGACCCAGGTTCAAGCCCCTGGTCCATACCTGCAGAGGGAAAGCTACAAGAGTAGTGAAGCAGGCTGCATGTGTCTCTCTGTCTCTTTCCCTCTCTATCTCTTCATCTCCTCTTCTAAAAATATTGTCATAGTGGGCCGGGGGGGGGGGGTAAAGTGCTGGCACAACTGGTTAAACACACATAGTATGAAGTACAAGGACCAGCACAAGGAACCCTGTTAGAGCCCTGCCTCCCCACCTGCAGGAGATTGCTTCACAAGCAATGAAGCAGGTGTATCTCTTTCTCTCTTCCTCTTTATCTCCCCTTCCTCTCTCAATATATCATGTCCAATAAAATGAAGAAAATGACCACCAGGAGCAGTGGATTTGTAGTTAAGGAATGAGCCCCAGCAATATTCCTGGAGGAAAAAAGAAAATTAGCATAACAAACTTCTTAAATGTCTGAGGTCATACGTTAGAAGGGCAGTTTGAGGCTATGTTGGGCCATAAAGTACGGCAGAGCTATTAAGCTGGATCTACAACAGAACTAGATATACAAAACCCTAAACATTAAAAGCATGCACATATGTGGTGTAAGCTGATTTGAAGTAACAGGGGCAAAGAAAACCCAAAAAAAGATGAGAACATGTGACAAATGGAAAAAGTTTATCCTTGGGAAAAATAAAAGAATGTATTAAGGAAATCTGTCCCCTGTGAACCCAATAAGATGCATTAACACAATCCTTGAAAGGTGAGTGTCAAATTTGGAGCAGAAGGTGGGAACTGAGCTGTGATCACAGGAGCTTATCTGGCACATAGGCAGGGTTTCAGGGTCTGGGACTAGGTAAAGAGTAAGCCAGTCAGCTGAATCTTCAGTGTCAATGACCTCATTGTCATGAGGGCTTAATCAAGGAGCAGGGGTAACAGGCAGAACTCAAAGTTGGAGAGTTACAAATAATACATTTAAGGGCCAGGTGGTAGCACACCTAGGAAAGTACACACTTTATCATGTGAAATGATTCAGATTTAAGGCCCCGGTCTTCATCTGCAGAGGGCAAGCTTCTAGAGTGATAGAGAAAGTATCATGCTGGGCTAGCATTGGGGTGCCTCTTCCTGGGCGCGTACTCTCTGGGTTGGAGAGAACTAAACTGGAGCCAGCCTGGGCTGCTACTCACTCAGCCTCACGGGAGACATGACTCATGAACTCATGGTGGAGTGGCAATGCAATGTATTTATTGATCAGAGACAGACCCAGAAGTGGCAAGTCAGAAATGGAAATGGCTAGGAAAGGGGCGAAGAAAGGCAAAATGGGGCTGGAAAGGTAGAAACTTCCTTAGCAACTGTTGCGAGGGTTTAAACTGGTAGATTAATTATACCGTGGAGGCAGGGAGGGTCTTGAGGGTAGAAAGAAGATAGATAAAAGGAATAGAATGGGTGGGGATCTTTCATACAAAACAATGATTATGTTGATAGTCCACAGTATCAGGAATGCAGGGTGTTTTGTGAGGCTCCTCACAATTTCTCGACATCTCCCCCCTTTTTTTTTATCTAATGGCCATAGTATCAGGAATGTGGGGTGCTTTGTGAGGCAGGGAGTCTGATAAGACAAGGCAAACCTTTGAGGTTACTCCTGTCCCACCTTGCTCAACCTCTCAGTAAAGAGAGACTTACAGGATAGACATACTCCTCAGGTCAAACCCTGTCAAGCTCAACCACATCCTCACAATTTCCCAACAGTATCACACCTTCTGGAACCCCAATTCCCTCTCAGTTTCACTGTCTCTATCTAAAAATAAGGGGAGGAAGGAAGAAATATAGCCACCATAAGCAGTGGATTCATCATCCAGTGATTTCCCTGGTGATAAATAAATACATAAATACATAAATAAATTATCTGGTTACCATAGATGTTTTACTATACCCTGTCCTAAAGCAAAATCTTTTGAGGAAAACTGTGAATTCCCTATGCAATCTAGCAAACAGAATGGGATTCAGACTAGGATTCCATATTAAGCAGTACAGAACAAGGCTAAACATCTATGTCTGAATAGGGATAAATCTATGTCTGCTTAGTCCATTCTGGTATAACCATGGTATAAAATATATGGTGTTAGAGTACATGTTTAAGATGTATGTTAAGTTGGCAACTCAGGAGGTGGTAAGATGAATAAAGCATTATACTCTCAAGAATGGGGTCCCGAGTTCCATGAGTTCTATCCCCAGCTTCAGATGTGCTAGAGTGGTGTTCTGGTTCTCTCACTTCCTCTTTCCTAAGTATACAAATAAAATGTCTCTGTAAATTGGGGAAAAAATGAAATAAAAAGGATAAATAAGTAAAGTCATTTACAATGAGCCAGTGTGATGGGAATTTGGAATTAGGAGGATACAGTTTTCCTCTCTATAAATGTGTGCCCTCCTACTGCAAAACAAGTTAAGAAGCTACAGAATAAACCCACCCCCCTTCTCGACTTCCCTTTAGAAATAGAACTTCCTTGTTTGCCTGTTGAGCTCTAGTGCACAATCTTTGAATTCATGTAGTCTTATTCATTTTCATATTTGTAATTTTTACCAAGTAACCTGGAAGATAGAAGGCATCAAGTCAGTGAATGAGCCACCAGGTAATGGGTGACAGAAGTAGGACTGATTCACCCTGGGTGTGTTGATAGAAGGCACTGATGAGTCAGGCAAGTAGGGACAAAGCAGTGTGAAGGCATAGAAGAAATAAGGATAGGACTGCTAGGGGACAGGGTAGCTTCCTTTCTTTCCATGATTCTCCATACTCCACTGAAGAGTGCTTCCCACTGAAAGGAGTATGTTCACTCCAACCCCCACATGGTTATCATAGGATAGAGTTTCTTTCTCTTAAACTGGCATCTATATTTTTCCCATCTGCTGAACTTAGTCCCAGTTCACACATGTGTTTAGGTCAGTTCAAACCTGTAGTGTTTGTCTCTAATGTTTGTGGGTTTAGAGGCAAAATTTTAAAACTATATTTTTAAAAATAATTTATTTATTTATTTTATTTATAAAATGGAAGTATTGACAAAACCATAGGATAAGAGGGGTACAATTCCATATAATTCCCACGACCAGAACTCCATATCCAATCCCCTCCCTTGAAAGCTTTCCTTTTCTTTGTCCCTCTAGAGTATGGACCTAGGATCATTATGGGGTGCAGAAGGTGGGAGGTCTGGCTTTTGTAATTGCTTCCCACTGAGCATGGGCATTGACAGGTTGATCCACACTCCCAGACAAAACAATGTATTTTTATACCTTGCAAGAGAGCCCATATCTTCTCACCTCTGGCAGATGTGGCATGAGGGACTGAACCCTGCTTTCAAGCTCGGTGTTTTATCTGCAGAGCCACCTTTCTAGTCACAGATAAGTGACTGTCTTCAGTTATTCTTAATTTCAGAAAATAAGCCCCAAACCTTGGAAATCAGAGAACCCAGATGAAGAAATATGAAGCATTAGATCTATAGCCTGGAAGGTGGTACAGTGGATAAGCATTGGACTCTCAAGCCCGAGTTTCTAGATTCATTCCCAGCCATCATATTTGCTTGGGTGATGCTTGATTCTCTCTCCCCCCATAAATAAATTAATAAATAAATAATTTAATTAATGAATAGCACTAGACCTTGGAGCTAGAAAAGGTGAATTTGATTCCCAACTGAACCGTTACTCTGAGAGACTCAGTGCACCTCTTTTGGTCAATCTAGTGTTTTAAAAAATGAAAATATGGAATTTTGTAGCTGCTCTACCAATGTCTTCTAAATACATGACAGACCATTTATTTCAGAAAACATAGAACAAAAACAGTCATGAATTTACTTAAGATGCTCATGTCATACAATGAGAAATAAGGAGAGATATGGATACTTTTTTTAAAAAAAAAATGAGGGTAAGGGGAACAACTTCCCACAATCCTATGGTTTTTGTCAGTGTTTCCTTTTTATAAATAAAAATAAAATTAGGGAGTCTGGCAGTAGCGCAGGGGGTTAAGCGCATGTAGTGTGAAGTGCAAGGACCAGCATAAGCATCCCGGTTGGAACCCCCCAGGTCCCCACCTGCAGGGGAATCACTTCATAGGTTTTGTAAAGCAGGTCTTCAGGTGTCTATCTTTCTCTCCCCCCTCTGTCTTCCCCTTTTCTCTCCATTTCTCTCTGTCCTAACAATGACAACATCAATAACAATAAATTAATAAGTACAACAAGGGCAACAAAAGGTAAATTAAATAAATAAATAAATAAATATTAAATTAAATATAAAGAAAAAATTAAATTAAAAATTAAACAAAATATTGTTTTTAAAAATGAGGGATATAGTTGATAATACAGTGATATTTTTGCAAAGTAGGGATCTAATAATCAGAAAATTCCATACCTAACATAGGCACACACAGGTAGAAGGCAGTCTACACTGGGTATTAATGTCCTGTTACTCCTTGGCTCTCCAACCCATATCCCTGACACAATGAACAGACTTAGGAACCAGAACACCTTCCTGACTGTAACAAAATTGTCTATGTGTCTTGGGAAGAAGACATATGGGTCAGAACAGGTATGTATACATATCATTTCATATATGACCTAGTTACTAGACAGGAAAAGGCAGAAACCATGAGTTGATAATATTGAACATTTGCTTGTCCTTCCACTACGTTCTGTCAGTAGGTCACACTCTTGGTAGGCCTATTAAAAAGAAAATTGGGGTTTGTTGGAAAATCATTATGCATTTTTGCATAGAAAAATACATCATGACATTTCCAACACCCCAATATTATCAATAATTTCATTTGTATTATGATTTAATATTTATATACAAAATTACAAGATAACAGGGGTACAACTCTGCACCATTCCCACGATCAGAGTTCTGTATCCCCATTCCCTCCACTGGAAGCTACAGCAGTTCTCTAAGGTTGTAGATATGAGTTTATTATTTCTATAATTATCTGTCTATATTTGTCCATTCTCCCCTATGGTTCTATCTACTCTTCCTCTCTAAGTTACACATAAACCAGTTACTACATCCAAGTGTCCCTCCCTCTTTCTGAGTCCTGATTGAGTTAGTTCAGAGCCTCAAATCATTTCTCCCCCCACTGTAAGTATGAATCAAAATTATTTTTGATGTACATAAGGTGGAAGGTCAGGCTTCTGTAATTGTTTCTCTGATCGACATGGATGTTGGCAGATGGTTCATATCCCCAGCTTGTTTCTTCTCTCCAGAAGGACTCTGGAGAGGTGAGGTTCCAGGACACATTGGTGAGGTCATTTGCCCAGGGAAGTCAGGATGGAATCATGATAGCATTTGCAACGTGGTGGCTGAAAGGTGTCAAGATATTAAGTGTGACAAAATAATTAATGAAGAGGAAACAAAAAGTAAGAACATAGCAAATAAGAATAGAAATCTTAGGGTGTTTTTTTCTTTCTAAGCCTGATATCTTCTATGCAGGTGTATCCAAGTTATTATCTGGGGAGGTAATGTCATAGCTGGAAAAGGGACAGAAAGCTTAATCAGGGAAGAGAGTAGCTTCCAAATATGGGAAAGGTGTACAAATATTGTTGACTATAAACCCCATCGATTTGATCTGATCTGGGGCCCATATTCAGCTTTGGAGCCTATGTGACCTCTGCATCCCTGTAGATCTGAGCTCACATTCTGTGGTCATGAGTAAGAACATTCCAAGCTGCTCCAATTTCAGGACCCATCTTCCTCAGGTAGAACATAGAGTATGTTTTCCAGCCTCCCTTTGGAAGATTGAACATTCTCTAACATTGTTGATCCATGTTGAGGGGAAGGTCCTATGGGTGCCCAATAATGGGCCTATTGTGTTGTTCCTGATAGAGATGACTGGTAACACAATGGAGGGAGTGATGTATTCGAGGTCTAAGCCCATCATGTCTGTTTGGGAATCTCAGGGCTCCCCTCATGGGATGGCCTGATAGTGACTAAAGAGGCATAGTCATGGGCCCTTTGAAATATAACTCAAATAGCCCTATATACAAAAGAGACCCCTAAATCTTCATCTGCAATATTCTAGCCTTTAGGTTCATGATTAGTCAACAAGTTTGTTTGGCTTTATATGTTATCTCTTCTTTCAGCCACCAGGTTCCAGATGCTAACATGGTACCAACCAGACCTCCCTGGGCAGACGACCCCACCAATATGTCCTGGAGCCCTACTTCCCCAGAGCCCTGCTCCACTAAGAGAGAGGCAGGCTGGGAGTATGGATCGACCTGTCAATGTACACGTTCAGTAGGGAAGCAATTACAGAAGCCAGACCCTCTACATTCTGTACCCCATAATGACTGGGCCCATACTCCCAAAGGGATAAAGAATAGGAAAGCTATCAGGGAAGGGGATGGGATATGGAGTTTTGGTGCTGGGAATTGTGTGGAGTTGTACTCCTCTTATCCTATGTTTTTTGCCAGTGTTTCCCTTTTATAAATAAAAATTTTTTAAAGGAAATCTTAGGGTGGAAAGAAACTATATAGTCTATTCTAAGCATGTTCCTAGGGACCTGTCACTATCATGGTTTTTGCTTGAGTTTGATAGCTAACATGGAGTTGGACATTTGAGAAGATGGTGTCAGAGCAGAGAATAGTGCTAGAAATTTAGATTAGGGCAGAGAGTAGCTCCAAATCTTGGAAAAAAAAAACTATGAATAAAACTGCATATCCACCTGACCCGGGTCATATATATATATATATATATATATATATATATATATATATATATATATATATATAGCACAAGTGCCTATGTGACCTCTCAGTCCCTGGCAGACTGAGCTTTCAGTTCATGGCCACAACTAGGAACATTATAGGCTGCACTCATATCATAACTAGTTTTCCTTGAGTGGCAGAGTAGGTTGACCCATCCTCCCTTTGGAGAGTGGGGCACTCCCTATCACTGCTGTTCTACAGTGATGGCAAAGTCCTGGGAATGCCCACAGGGGGGCTTATAAAGATGTTCCTGTTGGAAGTGACCAGTGATGGTGGAGAGAGGGATCTATTAGAGGTCTAGGCACATCATATCTGTGTAGGAATCCAAGGATTACATGGTTAGTTCCATTTTTTTAACTTACAGTCACCACACAATTGTTCCATTTTGTGTAACTTGGCACCTCACAACTCCATATCTATTTCCTCTCAACATACACTCATAAAGACTACTTTGTTTCTATCTCTACTTAGTCTTGTGTTCTCTCTATATATTTGTTTCTTCTATTTCCTGTATAACAGAGTTGATTTTTCTTATATGAAAACTTAAACACACAAGTATGTTTCAAAGCTCTGCCTACTGGAGCATTCTGGCACTACATGACCAGGAAAACAGTTAAGTACACGTGAAAATCAAGTCCAAGAATCCAACATGGACAATCCCATTCTCTGTTCTCCAGCCTTTAGGAGTCAGGATATCCATGGGAAAAATAGCCATCTGAATATTGTAATCCTTTTGTGACTCAGTCTCTGACAATCAGATGAAGTATGACTTTTTCTGCCTTAAGTTTGAAGGCATCTCTGGAGATGGTGACACACAGCTATGTGCCTGAGTAGCAATTACTTACACAAACTCAGCCACCTCCTGTCCCTCAGAGCTAGCGCTTGGGAAGTATTTCTTGGATGAGTTCAATTGTCATGGGGCTCCAGCAGCAGTCAGTAATAACTTCCAAGAAAGCAACACCCATGATTGCAGCCATTTCTGCTAGAGTGTGAACACACATTCATTTCACCACAGGGGTTTGTTTCATTTCTGCCTCAGATAACTGCAACACTGTCCATCTCACCTATATCACTCAGACACATTCAAGAGCCACACTGACTGCAGGGAGAGGAAAGGTAAAAGCCTATCTTACAAAAAATCTAGAAGGACAATTTAAAAAAAAAAAAAGATTCACAGATGTCAGGATTAGAAAAAAAAAAAAACTAGTATAGTCATGAGCCCTTTGGAATATAAATAAAATAGGCCTACTAGCTATCTAAAAAATGCAGACCCCCAAATCTTCATTTGCAATATTCCATCATTTAGGTTTACCATTAGTCAACAATTTTTTGTCTCTATATGTTTTTTTCTTCAATTTTTATTTATAAAAAGGAAACATTGACAAAACCATAGGATAAGAGGGTTACAAGGCTCTATATGTTAACTCTTCTTACAGCCACCATTTCCAGATGCTAACATGATGCTAACTGGACTTCTCTGGGCAGACCACCCCACCAGCGAGGTCCTAAAGCCTCGCTTCCCCCAGAGCTCTGCCCCACTAGGGAAAGAGAGAGACAGACTGGTAATATGGATCAACTTATCAACGCCCAGGTTCAGTGGGGAAGCAAATACAGAAGCAGGACCTTCCACCTTCTGCACCCCATAATGACCCTGGTTCCATACTCACAGAGGGATAAGAATTGGAAAGCTATCAGGAGAGGGGATGGGATATGGAGTTCTCGTGGTGGGAATTGTGTGCAATTGTACCCCTCTTATCCTATCGTTTTGTCAGTGTTTCCTTTTTATAAATAAAAATAAAAATAAAGATTCACTTACTTGTTAATGAGAGAAAATGGAGGAGTAGAGAAAACTTGAATATCACTCTGGTATATATGATGCCAGTGATAAAACTCATTCTCTAAGTGGCCAGTGATCTATCCACTCTACCACCTTCTGGGCCAATATGCATTTGATTTGATTTATTAAATTTTTTTCATCACTCTTCTAGGATTTTTTTTCAAATAGATACATAAAGAGGCAAAGAGAGTGAAAAATACCACAGCATCAAAGTTTTCTTCAATGCCATGGGGGCTAGGCTCAAAGCTAAGTCATATACATGGCAGAGCAGCACACTGTATAAGTGAGCTATTTTGCTGGCCCTCAGCAAGTATTTTTCTTTTTTGTTTTTGCATTAAAAGAGATTTTTTTTATTTAGACTCAGTTGTAATGTTACAGAATTTGCAAAAGTTATACAGAAAAACTCTGTTACTTCTAAGCTTTTTTGTTTGTGCCTTTTGAGAGAGGTTGTTGGAAACAATAAATCCACTGTTTTTGACCTACCTTTCTGGAGAAAAAAGTGGATAACAGAGATAACAAGGGGAGAAGGAAATCCTAAGAATTTGTGTTGTCATGTAGATATACCAAGGCTTCTTGCCGGGGGCAGTGAACTAGAACTGGGTGGTTGTCTGATAGCTGAGTAGTAAAGGTGATGACATGCCCAACTGAACACACAGTTACCATTTTCAGGGATTCTGGTTCAAGCCCCTGGTCCTCACACGTGGGGTTGGAGGGGCAGGTCATAACCCGGGAAGGAGGTCTACAGGTGCCTCTTTCTTATTCCAGACAGGCAAGCTCCTATATCACTTCAACAAGTACACCCCAGAGAACTCAGGCAGGGTAGGTTAAAGAATTAACATAATAAAATTAGTTTTAGACCAGTGACATTTGGTCTCAATGTCATTGTGTGTCATTGTAACTAAATGTTTAGGTGGCCAGAGGAATTTAAAACTACTCCATAGGAATTCACTCTTGATTACTGTCACACAGAATTTCTAGAGATGCATACCCTCTAAAATGAGGTCACATTCCCAAATTACAGAGTGAATAAATTAGCAGTTATCAAGAATGAATCAGCAAAAATAGTGGAATCATATTCTCCCCACCCCCCAAGTTCATATAATTCAGATTTCAGACCTATATTAAAAAGAATGACTTCACAGCGATGATAGCACAAGAAAATGACAGTTTTTAAGAGAACCACATATAGTAACAGGAATTAAAAGGACACCAACAAAAGAAATCCTCATAATTTCTCGGTGTCCTCTTATCAAATTACAGAATTTAAAAGTGTCATAATTCTGTTCTATTTTTTTCATCACTGAGAAATAACTCAGCATTAGAGCACAGGACTTGCAGTCCTCAGAGGCCCTAGTTCAGTCTATGGCAAGACATAAGCCAGAGCTGAGTGGTGCTCTGGTCTTTCTGTCATAGAAATATATAGATACATATTTTTAATAAGTATATAGATTGCTAAAATTCAGAAGAAAATGGACTGGTCATTTCTGCGGCTTCACCAATCTGGGATGATATTTTCAGAGAGAGACAAGGACACAAAGAAACAGAGGTTAAGGGAGAGAAAAAGACACTATAGCAGGAAAGCTTACTTCAATGTGTTGGGAGTTGGATTTGAATCTGGGTTGCATACATAGCAAAGCGAACTATTTTACCAATCCAGATATTTACATATATTTTTAATTTTAATTAACTTTCTTTAAAAATATTTATTTATTTATTATTGAATAGAGATAGAGAGACATTGAGAGGTAGGTGAAACAGAAAGGGAAAGAGACAGACACTCACTGCCCTGCTTCACCTCCTATGAAGCTTTCCCCTTGCAGGTGCAGACTACAGACTTGAACCTGGATCCTTGCTCACAGTGTGTGCTTAACCAAGTGCACCACCACCCAGCCCCACTATTTATATTTTTAAAGCAGCAACAACTTCAACTTAAATTTAGACTCACTTAAAAGTGGGGGGGATGAGAAGGAGCAATTGATGGAATAAGAAAGTAAACTCAATCATTCCAAAGAAATCAAAAAAAAAAAGGAGAGAGAGAGAAAGTCTAGACATAAAAAGAATACAACAGGGGTCAGGTGGTGGTGCACCTGGTTGAGTATACGTTAACAATGTGCAAGGACACAGGTTCGAGCCTGTGACCCCAACCTGCAGGGAAAAAGCTATGTGAGTGGTGAAGTGTCTCTCTGTCTCTTTTCCTCTCTATCTTCCCCTTCCCTCTCAATTTCTGGCTGTCTCTACTCAATAAATAAAGATAAAAAACAGTGCCTCAGATGTCGGAGTGATGCTCTGGTCCCTCTCTCTCTCTTTTGTGATGTGTGTGTGTGTGTGTGTTGTTGATAAAATTAATCTGAAAAAAAGTAAAGAAAATATTTCTCCCCAGAGCCATATACAAATTTAATGCAATACCCATCAAAGTTCCACCAAACTTCTTTAAGAGAATAGAACAAACACTACAATCATTTATCTGGAACCTGAAAACACCTAGAATTGCCAAAACCATCTTGAGGAAAAGAAACATAAATAGAGGCATCACACTTCCAGACCTTAAACTATATTATAAAGCCATCATCATCAAAACAGCATGGTACTGGAACAAAAATAGGTACACAGACCAGTGGAACAGAATTGAAGCCCAGAAATAAATCCCAACACCTATGGACATCTAATCTTTGATAAGGGGGCCCAAAGGATTAAATGGAAAAAGGAGGCTCTCTTCAATAAATGGTGCTGGGAAAACTGGGTTGTAACATGCAGAAGAATGAAATTGAACCACTTTATCTCACCAGAAACAAAAATCAACTCCAAATGGATCAAAGACCTAGATGTCAGACCAGAAACAATCAAATACTTAGAGGAAAACATTGGTAAAACACTTTCCCACATACACCTCAAGGACATCTTTGATGAATCAAACCCAATTGCAAGGAAGACCAAAGCAGAAACAAACCAATGGGACTACATCAAATTGAAAAGCTTCTGCACATCCAAAGAAACTATTAAACAAACAGAGAGACCCCTCACAGAATGGGAGATCTTCACATGCCATACATCAGACAAGAAACTAATCACCAAAATATACAAAGAGCTCAGCAAACTTAGCACCAAAAAAGCAAATGACCCCATCCAAAAATGGGCAGAGGATATGAATAAAACATTCACTCCAGAGGAGATCCAAAAGGCTAACAAACATATGAAAAACTGCTCTAGGTCACTGATTGTCAGAGAAATGCAAATTAAGACAACACTAAGATACCACCTCACTCCTGTGAGAATGGCATACATCAAAAAGGACAGCAGCAACAATGCTGGAGAAGATGTGGGGACAGAGGAACCCTTTTACATTGCTGGTGGGAATGTAAATTGGTACAGCCTCTGTGGAGAGCAGTCTGGAAAAATCTCACAAGGCTAGACATGGACCTTCCATATGATCCAGTAATTCTTCTCCTGGGGTTATACCCCAAGGACTCCATAACACCCAACCAAAAAGAGGTGTGTACTCCTATGTTCATAGCAGCACAATTCATAATAGATAAACCTGGAAGCAACCTAGGTGCCCAACACCAGATGAGTGGCTGAGAAAGCTGTGGTATATATACACAATGGAATACTATGCAGCTATCAAGAACAATGAACCCACCTTCTCTGACCCATCTTGGACAGAGCTAGAAGGAATTATGTTAAGTGAGCTAAGTCAGAAAGATAAAGATGAGTATGGGATGATCCCACTCATCAACAGAAGTTGAGAAAGAAGATCTGAAAGGGAAACTAAAAGCAGGACCTGATCAAATTGTAAGTAGATCACCAAAGTAAAAACCCTGTGGTGAGGGGTAGACATGTAGCTTCCTGGGCCAGTGGGGTGTGGGAGTGGGTGGGAGGGATGGGTTACAGTCTTTTGGTGGTGGGAATGGTGTTTATGTACACTCCTAGCAAAATGTAGACATATAAATCAGTAGTTAATTAATATGAGTGGGGAAAATCAATTGTATGTCTCAAAGTTTTTCAAAACACAAACTGAATCTTTTTAATATATAGGCTGTGTATTTGATATGCGTACTCTCTCAAAATCCTAGACCAAGTAGATTAGAAGCATCCAATAGCAGAGCTATATACAAGATACTGGATACTGTACAGCAAACCCTAACAAAAGGACTTTTCAAAGTTAATACAATTACCAAATAATGTGATGATAACATTAACTATCGATTGTCTTTTGGAACCTTAAGACAGCAGGAACCTCACAACTCCACTATAGAGTCTCTACTTCCCCCAGTCCTGGAACCCTTGGATAGGGCCCACTTTCCCGTATGCCTCACCCAATCCATAGCAAATAATATTGCATCCGCCAATCACAACCTAACCAATGCAAGGATTGCCGCCTCAACATGCTTCACCTCAGACTGTATCCAGAGACTTCACGTGTGGAATGACAACCCTTCAGCTTCATTACTCGGGTGAGACCTTTCCTTTTATAGTACACTCTAATTTCATCTCAGGTGGTTCACTTTCTAACAAAGTCCCAAAACCTAGATATACACCAGTTTCTGTGAGAGAGCTTATGTTCACACGTATCCATAAACTACTACAAAATATATACCTGAAAGCAGAAGAACAATAGAGTTTGCAGTGAGTACCTCCCTAACACTTCCTCTCCACTATTCCAAGCTTTGGGTCCATGATTGCTCAACAATTTGTTTGGCTTTGTATGTTAACTCTCTTTTCAATCACCAGGTTCCAGATACCATCAGGATGCTGGCCAGGCTTCCCTGGATTGAAGACCCCACCAATGTGTCCTGGAGCTCCGCTTCCCCAGAGACACACCCTACTAGGGAAAGAGAGAGGCAGACTGGGAGTATGGACCGACCAGTCAACGCCCATGTTCAGCAGGGAAGCAATTACAGAAGCCAGACCTTTTACCTTCTGCAACCCTCAATGACCCTGGGTCCATGCTCCCATAGGGATAGAGAGAATGGGAAAGCTATCAGGGGAGAGGGTGGGAAATGGAGATTGGGTGGTGGGAATTGTGTGGAGTTGTACCCCTCCTACCTTATGTTTTTGTTAATTAATCCTTTCTTAAAAAAATTTTTTTAAAAAGACAAAAAAATTAAAGAAAGAAAGAAAATATAACTCTCTGGGTAAATTCTATGAACTGTCAAACCTGATTACAAAATTAAAAAAAAAGCAATATATGACCTTTAGATGAAACAAGAATCACCTATAAGAACAGAAAAATATGATGGATCAAAAAGTAATAATGGAACAGAAAAACAGCTTACCTGGATAGTATGCTTACTTTGTCATGTGTGCATGTAAGGATCAAGCTTAGTTCCCACAGACTAGAGAAATCTTCTGTATTGTCCCTCTCTCCCTCTCTTTTTTTCTCTCCCTCCCTCCCCTCATTCTTGCTTTTATCTTTTAATCATTTTATTAAGTAGTTAATGTTTACAAGGGGACAGTTGATGTGTGTAATTTCTCATCTCGTCACTGTCACCCCCACTTAGGTCCATTTCCACCATCATGCACCAGACCATAATGTCCCTCCATCACATATATTTTTTAATCTTTACTTATTTGTTGGATAGAGGCAGTCAGAAATAGAGAGGGAAGAGGATGATGGCAAAAGGGAGAGACACCTACAACACTGCTTCACCACTCTCAAAGCTTTCCCGCTGCAGGTGGGAACCAAGAGTTCAAACCCAGATCCTTATGAATTGTAACATGTGCACCACCACCTGCCCCCCTCCATCCCACACTTTTTTTTTTTTTTTGGCTTTAGTGATTTTGCTTTAGAGTTTCCCTTCTTCCTGAGTTTTGTTATTTTTATTTGTTTTCTTTCTTTCTTTGCTTTGGTGTAATACTCCATATCCACTCCAAGTTTTATTTTGTGTTTTCCCCCATGTAGCTGGTGGCCAGGTGCTTGAACCCAGGTCCTCCCACATGAGAATATGTGCTTTATATCAGGTGTACCACTGATTCCTCCTTTTAACTTGTTTTACTAGGAAACTGGTGATTTTAAAGATAGTTGCCACACGGGTACAATTTCTCATACTTCCATGATAGGTATCTATTGCAATCCAATCCTATCACAGAACCATTGTACACTGGTCCCAAATACATGCTTCTTCCATTCTCTCTGAAAAGTCATCCCACAACAGTGAAGCCTGACAATTACCAAAAAAAAAAAAAAAAAAGAAAAAGAAAGAAAAAAATCTCTATACAGATATAGGTGCTTATCTGTCTATATCTCTATACCTCTATTGTTATTAAATTTTTATTAGTGATTTAATATTGATTTATAAAATTACAGGATAACAGGGGTATAACTCCACACTGTTCTTACAAGAGTTCTGGATCCCCAATTCCCCCACTGGAAGCTACAACAGTTCTCTTAAGTTTGTAGATATGGGTTAGCTATTATTTCTACAACTATCTGCTTATATTTGTATATCTTTGCCCAGTTTTTTCTACAGTCGCATCTACTCTTCCTTTCCAAGTCATACCTACACTTATTACATCCAAATGTCCCTCCCTTTTTCCTCTTCTCTCTCTGGTTCCTGAAAGAGTTGGAGTTCAGAGCCCTCTGGTCATTTTCCCCCATCACTTCTTTCTTGCTGGGATTATGAACCCGAAGTATTTTGGGGGGTACAGAAGGTGGGAGTTCTGACTTCTTTTAAAGATTTTTTAATATTTATTTATTTAATTTCCTTTTTGTTGCCCTTGTTATTTTTATTGTTGTTGTAGTTATTATTATTGTTGTTACTGATGTCATCATTGTTAGATAGGACAGAGAGAAATGGAGAGAGGAGGGGCAGACAGAGAGGGGGAGAGAAAGACAGACACTTGCAGACCTGCTTTACCACCTGTGAAATGACTCCCCTGCAGTTGGTGAGCTGGGAACTCGAACTGGGATCCTTAACCGGTCCCTGTGCTTCACCTGCTATGCTATTGTCCAACTTCCGAGTTCTGACTTTTGTAATAGCTTCTCCACTGGACATGGGAGTTGGCAGGTGGATGATCCAAACCCCCAGCCTATTTCTTTCCCTAGTGAGGTAGGGCTCTGGAGAGATAGGGTTCCAGTACACATTGGTGAGGTTGTATTCCCAGGAAATTCAAGATGGAATCATGATAGCACTGTCTGGAACTTAATTAGATAGTTATATAAGTAATGAAGAAAAATCAAAATGGGGATTATTGGTTTATAGTTTACAGTAAAATACAACACTTTGTACATGAATAACATTTCCCAGTTTTATGCATAACAATTCAATCCTCTCTAGGTCCTCCTCTGCCATCACATACCAGGACCTAAACCTTCCCCCCATTCCAGGGTCTTTTACTTTGGTATAATATACCAATGGGTATCAATTTTAGATAGCAGATCCTGAGATTTCTCACTGAAAAAGAACAAAGACCAAAGGGAAATTAGGGAACAGTGTAGTATCTGCTTAGAATAGATATATTAGTATCTGGCTAGAATATCTATATATCAGGAAATAGAATAGTTGTGAAGTTTATGCTTGCCTAGATTGTTCCAGAATGGTGTGGCCAGAAACCAGAACCAACAAAACCCATGGGAGCAGTAGAAGTAGGAGTAGACAAGAGTTGAAGAGGTGTTAATTCAGACAAGACTTCATAGCTATTGAATAAAGGGCACCTTGGGGGGCAGGTGGTGGCCCACAGGGTTGATTGCACATGTTACAGTGTATAAGGACCCAGGTCCGAACCCCTGGTCCCCACCTGCAGGGGAGAAACTTTGCAAGTAGTGAAGAATGGCTACAGATGTCTCACTGTCTCTCTTCCTCTCTACCTTACCCTTCTCTCTTGATTTCTGACTGTCTCTATTTAATTAATAAAGATAATAAAATAAAAGAAATTAAAATAAAAAATAAACAGAACTGTTTCCTAGTTATGAGAAAGGACAAATTGAATATTTTATCTGATTTGTATCTAATAATGTCACTCTTTTATGCTGTGAATAGACTAAAGAATCAAAATAGATATGTGGATACAAGTTAAGCATCTATTAAAATAACTAAGAAGAAGATACTAGGAATTTGGGACTTGTAGGTAATGGAATCATGGTCAAAGTGATATAAGATGGGACTGTGACTTAGGGACTGTGACATCCAGCCTAGGGCATGTAGAGGCAGGTTAGAAGCATAATAGTAGGGCCTGGGTGGTGGCACACCTGGTTGAGTATACATAGTACAATGTGCAAGAACTTGGGATCAAGGCCCCAGTACCCACCAGCAGGGGGAATGCTTTTTGAGTGGTAAAGCAGTGCTGCAGGTGTCTCTCTGTCTCTCTCCTACTCTATCTCCCTGCCTCCTCATAAATAAATAAAGATAATAATTTTTCTTAAAAAAAGCATCATAATACTAGTATCAAGCAAGTATCTAAGTCTTTTGGTCTAACCAAAGGAAAACATGTCTTTTGGGGCTGTTTGTTTGTTTGTTGTCTTCAGGGTTATTACTGAGGCTCAGTGCCTGCACTATGAATCCACTGCTCCTGAAAGCCATTTCTATCATTTTTTTTTTATTAGATTAGACAGAGACAAATTGAGAGGTGTTGGTCATTACACCAGGTCCCCTGCATTGCTTGATGCTGTGGTCTATTTACATAATCATTGTTTTGCCTGAGACCCGCCCTGCCTGCAGGGTATTGGTTTAATCCCCACTGTTTAGAACCTTCGCAACAGCTGCTATGGAAGCTTGCTACCTTCAGGTTTGTTCTTTTTCTCCACCCCCTCTCCTAGCCATTTCCTTTTCCCACTTGCCACTTCCATTTCAAAAGACATAAAGGCATTGTCTCTGATCAATAAAGGCATTGCATTGCGTTCCTGCTCAGCCATGAGTTCCTGGTCTCTTCTCTCTCCGGCGACACTAGCCCGTCAGAGAGGGGTGGAGAACACATACACACACACACACACACACACACACACACACACACACACACACACACACAGAAAGACAGACACCTGCTTCACCAAATGCAAAGTGACCCCCTGTAGGTGGGGAGCCAGGTGCTGGAACTTGGATCTTTGCACAGGTCCTTATGCTTTGTACTATGTGTGCTTAACCTGGTGCACTACTGCCCAGCCCCCTGTCATTTTTTTTAAGAGCAGAGCCATGAGAGGAGCAGAAGGCTTATTTTAGATAGATTAACATTTATATTTATTTGTTATTTCAGGGGAGAGATCTTGTAGACAGTTGGATATATGAATCTGGAGTCTTGTGTAGCAGTACAAACTAGAGTTATGCATTTGATATTGATTAATTTATGGATGATTTTCAAAGTCATCCCAGCCAAACAGATACATCTTCACATAAATATGTCTACCAAAATAACCATTAGGTATGTAGGCAATTAACTGTCTTCTAAAACCAAAACAGAAGTTGCATATGAGTGACCCAAGGTTTGATTCCCAACACCAACAAAAACCAAAACAGATCAGTAGTCTGGACAAAATAAATAAATAAATGAAATTTAAAAAAAAAATACAAGAAGGTTCGCTAACAAATATATTCTGTTAAGCATTATGCTGAAGATCTCAATGATCTTAAGAAGCAAGAATGAAAGTTAAAATGTATGCAGATTAGCATGGAAGACAAAAATCACTACTCAAGATTTATGATCATTTACAATGAAAATAAAAAGAATCTACAGATACAATATCAACATTATAAGAATTTTGAAATACAATTCCATAAAATATTGATATAAAAGGAATTGCACCAGCCACCAGGTTCCAGATTCTACCATGATGCCAATCAGATTTTCCTGGACAGATGACCCTACCAATGTGTCTTGGAGTCCTGCCTCCCCAGATCCCTGTTCACTAGGGAAACAGAGAGAGAGAGAGAGGGGGGGGGGGGGCTGGGAGTATGGGTCAACCTGTCAATGCCCATGTTCAGCAGGGAAGCAATTACAGAAGCCAGACCTTCCACCTTCTGCACCCCATAATGACCCTGGGCCCATACTCCCAAAGTGATAAAGAATAGGAAAGCTGTCAGGGGAGGGGACGGTATATAGAGTTTTGATGGGGGAAATTGTGTGGAGTTGTACCCCTCTTATCTTATGGTTTTGTCAATGTTTCCTTTATATTAAAGGAAAAAAAAGTACTAGAAAGCTGGATCAAGGAAGAGAGTAGCTTCCAAATATGGGGAAAAATATAAATATTATTAACTGTAAACCCCATGGATTTGATCTGGGGCCCATACTCAGCACAGGAGCCCATGTAACCTCTGCATCCCTGTAGGTCTGAGCTTACATTCTGTGGTCATGCCTGTAGGTCTGAGCTTGCATTCTATGGTCACGGCTAGGAATATTCCAGGCTGTACTAATTTCAGGACCCATCTTCCTCCTTGGGTAGTAGGTAGCACATGTTATCCAACCTCCCTTCAGAGAATGGAATAGTCCTTACCACTCCTTCTGTTTGATGACAATTTTATCAAAATCCTGAGAAAAATCTAGAGAAATTCAACAAGTTGATTCTAAAATTTATGTAATTAATACTAAGGAAACTAAAATGAGCAACTTTTTTTTTAAAATAAGGAAGGTCTTACATTCAGAAACTAGGATTTATCATAAAGCTGCAATAAATGAAAACTAGCTCAATGACAAATACACTGGAATAGTTAAGAGAAGCCAGAAACAAAGCCTTACACATGTGTAATTTGCTACATTGATAGATGCAGCACTGCACATGGGGAGGCAAGGGCTGTTTAATAAATTATGTGAAGAAAATTGGTTATCCAAATGGAAAAATTGAAATTCTATCTGTAAGGTCACAGCACAGACACTCAAATCAATCCCTAGTGAGTTGAGGGCTTAATTGTAAAGGACAAAACTTTGAAATCACTCTCTATGGCTTGAAGATTGAGAAATAAGTTCTGACCACAAAAGGAAAATATTTTTTACTATATTTAAAAATTTAACATTAAGAAGTTAATGCTTTCACCAAAAGACCCTGGGAAGAAAATGAAAATACTAACCATATACTGAGAGAAAGATTAGAACAGCTATTATATAATATACACAGTATGAAGGGTAAGGACCCATGCAAGGATCCCAGTTTGAGCCCCTGGCTCCCCACCTGCAGGGAGGAAGTTTCACAAGCATTTAAGGAGGTCTGCAGGTGTCTGTCTTTCTCTCCTGCTCTATATCTCAACCTCCTCTCTCAATTTCTTTCTGTCCTATATGATAAAATGGAAAATGTGGCCATATGAGCAGTGGATTTGTAGTGCAGGCACTGAGCCTCAGCATAATAAGCCTGGAGGCAACACACACACACACACACAAACACACACACACACACACACACATCACTCCCTGAAATAGTCTAGTAAAGACAGGAAGAAAACACTTGGTAGTTAACTTCTCTCAAAAGTCACATTAAAAATATTTTACTATTTTTATTTAATATTTTTATTTTATTTTATATTTTTATTAATTATTAATTATTATTAATAAATATATTTATACTCCTTATAATAGATTTAATGCATGTTGTTTAATGAAACATATCCAAAACACAAATGAATTGTGAAATTAATATAAAATACTAATCAGATATTATGCACCTTTGCATAAAATCCTTTTTTATTTTACCTTATCTTTCTAGTAAGTCTTTATTACAATTAGTTTCAAGCATTTAACTGTCAGTTGCCACATTTCAATGTTAGATAGCTAAATGGGGTGAGTAGCAAGCACACTGGAGAAGATAACTGAAGGAAAAACAGCAAACTTGTTGGAATGTTTATATTCATCATGGTCTATTCATTAATACAAATTGAGTTAGGATGACTGGGCAATGTATACATGTTTAGGAGTTCTTCAAGGAATAACAGGAATATTTCCAAGGAGGAAAGGTGGACATAGAATGAATGTTTAATTCATGTGCCAAAAACATCAGCAGAGAAACATCACAGGGGATGTTTCCCACTGTGGTAATGAGGAGACTGGCTTGTCAAGAAAAGTTTCATCCTGCAGCATTCCCTGACCAGTTCTAGAAGTCTATTCAGAAGTTGAGTCCATATCTATCTGTGCAAAGGTATTTCTTGGCCTAAGCAAAACCATAATGATGTATTCAGGAAGAGGCTGTTACTCAGTACAAAATATAAAAACAGGCCAGTGTGTACTGGTTGTCCTTATTAATCCTAGAGAGTCTTATTTCAGTGTTGACAAAAAGGGAAGGGGGCAGAGAGCTGCACAAAGTGTAGATTATATGATTGAAACAAGCGTGTCTATAGCATCATGCCATTTTACAGAAAGTCCAAATGGAAATAAAAATTATCAATATGTTGTTGAGTATACAGATGTATACTGTATACAGATGTGGAAACACTATAGAGAAAAGGATAGAATTTCCTTTTTCAAAACATTTTATTTATTTTTATTATTGGATAGAGACAGAAATTGAGAGTGGAGGGAGAGACAGAGAGAGGAAAAGAGACAGGGAGACACCTGCAGCCCTGCTTCACCACATGTGAAGCTTTCCCTCTGCAGGTGGGAGCCAGCGGCTTAAACCTGGGTCCTTGCACACTGTTATGTGTGTGCCTAAACAGGTGTACCACCACCTGGCCCCACATTTCCTTTTTTTTATATTTCTACATTATTTTTATTTGACAGTTGTACAGGTTGTACAGTTAATGAACAGACAGAGAGAATCTGACAAGGGAGAGAAAATAAAGAGAGGGGAAAAAGACACCTGCAGACCTGTTTCACCATTCACCAAGTGTCCTCCCTGCAGGTGGGGAGCACGGGTTCAAACCTGGATCCTTGAGCATGGTGCTATGTATATCATGAGCCACTACCTGCCCCCTAATATAATTTTCATGGATTTTACTATCCTGATTCATGACTACAGTGTATTTTGTATATATTGTTATTACTCCTAATAAAATTAGAATAAAGCAAAAAGATTGTTCTAGACAATACCAGGACATATTTTTTTTCTTATGACTGTTTCCCTTCCCCTTCACATACCTTTTAACATTTATCTTTTCTTTTTTCCCCTCTAGCTATGAAAATAATGGTCAGGTTTAATGTGTATAAGTTATAGCTAAAAAAAATACAAATATTTATCAAATGTCAGAACCCAAAACTAAATACTCTGTGTCCTGTATCTTACTTAAGCAGCACACACACACACACACACACACACACACACACACACACACACACACACTGAGATGGCACTTTTATGATTCTCCATCTCATATATAAGGAGATAAACATCAAAAAGTGAAATAACTCATAAATTAAATTGTCCAGCTTTATGTGGGGAAGCCTAGACAGGACTGGAGCTCAGTTTGAGTATCAAAGCCTGAGTTCCTCCTACCTGTTGTGACTGCCAGTGCTCGAGTAAAGAACTCCAATGTTAACTTTCTATTAAGATAAACTCCGCCTCATGAGCAAAAATCACTTGATTCAATGAGTTCTTTCTGCCAGTGCCTAAAAAAAATCCCCCCCCGTCTTTTTTGCCTCCAGGGTTATTGCTGGGACTCGGTACTGGCACTATGAATCCACTGCTCCTATGGCCATTTTTTCCATTTTTTACTGGATAGGATGGAGAGAAATTGAGAGGGGAGGGGAAGATAGAGAATAAGAGAAAAAGGCAGATCTGTTTCAGTGCTTGTGAAGCATCCTCCCTGCTGAACCTGGATCCTTCCGTGGGTTCTTGTGCTTCGCGCCATGTGTGTTTAACATGCTGAGCTACCACCTGACTCCCTAAGATGTACAGCAGATCTCTTTCACTGTGCTGCCTGGGCAGATAAGGAAAATGAAACTCTGAAAATTATATTGTTGACCAGAAATCATGCATATGTTTAGTAATGGCAATCCTAGAACTAAAATCCAAGCTGTGGAGACTTCCTAAATCTTAATACTGTGACCTAGTGTGGCACACCTGGTAAAACACACATGTCACTCATGTACGGGGATCCAAGTTCAAGTCCCCAGTTGGCACATGCAGGCAAGAAGTTTCATGAGTTGGTGGAGCAGTGCTGTAGGTAACTCTTCTTCTTGACTTTGCCTCCCTATCTGTCTCCCTTTGTTTCTCAAGCTCTATTTAAAAAAAAACTTAATAAATGCTAATAAGTTTCAGGAGGTCAGTGCCTTCTATCAGGATTTGAAACTGGGCTGAGTTCCATGGGATCTAGTACACGTTCTCTTATGATCACTGATCAGAAAAACCTTTATAATGACAAGGACAGTATTTACAGGGGACCCAGACTCATGTAAAACACACCCCTTGGTCTGAACAAGCCTGAGGCAAGAGAGATTGAGCTCTTGTTACATTGTTGCTGGTGGGGTAGGAGAGCAAGGAGGTGAGAAAGGAGAACAAAGAACACCAACAGGGTCAGGAAGAAACGTGGTTAATGAGTCCAAAGAGGTTGTACAGTTAATGAACATGAAAGCAGAGACAAGGCATTGGGTGGTTTAGGTTGTTTTTTTTTTTTTAAGTGTACTTTGAAGGCTGATGCTACACTGAGTGAATAATTCATGCTCTCTGGGATCACAGAAAGACTTTGAGATGCTCAAGGAAAAAGAAGAAGGGGCTAGAAAGCTGTCCGGAGGGGTTTGTAGGTCTGGGAAGAGATGGCTGTGTGTTCTACATGTTAATGCAGCTCTAACCAGGTGTCTGGGTCAGCAAATCTCACTGCAGATCCTGTAGTGAAGAAGCAGGCTGACTTTCTGTGGGAGTTCAACCAGCTTTGCACACATATTTTAAAAGAATCAGCACAGAGTGAACATTCTGTGTGGTCTGTAAGACTGAAACAGACTACATTTAAAAAAAAAAAAAAAAAACCCAAACAATTGGGAGTCGGGCTGTAGCATAGTGGGTTAAGCGCAGGTGGCGCAAAGCACAAGGACTGGCATAAGGATCCCGGTTCGAACCCCGGCTCCCCACCTGCAGGAGAGTCGCTTCACAGGCAGTGAAGCAGGTCTGCAGGTGTCTATCTTTCTCTCCTCCTCTCTGTCTTCCCCTTCTCTCTCCATTTCTCTCTGTCCTATCCAACAACAACAACAATAATAACTACAACAATAAAACAACAAGGGCAACAAAAAGGAATAAATAAATAAAATAAATATTTAAAAAAAGCTTTAAAAATTTTTTTTAATTTAAATTTTATTTATTATTGAATAGAGACAGAAACTGAGAAGGGAGGGTGGGAGGTAGAGAGGAAGAGAGACAGAGAGACACCTGCTGACCTGCCTCACTACTTTCAAATCTTTCCCCCTAAAGATAGGGACCAAGGGCTTGTGCACTCAGTCAGGTGTGCCACCTCCTGGCCCTGGATACATTTTTTTTCTTCTTTTCTATTATCCTTACAGGTTTCTGTAACTTTGTTCTCCATGTCAGTTTTTCCTAGTGGTGTAAGCCCCACCCCTGCTTCACTGGACAGGACCTCAGAGAAATCTGGGCCAAATGAGAAAAAAAAAATCATGGGCAGGTGATATCTCTCCTGGTTGAGTGCACATATTACAGTGTGCAAGGACTCAGGTTCAAGCCCCTGATCCCCACCTGTAGGGGTAAAGCTTCATAAGAGACGAAACAAGGTTGCATTGTCTCTCTGTCTCTTTCCTTCTCTATCTCCACTCTCAATTTCTGTTTCTATCCAATAATACGTAAATGATTGTTTAATTAAATAAAGAAAAATGATGACTGATAATTATGGAGGAAAGGGGAACTGGGGTTAAGATTGCCCACTGGGAAATTGTCTCAAGCAAGGACTCACTCGGAGAGTGTGCTGGTGTTAAGCAATAATGCTTTACTTATTTTAGATGCCAGAGAAGGGTCACACAACTTGCATAACACACAGTCAACCTGACACCTCTCCTTACTAGTAGCTGTTCGCAGGTAAGGCTCATGATGCAGTCCCCAACCGCTGTGTTGCTGGACTGGAGGTCCTTCATCTGTTGGCGCGACCAGATGAGTGAGGATCTCTGGAAGCTGGGGAAGCAGTTACTTAGCCTAGCCGCATGTGCTTAAGTCTTTAGCAGCACCAGCAGCATCCCAGTCAGTAACGGTGAAGGTGCTTCATCCAGCTGGTTTCTGAGCCTCTACTTACACTAGCTAGCCTCTGTTTTCAGTTACATCTCCAATGGCCAATCAGGTTCAGGTTGACGTCTTATCCTATGTATACGTATGTCTCTGTCTTTATCATACTATGCAGGCACACACTATGGTTACTATAGTTACTTGGGTTACATGTTCACTACAGAAATCTAATAAGGATTTTTGTTAGTTTTTCAACTCAAATATATTTAAACCAACCCTCAAGCACTAAAAAAAAAAAAAATGGTAGTAGATACTTGGCACTTTGAAACCTTCCCTCAGGCCTTTTCATCCCCAAAACAAAAGTTTCCAGTTTCCCCAATTAGGAGTCAGGGCAGCCCACAGGCAAAGGCATTCACAAGGAAGAAGAGAGGCTGAAATGACCCTATAATGACCATAGCAGGCATTTTTCTCAACAATCAAGAGCCAAAGACATTTAAAAAAAATGTGAAGAGAAAATGCCTAGGTTGGCTGTGAGAAGATGGGCAGGCAGCTCTACTGAAATCTCCAGAAACAGTGAAGGGACAACAGGGACTGGTCATGGCTGTAGAACTGTTGGAGAGGAATGGGATTTGTAGGCAATTAAGTCTCACCAGACTGATAACTTTCATGCCTTCTAGAGGTGGCAGTAGTGTCTGACTAAATTGGTAGGCACCACTCCTGTTAAGCTGGTTCAACCCGACAATCCTTAAAATGCTGCTACAGTTGATGGTAATAACTCTCAGTAGCTACACCAACTATTACCTGGCTCTGTTATCTGGTCAACTGTTGACACACTCTTCCATCTCTTGGGCTAAATGTTTAAAAAAATAACGGTGATGATCACAATCATGACAATGGTAACACTGTGTTCCCTTTAAGCTCCCCGGATAGGGTTCTAGATGACTATTTACATGGAAGAATCACAAGACCAGTTTCAGGAAGACCAGCAGGGGTAGAAAAAAGATGTGCACTTAGGCACCTGAAGGCGAGAGAGAGAGAGAGAGAGAGAGAGAGAGAGAGAGAGAGAGAGAGAGTTTCTTCCAACTATTGTAGTGAGTTCTAGGGATGCTGAAGTGTACCCTAAGGAGAGTGATGTTAGCCATTGTCTCCAAGTAAGCACATCTGCATTCATCTACATGTTACTGACATAGCAGTCAGATAGAAAGGGAGATTTCAGTACAGCATGCAGACATCTTGGTATCTGGCACCTATCCCAGACTACCTGCAAGGTGCAGAGAAAGGAGTCACTTGCTAATGTCCTTCCTCTAGGAGTCTTTGTCTAGGAAACCACCCCTAACAATACTGCCTGATTTTTACTAAGCACTTACTATATTCCACAGAGCATATGCTGAGAAGGTGTTATTACTTTTATTCCTCCATAATAGCTCTACAATGCAAGTATCACTACTATTATTATGCCCCCTCATCACAGTTCCAATTAAATAGAGCACTCAAGTTTATAAGATTGTAAATATTAAAGTGCAGACTGGATGCTAAGTTTCTCTGATTTTGAGCTCTATGTTTTTTAGCAATGACTCCCTAATTCAAATGAGGCATGGACCCCCTCAAAAGCAAAAAGAATCTTGCACACCACCAGTGTACACTGAAATTACCTCCAGTACAACATTATTAGGATGTAAGCAAATATAAAACTCTAGCTATGAACTCCAAAATGATGAAACCAAAACCAAGCAGACACCAAAATATTTAATAGTTAATTAATAAGCATTATTAAATTAACAATAAAATTCAGATTTCAGACATCAATTCAATGTGATGAGGGATGTTGCTCTGTTGAAATTAACTCATCAGTGTGGATTTTAATAGGAGAAGGATAAGCCTCAGGTCATATTCTGTACCTAATAAAATTTTACATGTGCTTTAGTGGTAGTAGTACAGATAGTGCCTGTTAGCATAAGGGTATTATTAATTATTCCATGTCTTTGCTTGCTGGTTCACAATAACTCGAGCTCACATATCCAGATGATTGCCAACAGACCGTCTTCAAGTATCTGTTTTAATTAAGTGTCATTTGATAACTCTGTAAATCTATCTTGTTTACTGGAAAAGAAGGTTATGATTACAGAATTATTGAAATTTTCATTAGGTAAACCGTGATTGCCAGAAGCAGGTCTTGTTTCATGTATCTGGCTGTGTTTACAGTGAGTGAATGGTGACAGCTAAACTTGTTGAAGATGGGTTCTATAAGCAATGTTGCCTGCACTAGAGCATATGGAGTCTGATGTACAGAGAGGCCCTTGCACCCTCTGATGACTCAGCTCTCTCAGTTGGTTTCCCCCTGATGACACTTTTAATAGTGGATTATTCCCTGAAGTTATTTGACTGCATTGTTTTATATCAGGTTCCATCTCAAGCATCTTAACTGACATTTTTATGTGGACAGGCTTCACTTTAGAATTCAAGTTCATTGTGTATAATTGCAAAATTATGTTATTGGGAGAAATCCACATTGACTTAACACTAGTATATAATTCAATGAGTAGTAAATAAATAGAGGAGAAGTACAAAGCGCTGTGTCCTGGTTTGAAATACTAATTCACAGGCCATGAATTACTGGAGCTCCATTACTGAAGGAAAAGGAGTCACTTCTCTAGGTGGGGTCATTTTAAATACTTCTGGTCCACAAAAGTACAGAAGGCATCTCATATTCAACCTCCTCCATTGCCTGATATTATACTTTTACGTTGGGGTGTTATCAGAATGCCTGTGGCTGGGTCTCTAGCACTGGGAGGTGTTAATCTGATTTCTTGATTCTTTATTTTTGAAAATTTTATTAGTAACTCAATAATGATTAACAACATTATAAAATAACAGGGGTACAATTTCATACCATTTTTACCACCAGAGTTCCATGACCCATCTCCTCCATTGGAAGTTTCCCTATTCTTTATCCTTCTAGGAATATGGATCAAAATTCTTTATGGGGTGCTGAAGGCAGGAGGGGTCTGACTTCTTTAACTGCTTCTCCACTGTACATGAACATTGGCAGGTGGATCCATAATCCCAGACTGTTTCTGTCTTTCCCTAGTTGGGTAGGGCTCTGGAGAGGTGAGGTTCCAGACACACTGGTAAGGTCATCTGCCCAGGGAAATCAGGTTGGTGTCATGGAAGCATCTGAAAATTGGTGGCTGAAAGGTGGTGAGATATAAAGCAGGACAAACTGTCTAATAAATAGGATTCCAAAGATCAGAATAGAGCAGATGAAACAAAGGGTCTTTGTGTGGAAAGTAACTAGGAAGTCCATTTTAGGTATATTCCAATGGGCCCAAGACTTTAGTAATTTTTGCCTGAGGTGACAACTAACATGTAGGTGACAACTAACATGTAGGTGTATTGTCTAGGAAGATGATATCAGAGTTGAGAATAAGACTAGAAAGCTGGATTAGGGCAGAGAGTTGCTCCTAAATATGAGGAAAATACCATCAACTGTAGATCCCATCAGTCTGACCTAGGGCACGTATCTATTCATATTTAGCACATAAGCCTATGTGGCTTTTGAATCCCTGTCAGTCTGATCTCACATTCCATGGTCACAGCTGAGAACATTCTAGTATGCAGTCAGTTTAGCTGGTCTGTGCTTGTGAATGATTTTAATCACTCTGTCTCTTACCCTCACCTTTGCATCACTGAAGTACATCTTAGCTCCACTGGCTCTGAGTGGTCCACATCTTTTTATCAACTGGTATATAAACATATATAACATTTTGATCGGCCAATATTACTTAATAGAAACATAACATATAAGAACAAATGGAAATTACTTGCTTCTTAGAATTGAGTAATCTTAAATTGAATCAGAATATACCAATTAACTTATTGAATTATCAGTTAATGCCAAGTTAGCTTAAAGATTATTTTATGAGGCCTATTGGTAGCATACCTGGTAAAATATATAAATTACTATGTGCAAGGACTGAGGTTCAACCCCATGACACCCGTCTGCAGGGAAAGTTTGACAAGTGGTGAAGTAGTGCTGTATTGAAGCATCTATGAATCCCTCTTCCTTCTCAATTTTTGTCTATCAAAAAAAAGGAGTGGGGGCACAGGCTGGAAGCAGTGGATTCCTCCTACAAGCCCCAGCAATATGAATTTAAAAATTATTTTATGAGAAACTTGGACTTTTGAAAATTAATCTTTGAATGCCAGATTAAAAAGCATACCTCAGAGCTGTGGATTCCTACCTTCCAGTCTGGAGGAAATAGCACTGCTTTCTCAAGAAGTTTTTGGCATGAGAGAAGAAAAATAATCTTTATTCTAGAGTCTCTTCTCAAATAAAAGTCTCACTTTTCTTCTTTTTTATAATTACCTTTTTTTTTCTTTTTAGATTTATATCCCATTAAATTAATACTGCATTGGGCCATTATATAAGACTTTTTTCACAAGGTCATATCATATTACCACAAAGGAACTGAATTTCAGTGCATGTTTTGCTAACCAAAGGAAGTTTGATGAGGCTTTTGAACTTCACAAAATAAAAAGAGAAGAAAGTGATAGTGTGATGGCTATACAAACATATTTGCATGCCTGAGGCTCCAAAGTTTCAAGTTGGACACCACCTGACACCACCAAAAGTCATAGCTGAATCATGCTCTGGTAAAAATAAATAAATAAATAAATAAATAAATAAATAAAGTAGGGACAGAGTGTCAGTGCTTGTAAGAGCTATTGCAGAAGCATGTTCATTTTAGCCTTTGACATAGAGGTGTAAGACTTAGAGGAAGGTGTCCATGCTGTGACCTGCCTAGACTGCTGAAGTCAGACTATCTATTAGTCTAATAGGAAGGTTAACGGATAGCCCTCTTCCTTTCTGTCCTAGGCCCCAATCTTCTGCACTTCCCAACACTCCACCCTTGGATGACTCTGTAACACACCTTCCTTCATTGACAGCACCAAGGTTTCCAGTGTGTTGTCTGTCTTCCAGATTCTGGTAAGTGAAATGAATATATATATATACATAATTTTTAAAATTTTTAAAAATTATCTTTATTTATTGGATAGAGACAGTCAGAAATCAAGAGGGAATGGGGAGTTAAGAGAAGGTGAAACACAGAGAGACACCTGCAATACTGCTTCACCACTCGTGAAGCTTTCCCCCTTCAGGTGGGGAACGGGGGCTTGATCCTAGGTCCTTTCGCATTGTAACATGTGCGCTCAGCCAGGTGTGCCATCACCCAGCCTACATATATATATATATATATATATATATATATATATATACATATACATATATATATATACACACACATACACATATATATAATTTTTAAAGACTATGATTTCATGATGCTGGTCCTCTTTTTCTATGTGTAAATTTTTTTTAGTTTTATGTGGTTTTTGGTAGGATTTGTAGGTAAATCCAAAATGTTTTTCATATACATATCATGGCAATTACACCTTTGTTTTCCACCATTTTCTTAGCATGCTCTCCTTCTGAATGACAGGGGAAACTTGTACATGTAGAGGAGTAATCCTCAGCTCTTTGTCTGATGCCTAAATATAATCAACTCCTATGTCTACATACCTCACCACCAACAGACACCTCTCTCTCTCTGACACTATGCCTCATTTTTTTAAACCACTGCACCAACTTTGAAATAAATCTACCTACCAGCTTTGTAGTAACAAGGGATTCCCAAATTATTAATATAATTAGAGAGGAAATAAGATGCAAGAAAAAAAAGTAGCCAAGAACTATAACATTGGCTAAGGCACAAGCTCAGATTCAAGCCCTTACCCACATGGCAGTTGCATAATACCAAGGGAAGCTCTGGTACCTCTCTCTCTCTCTCTCTTTGAATGAAGAAATAGGCCCAGAAGGGATAAAACCAAACATGTGAGACCCCAGCTCTGGGGGGGAAAAGGAGTCAAGAACAATGTGGCACTTCTATTAAGGTGTCATACTGAACTGTCTTTTTTTATAAATAGCAACAACTAGTGTTCTGATGACAGAATTTCTGGTTTACTTCTCTGGCCAGATTTCTTTTCTTTCTTTCTTTCTTTCTTTCTTTCTTTCTTTCTTTCTTCCTTTTCAATTTTCTTTTGGAAATAGTTTTTAGGGATAATTTTTTTATTACAAGACTCAAATGTCTATTTATTAATTCTACAGATAATTGTATGACAACAGAGACAAATTTGAATTGCTTTAATTTTATTTAAATGGGAAAACCACTATTTGGAAATTGTAAGACTCTTGAAATAGACTGCCTTGATTTGAGAGAAAGCAGCAAGATGTTTCTTTCATTCATTTATAAAATACAACAGCCAACAACAGTTCTTAGAGAAAATTGATTTCCTAGCAAATGTAAATACAGATGTTATAGGCAGAAGTTCACGTAGTTTTAGTTAGGTAAAATGAATGACTTCCTTGTAAGCTGAACTGGGTCCTAGAAGATTTAGGTAACTGTCCCATAGTACTGGGTAACTGGTATTGTTTAAATGGCATTACTTAAATTAGAATAGTTGGGGTAACATATTGTCAACTATTCCAATTGGTATTTTTGTTTTGCCTCCAGGGCTATTGTTGGTGTTCGGGTGCTGGCACTACAAATCCACTGCTCCTGAATCCAACACTCCCAGAAGCCATTTTTTCCTGGCTTTGTTTCCTATTTTATTTGCTATAACAGAGAGAAATTGAGAGGGGAGGAGACATAAAGAGGAGAAAAACAGACATCTGAAAACATGTTTCACTGCTCATGAAACAGACCCCCTGCAGGTGGGGAGCAAGGACTCAAACCCAGGTCCTTGCACTTGGTAATATATATGCTTAGCTGGGTACACCACTGCCCAGCCCCCTATTCCAACTGGCTGATATGAAAAATCTTTTTCCTTTTGCTGATGTCTTTTCTGTATTCACTTGCATTTGTTTGTGAATTATCTTGTGGAAGAAGTCTGACTCAGAGTGTACTATTTCTCTCTACTCTCTTCTCCAACTGGCTGATATGAAAAATCTTTTTCCTTTTGCTGATGTCTTTTCTGTATTCACTTGCATTTGTTTGTGAATTATCTTGTGGAAGAAGTCTGACTCAGAGTGTACTATTTCTCTCTACTCTCTTCTCCTTTCTTTTTCTTCCCACTATCTCTAGAATTTATAGTTCATAGTTGATTTTTGTAATTACCTACTCTTGGTTTATCTTTGTTTTGTTTTGTTTTTGAGGTAATTAGAAAACTGAAAGCCGAAATAGCTGACCCAAAAAGCCAGCTAGCAGAACAAACTAATACTTTAACTGAGCAAGGTAAAAAATATAACTGAACTGAAGAAGGAAGCTGAGGGAAGGGAGAGCAGATTAACAGAGTTAGCCAGAGGATGAGTTAGAGAAAACTAAGAAGGAGGTAAAAGTCTAAAAAGAAATAATAAAAAAAATAAAAGAGGACTTTGTGTGCGCATGGCTCAGCACTGGTTTAAAACAGTCAAAAGTTTATTACATGGTGGTTCAGCAGTAATATTTTAGGTACAGCAAGATTGGCAATTATCAGTAGAAATATATGTTACTCATTATGGCTGCAGAGGAGAGTCATAAAGTTTATGGGCTAGCTAAGTTACACCTGTTCAGTTCCCAGGAGAAGCAGCCATGGCAGGCACCTCAAATAGGCAAGGAAGCAGTGAGCCTAGAGAGCAGAGTGCAGGAACAGAGAGTTTCTTCCCACTGGCAAGCACTTAAGTTCCATCATGATGTCAGCCCTATGCTAATTACATCCAATTCATCAGTCAGGCATATTACATTGCAACAGTTTATTTTTGGGGAAGGTTTCTGAAGTGTAGATAGAGGTTACCTCTGAAAAACATATTCAGGTGAAATTTACAAACTAAGTAAAAAAAAAAAAGGGAAATCACAAAGTCTAACTTGAACTGGATTTGTTGTATTGCACCAAAACAAAGGACTCTGAGGAGGGAGGGAAGGGAGGTAAGTAGAGTGGGTGTGCTTTGTGGTCCTGTTACATGATGAGAGAAAAGTATGCAAGCTGTGGGTGAGAGTGTATTGCCTATACTTGTTTTAGCAAGTTGAGAAATTGTACCTATGTGTCAACAACTGTACTATAAACAACCTCCCAATAAAAGGATGATAAAAAATAGAAAAAGGAGAAACACATTTACATGAGAATCTTTCTTAAGGGTATCTCCCTAGAAGAGTTCATCTCTTTATCTCTTTCCAGTGAGAAGGCACAGTTAAATCTATATATTTTACATTGCCTTCCTTGGTAATATCCCTCTTTCTCCCCTCAACCACTGATTTAGCTAATATTTTAAAGAAAGATTTTGTCTGAATCTGTGTAAGTTACTCAAGATATCTGGAGCTCTCACATGCATGCATGTTAATAACTTCTTAATTTTTCTCTATCAATCTGTCTGATGCTCCTTTCAGCTTTTGAAAAACCGAGACAGGTATGGCATAATCTGTTTTGTAGTAAAAGCATGCTATTTGGAAACAGCTTGAAGTTGAATTAGTAGACAGAATAACAAGTAATCCTCAAGGTTAGTCTGATAGGCATGCAAGCATTCATGGAAATGCTTCTTTCCTTATAAGAAACTCTTGAGGTAACAATGAACCAAGACCAATCACCAAACACCTAGACATCAGAACAGAAACTCTCAAAACCCAGTCTCTGTCTCACTTTTGCTGGAAGCTGAAGTAAAGTGTTGGGATGAATCAGGAAGAGAAGGATGAATACAGGATGACTTCACATGTAGGTGGAACTTGGGAAACAGAGTCAGAAAGGGAGAACACAGGGAGAAACTGGGACTGGGGGTGGGACACTGCACCAAAGCAAGTGACTCTGTGGAGAAAATGGATGGGATGGGGGCTAGAGGGTTGACAGAGGGGACAGTATTTAGCAGATACTTGTTACACAGAATGGGGAAACCATACACATGTATAGACAAATGTGCTATAATTCACTAACTCTCCAATTAAAAAAAAAAGATTAGCTTTCTTATAATTGGAATTTATAAATATTTTATACCCACTTCAGGACTAAAGTAGGGGGAACATTCCAGTTACAGAGTTCCAGTTGTTACTGACATATGTCAGCAATGGTGCTTGGTCTTTTATTATTATTATTATTTTATTATTATCATTATTATTATTAATGATAAACATAGGAAGAGAGAGACAAAGTACCTGACAGTACTCTGGTACATGTGTAGCCAGGGATTGAACTCAGGACCTCATGCTTGAGAGTCCAGTGTACTATCTCCTAGACAGCAACAGTGCTTGGAATCAGAGATGCCAGCAACCATGCTCAGAATCAGAGATGCAAAAGGCAAAGTAAAATAAAAATATTTGTCTTCAAAGCACTTAAACAATCCCGTTACAAGATGAGGGGATGGTAGGTTCAAAGGATTTTGTTTTATATTAGGAGGAAATCAAAGTATTGACAGACAGTCATTTCTATATTTCTAATCTAAGAGGGGGAAAATCATGTGATACCTCAAGATTATCTTTTATTTCATCTGTAACAAGTCCCTGACTAATCTACAGTAAAGGGCAAAAGTAACTGCATAGGAATCACTACCCAGTAACAGCCCTTGAGTGACAGACTAGATTGCTCTAAGAAATCTTTATGGGTACTGTACAGCAAACCCTAACAAAAGGACTTTTCAAAGTTAACACAATTACCAAATAATGTGATGATAACATTAACTATCGATTGTCTTTTGGAACCTTAAGACAGCAGGAACCTCACATCTCCACTATAGAGCCCCTACTTCCCCCAGTCCTGGAACCCTTGGATAGGGCCCACTTTCCCGTATGCCTCTCCCAATCCATATCAAATATTATTGCATCTACCGATCACAACCTAACCAACACAACAATTGCCACCTCAACATGCTTCACTTCAGACTGTGTCCAGAGACTTCACGTGTGGAATGACAACCCTTCAGCTTCATTACTCGGGTGAGACCTTTCCTTTCATAGTATACTCTAATTTCATCTCAGGTGGTTCACTTTCTAACAAAGTCCCAAAACCTAGATATACACCAGTTTCTGTGAGAGAGAGCATATGTTCACATGTATCCGTAAACTACTGCAAAATATATACCTGAAAGTAGAAGTACACTAGAGTTTGCAGTGAGTACCCCCCTAACACTTCCTCTCCACTATTCCAACCTTTGGGTCCATGATTGCTCAGCAATTTGTTTGGCTTCATATGTTGACTCTCTTTTCTGTCACCAGGTTCCAGATGTCATCAGGATGCCGGCCAGGCTTCCCTGGATTTAAGATCCCACCAATGTGTCCTGGAGCTCAGCTTCCCCAGAGTCACACCCTACTAGGGAAAGAGAGAGGCAGACTGGGGGTATGGACCGACCAGTCAACGCCCATGTTCAGCGGGGAAGCAATTACAGAAGCCAGACCTTCTACCTTCTGCAACCCACAATGACCCTGGGTCCATGCTCCCAGAGGGATAGAGAATGGGAAAGCTATCAGGGGACGGGGTGGGAAATGGAGATTGGGTGGTGGGAATTGTGTGGAATTGTACCCCTCCTACCCTATAGTTTTGTTAATTAATCCTTTCTTAAATAAAAAGTAAAAAAATAATTAAAAAAAAGAAATCTTTACAGCCTACTCTATATAATGTAAATGAATAGATTCCGCAAAAGAAAATAAAAGTTGGTAAAATAGTCAAAAGATTCAAAGAAAGTAATTTTCTAGGAACTGAATGTCAAAAAAAAAAATTGCAACAAGACACCCTATAGTTAACTTTAGCTGCTAATAAGAAGGAAGACTGTATTCTGGAAAGGGACCTCTGTGGTCTTCTCCATGAACAAGTGGCTTTAGCTTCTTCCTTGAATCACCTTGGCAACAAGGATTCCCAGAGCTGTGATTGATGGGAATTTGCCTCATCTGTTCTATGTCATGCAGACAGATGACAGCTCTCTCAGAGAAACCAGAAAACATGATTTCTGATTAGAGAGACAAAACAAAGTCAGCATCAGATATGATGAAAGCCATCTCTTTTTTTTTTTTCCAACTCTTTTATCATCATTCAACTTATCAGTGAGTTACTGAAAAGTCGCAAATGGTCTCCAGCTTGTCAGGATCAAAATGACACTCTTTGACAGAGAGCAGGGTAGAATTGTCTTCTGAGAACTTGGTGAGCCTATTCTCACTTATGTCTGGATGAGATTAAATCTATGGGAAACTAGTGAATTATTGTGAGATTAAGATGCTTTGTAACCAAAGGTTAATGCATATGAAAAAAAATTAAGAGTCCGTATCCAGAATATTTGTAAAAGAATAATAAAACAAACTCCACCAAAATTATTTCACCAGTGCTCACCAATGATTTTAATAGCTAAAACATGAAGGAAGAATTTTTTTCCCTCTGATTTCTGTAAAGTGTTGACCACCTCTGTTTTATTATTATTAGTGATTTGATATTGATTTACAAAATTGCAAGATAACAGAGGTACAATTCCACACCATTTTCACCACCAGATTTATACAACTGTCTATATTTTATATATCCCCCCACCCTTTTTTTTCCTATAATCCCATCTTCTCTTCCTTTCCAAAGTCACACCTACACTTATTACTACATACAAATGTCCCTCCCATGTTCTTCTTTCTCTGGGTCCTGATGGAGTTGGAGTTCAGAGCCCTCTGGTTATCTTCCCCTGTCATTTCTTCCCTGTTGGGGATATGGACCAAAGTTGTTTGGGGTGCAGAAGGTGGAAGGTCTGCCTTTTGTAATTGCTTCTCCACTGGACATGGATGTTGGCAGGTGGATCCAAACCACCAGCCTGTTTCTTTTCCTAGTGAAGCCGCGCTCTGGAGAGGTGAGGTTCTAAGACACGTTGGTGAGGTTCTCAGCCCAGGGAAGTCAAGATGGTGTCATGGCAGTGTCTGTAACTTGTGAATACCTCTGTCTTTACAAGTTCCATTTACCTTTGCTCCCTCTCTCTTCTGATTATTCCTGCAAATTCTCTGACCTTTCCTACTTAATTTCTTTTATAGATTTCTTCTTTGAGTCCATTTATAGGATGACATTTTCTCTTTCTTCCTTATTCTCTTTTCTATGCATTAAAGAAGCCCGCTTTGGGTTCTCTTTCCTTATTTTGCTACCAGGATTATTGCTGGGGTTCAATTCATGAATGACTCCACTTCCTCAATGGTCACTTTTTAATAAAGTTAGACAGAAAAATACAGGGAGAAGAAGAAAGACAGAGGACAGACACCTGCAGCAGGGCTCCACTGCTTATGAAGCTTCCCCCCTGCAGGTGGGACCAGTGTCTTTACACATGATAATGTATGTGTACATTCTACCAGGTTGAGCCATCACCATACCCCTTTGAATTTCATCTTTATTTATTAACACTTGAACTGAGGCAGAAATCTTCTCCTTGTTCACTTTTCCTTTATCCTTGCTTCTGTTCAACTCAACTTCTATATAACTACCAGAGCAGTTTTACAAAGAAAATAAACATAAACATCCCCCTTGCTTAAAGGCCCATGAAAGACACCTCTGTTGTCAAGTGTAAAATAATTTCATGATGTCTAATATATCCAAATGTCTCCCACTATACCCATCAGGAGGCATTTTATCTGAATATACAGAATCATTTATCACTCCAAAATTGTTCCTTCTAGAATTCCTTCTCTGCTTAACTAGAGCAGCCCTACCTTGACAGGCATTCAGCACTGCTCAACCTAGCTGTAATGACATTTCTTTCTCTTTCTAAAAATTTGTTTTTCTCTATTGAGGGAATTAATGGTTTGCAGTCAACAGTAAAACACAGAAGATGGTACATGTGTAACATTTCTCAGTTTTCTGCATAACACTCTAACCTTCCACTTAGGTCCTCTTCTACCACCGTGTTCCAGGACCTGAACACTCCTCTCCTCTCCAGAGTCCTTTATCTTGGTGCAATACACCAACTCCAGCCCAAGTCCAGCATTTTCTTTATAATATATAATTTTAAGATGTATACTTTCTAGTGAAAGGAAGTGATCAGAGTACTACTTAGCTCTACCATGGGGACTGATCCTAAGACTTTCAAGCCACAGACATATAGTCTAGTACATTACCACTTTGCTAACTGCCTAACCTGCCATTTCTTTTCTCCTCATATCTGAGTTAGAGAGAGAGAGAGAGAGAGAGAGAGAGAGAGAGAGAGAACAACACCAAAGCTTCCTCCAGTACAGTGGGAGTTGGGCTTAAACATGGCTGGCACAAATGGTAAGATGGTACACTATCCATGTGAGCTATTTCACTAGACTTCATCATTCATTTCTCATCTTTTAGAGCCCATTTCCCCCCCTTCATTATAACATTCTCTCCTAGTGATTTGAAAAGGACTCAAACAGGAAGACAGTCCTACTGCAATTATTAAGGGGGCAAATATTTATTAGGTAAATAAAACTTTAGACAAATATGCCAGGAGTTGAGAGAGAAAGAGAAAAAAAGATGCTTTAGATGGAGAAAATGGGGTGGGGGGGTGTCAGGTAACTAGTCACTAGTCATATTCCAGAAAAATCTAAGTAGGGGCCAAGCAATGATACACCAGGTTAAGCACACATAATACTATGTACAAGGACCTGCACAAGGACCTGGGTTTGAGCCCCTGGCTCCCCACTTGCAGGGGAGATGCTTCACAAGCAGCAAATGTCTGCAGGTGTCTAACTTTCTCTCCATCTATTTTTCCTCCCCTCTCAACTTCTTTCTGTCCTATCAAATAAAATAGAAAAAAAGAAAGAAACAAACAAAAGAGAGAAAGACAAGAATGAATGAAAGGAGGGAGAAAAAAAAGATAAAGAGAAAAATCTAAGCCATCAAAGAAACATCTCAGGGAGAAGTGAGTGGAAATTACCCCTTTGAGAAGAATGTTATCTCTATATAGCACAATTTGAGTCCCCAGTCTCCAATAAGTTTCCAGTCACATACCTGGTGTTGGGCCTAGAGTCATGTTGATGGGAAGTTGGATGTGGAGCTGAGGACTGAGCAAGCTGGAGTGTTCCCAGCACCTGTCACCATAGTTGTCCATGAAGACTTTCTGAGAGCTTACCAAGTTAAGCTAACATAATCTAGAATACTTTATCTTTCTGTCTCTAATTTCAGACTGTGGGACCAGTAGACAGAAGCATGTCTCATCAGCATGAAGCACAGGGTCTAAAACATAAGTAAAACTCAGTAGAGTTCTGGGCATGGATGAAAAGGTTGATAGAGGTGTTTGTGTTTTCAGTCATTCTCAGAGAAGATGGTAGGAAAGACAGTATGTGCTCTTGGCATCAAAAATCTCTCATGTGATAATACTACCTTCTAGTAACTAGAAACATGTAGAAGGAGTCTAGTGTAAAAAAGCAATGTAATGACTTCCGGTAGGCATGGTTTTTGGAGTAGCGGCAATCAAACCTTCACTCTCCCTGATACAACTATTGTACACAATGAAGATCAAATGGGATACATAATCTACAGCTGAAAAAAATCCACAGCCTCAGGTGTGGGCTAGCGCACATGGTTGGGAAAATGGGAGTGGGTTGGAAGTCACGGTCACTCGAAATGAAAGCTCTGGTCAGGTGACACTCAGCACTGACCCATGCCATCTTGGACAGTAACTCGGCAGATTCCCCAGAAGAAAAGAAATTGGAGGTAAAAACCTCTCTATCTTTAACTCAGGGTTTTTATTATTTATTTATTTATTTACTTATTTATTTTTTGTGATTGTTCACTTTTGTCTTTTCTTAGTCTGAGTTTAAGACAAAGACAAAACTCAGCCCACAAGATAGCCCAAAACATCCCTTCCCCCACCCACCAGTGCTAAGTCAAATAAGTGGAAAGCAAAGACCACAACAGCACCACCACCTGCTGGCCACAATAACCAACACCATACTTGTAAAAGCAAAGTAGAAAGTTTAACAATATACCATATCAAACAGAGAGAAGCATATCGGATGAAATCCAAGAAATTCCAGATGCAGAAAATCTATCAGAGGCAGACTACAGAAAGCTTATGATAACTCTAGAAGAATATAAGCAATAGTTGAAAGAATATTTTACTTTGGAATTTGATAAGAAGCTACAAAGTGTGAAAGAAGAACTCAAAGCAGAGTTCACTAAGCAGTTAAGCAGCATGGAGGAAAAATTTCAAACAGAACTGCAAGGACTGAAAGACACCTTTAGTGCAGTTCAATCTCGGGTAGAAAGCTTAGGAAATAGACTCACACATGCAGAAGAAGGAATTTCCAATATAGAAGACACAATTAGCCCACTCTTTCAGTTCAAAGATGAGGGAGAGGAAAGGTTTAGAAAGAATGAAGCTACTTGCTGTGAAATTGCAGACTCTATAAAAAGGTCAAACATATGAGTTACAGGGTTACCTGAGGAAGGAGACCAGGTCAAAGGTCTAGAAGTAATTTTCAGAGAAATTTTAGATGAAAATTTCCCTCACCTGGGAAACCTCAGAACCTACCTATTTTGGATATTTTGGAGGCAGATCAACCACCCAAGTTCACAAATCCAAAATGATCAACACCAAGGCACATTACTGTAAAATTATCAAAACTCAATAACAAGGAGAAAATTTTACAAACTGCTAGGGAAAGGAAAGAAGTCACATACAAAGGGAGAAATATCAGACTCTCATCAGATATTTCTTCACAAACCCTATAGGCAAGGAAAAAGTGGAATGACATATTCAAGGCACTAAAGGAGAGGGGATTTCAGCCACTTATTTTTTAAATTTTTTATATGTGTTTACCTATTCCCTTTTGTTGCCCTTGTTGTTTTATTGTTGTAGTTATTATTGTTGTCGTCATTGTTGAATATGGCAGAGAGAAATGGAGAGAGGAGTGGAAGACAGAGAAGGGGAGAGAAAGATAGACACCTACAGACCTACTTCACTGCTTGTGAAGCAACTCCCTTGCAGGTGGGTAGCCAGAGGCTCAAACTGGGATCCTTAGGCCAGTTCTTGTGCTTCATGCCATGTATGCTTAACCCACTGTGCTACCACCTGACTCCTTCAGCCATGTATTTTGTATTCTGCAAAACGATCCTTCAAGTACGAGGGAGAAATAAAGGTATTCTCAAATATTCAAAAACTAAATGAATTTGCCACAATCAGCCCCACCTTACAAGATATACTGAATGCAGTCTTACAGGAAAGGAACACGTGTTACAGCAAAGGAACACGTGTTCTCAGCAAGGTGAACAGCAGTAGATTAGAAACAAAAACACAACAAAATAGGAAAGAACAATAAGAAAATAGGGGAGTGAATTAAAAGACAAAGAAGCCCTATCAAATGTTAGTTAATCAAGATCAACTTAAAAAAAAAGAGTTTTCTAGATACACAATGCTAGTTATTACATACAGGGTAACCACAAAACAAAACAGGGAACAGATATTTACAGAAGGCACAAGAAATATCAGTAAGTAATTCACTACAAAAAGTCATCCACACAATAGGTTAGATAGAAACAAATGGGCAAAGACTCAACAATTTAAAAGAAATTCAAAACAAAAACCAGAATGGACATAATAAATAAACCACATATATCAATAATCACCTTAAATGTGAATGGCCTAAATTCACCTGTCAAAAGACTTAGAGTAGCTAAATGGATTAAAGAACAGGATCCATCCAGTATATGTCTTTAGGAAACCCACATCCAAAGAAGAGACAAAAAGAAACTGAATATAAGAGGTTGGAGAAAGATGTTTCAAGCTAGTAACTCACAAAAATTGGAAGGTACAGCTATCCTATTCTCTGACAAAATAGACTTTTAGGCAAAGAAAGTAATCAAATATAGAGAAGGACATTACAAAATGGTTAAATGATCAATCCAATAAGAAGATATAACCATCATTAACACATATATTCCCAACTTAGGAGCACCCAACTTTATAAAACAAACACTTACTGAATTCAAAGGAGACATTGATAGCAACACAATAATAGTAGGAGATTTCAACACACCACTCACAGCAAGAGACATAACATCTGGACAAATCAATAGGAAAATAGTGAACTTAAATGAAACCATAAATGAAATGCACCTAATAGATATATGCAGAACTTTCCATTCCAAAAGTAATGGATACATATTCTTCTCTAGTACATATGGAACATTTACAAGGATTGACCATCTATTGGGCCACAAAGACAGTCTAAACAGATATGTAACTATTAAAATTATAAAATGCATCCTCTCAGACCATGAAGGCATGAAACTAGAAATCAACCAAAAAAGGAAAAGAAATCTCCCCAAAGCCTGGAGACTTAACAATATGTGTTGAACAATAAATGGGTCATTGAAGAGATGAAAAAAATAAATTAAGAATTAACTCAATATAAATGTAAATGAAGAAACAGTTACTAGACCCTATGAGATGCAGCAAATAGCAGTGCTGAGAGGGAAGTTCATAGCAATAAGGGCCCACATTAATAAACAGGAGAAATCACTAGTAAACCATCTAACAACTCACCTCAATCAACTAGAAGTGGAGCAACAAAAAAAAAGACAAACACAAAAAAAAACCAACAGTCAGCATGAGACAGGAAACAGTCAAAATCAGAGCAGAAATCAATGAAATAGAAAACAAGAAGAACATTACGAAGATTAATGAAACCAAGAGCTGGTTCTTTGAAAGGATAAATAAAATAGATAAGCTACTAGCTACACTCACCAAAAGAAAAAGAGAGAATGCTATAGTAAAATCATTCAAAAATGAAAGAGGAGATATTACAACAGATGAGGTAGAGATTCAGAAGATTATGCAAGAATATTATGGACACCTACGAACCAAATTTGACAACTTAGAAGAAATTAACACATTCATACCCACTACCAACCTTGACACAAGAGGAAGTAGATAAACTTAACAGGTCAATCACTAGTAAAGAAATTGAAATAGTAATCAAAAGCCTACCCAAGAACAAAAGTCTTGATGGCTATACTAATGAATTTTACAAAATATTCAAAGAATAACTAACACCCATCCTCCTCAAACTCTTCCAGAAAATAGAAGGAGGGAACACTCCAAATACATTCTATGAGTCCAACATTACGCTGATCCCCAAAGCAGGGAAGGACCCCACCAAAAAAGAAAACTATAGACCTATATCCCTGATTAATATCGATGTAAAGATCCTCAACAAAATCTTGGCTAATCAAATACAACATATGAAGAGATTAATCCAACAAAATCTGCTAGTCCCTGTACAGGCACCATTTGCCGGTCCCAATTTGGGACACCAGTTGCTAGTCTAGCTTCGCAGGTGGGAGACAGATGGCCAGGGACTCATGGCTGAGCTGGGAAGCAATATCTTGTTAATTAATCAGATACATCGCCTTTTATGCATCTCTTCACCGGAAGTGATAAGGGAAAGGAAATGACTAGGAGAGGGGGCGGAGCAAAAAACAGAGCTTGGACAGAACATAGAAAACTTCCATCTAACCAGTGGGGATTAAACCAATACTCTGCAGACAGGGCGGGACCCAGGTAAAACAGTGATTATGTAAATAGACCACATTATAAGTAATACAAGCAAACCTAATGTGATGATCAAAACAGAAGGTCTTTTAAGCAGAAGCATACCAAAAAAGATCAAGTGGGATTGATCCCTGGGAAACAGGGATGGTTTAACATCCATAAGTCAATAAACATCATCCACTATATCAGCAAAAGTAAAGATAAAAATCACATGATTCTATCAATTGATGCAGAAAAATGACTTGACAAGGTACAACACCCATTTATGATAAAGGCCCTCCAGAAACTGAGAGTGGAAGGAAAACACATGGCTAACATCATAGTCAATGGGGAAAAATTGAAAGCTTTTCTCCTAAAATCAGGAACTAGAAAAGGGTGCCCACTCTCACCATTTTTATTCAACACTGTCCTAGAAGTCCTTGCCATCACAGTCAGACAAGAAAGATATCTCTTTCAAAGGAATATTAAAGGAATCCAAATTGGAAAGGATGAAGTTAAACTCTCATTATTCGCAGATGATATGTTGGTATAGCTAGAAGATCCCAGAAACTCTTCCAAGAAACTACTGTAAATCATCAATAAATTCAGTAAAGTAGCAGGTTACAAAACCAATACCCATAAATCCATGACATTTCTTTATGTAAAAGATAGGTCAGAATAAATGAAACTGAAGGAAGCAATAACATTCACAGTTGAACCCAAGAAGATCAAATATCTAGGAATAAATCTAACAAACAAAGTAAAGGACCTTTTCAAGGAAAACTATAAGACACTGTTAAAATAAATAGAGGATGACACAAATAAATGAAAGAACATCACCTGTTCATGGATTAGGAGAAGAAGTCATTAAAATGGCAATTTTTCCAAAAGCAATCTATAGATTCAGTGAAATACCTATTAAAATCCCAATGATATATTTCAAGGAAATTGAACAGATTATTCAAAAATTTGTGTGAACTCTAAAAAACCATGAATAGCAAAAACACTCCTAAGGACAAAGAAGAAAACTGGAGGCATCACAATACCTGACTTTAGGTTATACTACAAAGCAGTAGTAATCAAAACAGTGTGGTGCTGGAACAAAAATGGTCATATGAACTAATAGAATAGGGTAGAGAACACAGAACTCAATCCATACATGTAAAGACATCTCCTATATGATAAAGGGGCTAAATCTGCCCATTGGGGAAAAGAAAATCTCTTTCAAATGATGTGGCAGAATTGGACAGCCACATGTAGAAAAATGAAACTAGACCACCAATTAACACCATACACCAGAGTTAACTCAAAATGGATCAAAGATCTGGATATCAGACCTGAAAGTATAAAATACATAGAAGAACATATCGGTGAAACATCTCATGACATTAACACCAAAGACGTATTTGGAGACTTCACCCTGTGGGCAAGGGAAACAAAAGCAAGACTGAACAAGTGGGGCTATATCAAATTAAAAAGCTTCCATACATCAAAGAATAGTCCATAAAGATAAACAGGAAACCTAGCCAGCAAATGGGAGAACATATTCACACATCATACTTCAGACAAGCACTGGATATCATACACCTATAAAGAATTCATCCAGCTCAACAAAAAGAAAAAAAACAACCCAATAAAAAAAGTGGGCAGAGGACATGGATAGACAGTTGCTTTGGAGACAATTCCCCCAAAGAAGAGATATACATAGCCCACAGACATATGCAGAAATACTCTAATTCACTCATCACGAGAGAAAGACAAATTAAAACCACACTGAGATACCACCTCACACCTGTAAGAATGGCCATCATCAACAAAATAGGAGAAGATAAATGTTGGAAAGGATGTGGAGAGATAGGAACTCTAATACACATCTGGTGGGAATGCAAAATGATACAACTATTATGGAGAACAGTATAGAAAATCCTTAAGCAAGTGTAGATAGATATAACTTACGACCCAGTAGTCCCACTCCTAGGCATTTATTGAAAAGAGTTAATATCACTAATTTGAAGGGATGTATGCACCCCCATGTTCATAGCTGCATTATCTGCAATAGCAAAAATTTGGAAGCAACCAAAATGTCCCTCTACAAATGATTGGTTAAAAAAGTTAGGGGACATATACTCAATGGAATACTACTCAGCAATAAAAATTTTATGTCCTTTGGGATAAAATGGATGAAACTTAAGAACATTATGCTTAGTGAAATAAGCAAGGAGGTAAAGGAAAACTACAGGATGGTCTCACTCATATGTGAAATTTAGAGAACTGAACACACATACATAAAATAAACAACCATATCAATACAACTCATATTTAAATTGGGGAAACTATAATGATTACCTAGGAGGGATAGGGGAGGTCACAGACTTTTGGTGGCAGGGAAGATGTGAAACTCTAGTTCTATTACTATTTAATCCTATCAATAGTAATACAATATGTTGGGGTGGTGGATAGATTTAATATCTCAAGTTCCCAACTGCCTAGACTGTAGCCCTAAGCACAAATACTAGCTTTTGCTAATCTTAGATTTGTAAAATGATCATACTCTGATAAGGGTTTGTTTATGGATCTCTAAAATGTATCTGAAAATATAGCTCTGCATCTTAATCAACTATAGCTTTAGGCCAGACAGGTCAAAACCTTTTGATGTATTTAAAATACAAAGAGGTTCAGATAACACTATGAGATGCAGCAAATAGCAGTGCTGAGAGGGAAGTTCATACATTACAGTGCACAAGAATCTGGGTTCAAACTCCTGGTCCCCAACTGCAGGAGAAAAGCTTCATGAGTGGTAAAGCAGTGCTGAAGATGTCTCTCAGTATCTCTCCCTCTTTATATCCTTTTTCCTTTTGGTTTCTGGCTGTCTCTATCAAATGAATAAAAATATAAGGTAGTAAAACGATAAATTAATTAAAATATTTTAAAAGAATCATCACATAGAATTTTATGACTCCATTTTAATCTTGCCAAAACCCCAAGTTACAAACCATCCTTATGATAAAAACTAATGAACATATGATGGAACTATTTAGGAGAAGAAACAATACCAATTTTATTTGTTCAATAAAAAGATTATAATATGATATTTCACTTGTTTCCTCTCCCTGGGTCCTTGCAGGAAAATATTGTATGAAACAATATTGTCAGGGGGACTTGTTGATCTGGTATTATTATTTTTGTCTACTAAAGGATTTGAGGAAGAAAAAATGTATAGAATGCAGTGAGTATATTTAGATTTTGTGATTGTTTTGCTTTGATTTTTTTAAATGTTCTAATAAAATTCTAGAGGTACGACTAAAAATGATAAGACCTTCCTTACTTTTGGCTTTTTAAAAAATTTTATTTATTTTCCCTTTTGTTACCCTTGTTGTTTTATTGTTGTAGTTATTAATGGCATCATTGTTGGATAGAGCAGGGAGAAATGGAGAGAGGAGGGGAAGACAAAGGGGCAGAAAGAAAGATAGACAATTGCAGACCTGCTTCACCGCTTGTGAAGTGACTCCCCTGCAGGTGGGGAGCTGGGGGCTCGAATTGGGATCCTTATGCTGGTCCTTGTGCTTTGCTCCACGTGCGCTTAACCCACTGTGCTACAGCCTGACTCCCACTTTTGGCTTTTTTTTTTTTGGTATTTACTTATTTATTTATTTATTCGTTCATTCATTTATTATTAGCTAAAGACCAAGACCGAGACTGAGAGGAAATTGAGAGGGGAAAGGGAGACAGAGAGGGAATTAGATAGAATTAGATAGAGAGGGTCTTTGTGCACTGTAATGCATGCACTTAACCAGGTACTCCATCACCTGGCTCCTCCTTCCTTACTTTCAGTCGCTGTGGGACTCTCATTCACCACATAGAGGGTATGGCATTACTTCAGAGGTAATGTGAAACTGCAAACCAAAAATGATACATCTTCTAAGCATATAAATATTATTAAAGATATTTTAAGAAATTTGAGAATAAGCATGGCTACATTTTAAAACTGAATATATAATTTACATACATGTATCACATAAGAGACTTAGCTGGGAATTTCTTTGGAAAATTTATCTCCCTCCCAAGCCCCAGTTTTATGCCCTGGTATTGAGGAACACCAGGTGCTAGGCACAAAACTGAATTATAAAAGGATGAATTTGTCCTCCAGGGGTAGTTTGGTAGAAATTGTTGAGGAAGCTGGTCTCAGAGCATAATTTTCAAGTTTTGTGATGAAAAACACATTTGTTTTAGACAAATGAAATTTTCTGTCATTCCCAGAAAGATTTAGAACTGGGAGCTACTACCTAAACTGATACTGTCAAGTTAATCCAAGAAGCATTTTTATGTTTCTTTATTAACAGCCATAACACAAAACAGCCTGTCATTTGATCAATATTGCTGTCAGGAATCAATACCCATTCATCAGCCCAAAGAGAACACATGACAGGAGAGTCAAAGATTACAAAGAGGAGGAGCCAAGGCTAGACATCACGTGGGGGGATGTCTGTGGATATTTTGGTCTGAGGTCATCTTGATTTCCCCATCTTCTTGCATTTTTCCTCTTTCCCCTTGCTCCCCAACACTCACCATTCCCTTTCTTTGGAGATCCAGACTATAACATATAATTTGTTTCCAGACTCTTGCAATGCACTTGATTGAACTATCCACTAAGAGAGATACCAGCATGGTATCTGTTATGGTCCAGTTTGTACATTTTAAGAAAAATAAATAAAAAGTTCAAAACTCTGCAAAAATAGGGTGGTCTTTAATTCCTCCAAGTGAGAATAGTCCACATTGACTAACTTTGGCAGTAAGCAACAAGATCTGCAAACAATGTCACCCTGACATGATAAGTCAGGGCTGCTTTGGCTTAGTATGGTCTGGGTGAAGGGTCAGGAACTGAATTGGACGAGAAGGCCAAGTTCATGCCCTAACATAAGATAAGAAATAACCACAACTATAGTCAATGAAGTTTACTTTTTTTTTTTTTTTTGCTGTTCCTTGTTCACACAATTTTCTAGTGTGAAAACTTCCATGATAACTGTATTTTCTGGTACTCAGGATAGACCTGATGTAACCATCAACAGAATACATCTACTCTTGCTCTCCAAAGAGTCCTGTTTGCATGATAAAGCAAGTGGTTTCTTTAAAAGCCTCTCTAAAATAACTGGCTCTAAAGTAGAGCTATTTCCAGCTGAGTTAGAGCCACAGAAGTAAAAATATAGCATTAAGACAGGTCATTTGGCCACAATAAGGTTAGAGTGATTCAACAGGACACATAGCAGAAATGAATGAGGGATTACTGCCTTCAAGGGGCATCAAGCAAACAGGGAGAAGTTGCCCCCCCTTGACTGGTGGCTGAGCACAGCCTAACAAAAGTCTCTGTGCCAGACCTCAGTTCACTGCTCCTAGTTACCTCTTCTAGCCTGTCCCAGCTCACTACCATGGCAGTGTCACACTTAAGTAGGATAGCACTGACTTTTGAATCCAAGGCTTTTTATTTACCACCCTCTGCCCCTGTGTAGGCTAGAACTGTTCTACTTAGTCTCTCTGTTCCTCAGTTTTTCAATTTACAAGATGAAAAGGATCAGAAGTGCCTTGCAGAGATTGGGGATATGAATCAGAGATAAGGTCAACAAAGCATTTAGCCCAGAGTCTCATGCAAGATGAGCATAAAAAGAAACAAACAACAACAATAAAAAGCTATTGACATAAATTCTATCTGAATTCTGAGCAATGTAGTATGTGATTTGTACATCTTATAAGTGGGATCTCATTTTACAGGCCTCAACTTCATCACTTGAACATCAGCAGACCCCTGGAGGACGAAGTCTCCCTTCTATCCCTCAGTTTTGTGCACCTGGTATTCTGCAATGACAGGACACAAAGCTGACCTTCAACACTCTCCAATCAGTAGTTGCCTCTCTCATTCAGCAAACACTGCTTTGCCCCACCAGCAAAAAAAAAAAAAAATCCTTATAGCTGAGGTATTAGTAAGGAAGGGTACATCACTGGGAGGCAAATATAGGAGGCCTTAGGTGGAATCAAAATAAATGATTCTTTGAAAGCACTGAAATTCCACTGCTTCTCTTTTCTTTAATCGTGTTCATAAAGAATGGAATGTCAGCATTATTTTTCTTCATTTCCAACAATGACACTAGAAAATAGGCCTCAGATTTTCAGTGTGTGGTGCTGTGTTGCTGGAAATAGGTGTTCTTGCTTTTATAAACAAAGGTCCTATCCCAAGATGCATTAGGTCTTTAATATGTGTAAATGCTGCCTGTTTGTGTCTATCTGTATATATACACTGTAAGTATTTTAAGGGGTTGAGGGTTGATTGAGTGACCTACATGAGTGCAGGAATGCAAAGGTTAGAAAAATGCCAGATTGACTTATGTTCACTGCTATGGAAACACTGCTGGTTTAAAAGCAGGGTTTTCTGAAATACCACAGCATACATCGTTTCAAACTTAGTATGATACTACACTTTAATTTTTATTATATTCCTGTGAAGACTGTTATATGTCATTGACAAGCTGTCAACACTAAATTCTGAAGCTCTTCCTGGGAGATGTTGGAGGTTTGGGGAGGGAGGATTCAAGTCTTTAGTTTGCACCAGCTGCAGAGCTGAACTCCATTTGGTAGACACCAGGTAGATGGGTATTAATTCTGACTCAGCAACCTGTATTCCCGAGGCTATTAATTTGTCTCAAACTTGTTACAAGGGTTCTCCTGACTACACCAGTGACTAGATGCAGGTTTGTTCCTCTTCCTCTCAGTCCTTGCCCCAAATATGCCCTCATATGTATGAACACATGAAGAAACCAGCATTCATATAAGTACACTCCAAATTCCAAATGTGCTCCCTTTCTGTATTTGCTTTTCTGAAATCTAAAAACACTGAAGGTCAAATACTGAACCAAAAACTTTTTGCAATGCCTAAAATGTGTTTATAATTCACTCTATTTTGTTTTCAAAGGGCCTGAGGCACTCTATGGTCCATGAGAACTTAAACAAATGCAAAAATTTCAGAATCCATTTTGTTTACCTAAAAGTAGTAACAAGTTTCCCAACAGATTTAGAAAAAGAAGAAGAAAATCCTCCTTCACCTATCATTAGCCTTCATAGTAACATTTTTGTTGATAGGACTTTGCCCATACACTCGATGTGTTATCCAAAGCACAAGGACAAGTAGGGGAGTATGCACCATCTCTTTGCCCACAACAACTTGGCCTTGAACTCTTCTAGTGCTAAAAAGGAGAAAAAGTCTAAAAGGGGAAAGAAGATCCAGAAAGGCTCTCATTTCCAGTGTCATAACTGTGGTGATCCACTCAGGCAGGGTCAGTAGAGATTTAATTAGTGATTAAATCAAAACTGCCTTTCAACCACATCATCAGGTAAAAACAATTGGAAAATTGTCAACACAAAAGTCTTTGCTGTTTCATAGTAACCCTGAGGAGAACCATACCTTACATCCACACCTAGCTCTGTCTGTTTTCACATATGTACTTCATTTTGGCTTCATTGGAATCCTGTACACTACGTAGTTCCATATATATTTTAGAGTCATAGAAACTAGCTTCTTGGGTGGGGCAGATAGCGTGATGGTTATGCAAAGAGACATATGCCTGTGGCTTTGACGTCCCAGGTTCCATACTTTTTTGGACCACCTCCTGGATCATCTGAGTGCTTGGTCAAGTGACTCTTCTTATCCAACACTGCCAAAAGTCATTAAATTCCCTCTCATCAGGTCAAGAACTCACACCACAGGGCCAGGTTGTGGTGTACCTGGTTGAGCACACATGTTACAATGTGCAAGGACCCAGGTTCGAGCCCCTGATTTCCACCTGCAAGGGGAAAGCTTCATAAGTGGTGAAGCAAGGCTGCAGATGTCTCTCTGTCTCTCTCCTTCTCTATCTCCCCCTTCCCCCTTAATTTCTAGCTGTCTCTGTCCAATAAACAAATAAAGATGTTTTAATTAAAAAAAAAATAACTCAAACACCACTGGCACCTATCCTGGAATATGTCCTCATGGAGGGGCCACCAGGTGTAGTGAGCAGGTTGAGTACTCCTTAGTGTAAGACAATCTGTTAAATTGGTATCCTAGGTTATCAAGGGAAGAGATAGAAAAAAATATTGGTATCCTAAGGAAGCAATTACAGAAGCCAGACCATCCACCTTCTGCAGCCCATAATGACCTTGGGTCCATACTCCCAAAGAAGTAAAAAATATCAGGGGAGGGGATGTGATACAGAGGTCTGGTGATAGGAATTGTGTGGTAATGTACCCCTCTTATCCTATGGTATTGTCAATATTTCCATTTTATAAATAAAAAATTTATAAATAAAAGAATGTATCCTATATGGCTATCCTGCAATAGTATGCATAAGTTATAGTGTGCAAAGGCTATACAGTATGTCTGACCATTAGACCAGGTATGACTGATATATTGCTGGTGTTCTAGCCTCATATATAATGCATAACTATATCTGTGTAATTCCATTAAATTTTCAAAACTGTAGGATAGAACAATAAAATATCAATAAATGAGGCTTAATATTTAAAATAAATATATTAGAACCATACTACAACACTGATCCACAATATTGTGTGGATTCAGGATACTGCTGGATTTAGTGCTCAAGATTATTTTATTGAAAATCCACAAATTATACCTTTGTCCTCTTGTCATATTGCAATGAATTTTTCCTCTAGCCAAAGATGTCATCATATCTTTAATTAATTGTCTACAGTATTAGTATAGTAATGCTACATCCAATTCATAACAACCGAAATCACATCATGATAGGGCATAAAAAGAGAACAGGGGATTGGGTGGTAGTGCAGCAGGGTAGGCACATGGAATGAAGTGCAAGGACTGGCTTAAGGCACCCAATTCGAGCCCCTGTATCACTACCTGCATGGGAGTTGCTTCACCAGTGGTGTAGCAGGTCTGCAAGTGTCTGTCTTTCTCTCCCCCTCTCTATCTCCTCTCCTCTCTCGATTTCTCTCTGTCCTATCCAAAAACAACAAAAGCAATGACCACAATAATAATTATGACAACAACAAGGGTAACAACAAGGGCAACAAAATGGGAAAAATGGCCTCTAGGAGCAGTAGATTCATAGTGCAGGTACAGAGCCCCAGTGATAACCCTGGAGGAAAATAAAAAAGGAAGAAGAAGAGAAAAACATAGTAATAACAGAAAATAAGAATTTCTGAATAGAGAAATTGAGACTATGGACCAAACTTGTTCACCTTGTTATAAGTTTTAAAAGCTATATTAATTGACCTCCTAAAATAGATACATGTGGGGGCTAGGCAGTAGCACACCCAGTTAACTGTGCATATCACCAAGCACAAGGACCAGGGTTCCAGCCCCTACTCCCCACCTGCAGGGGGGATGTTTTATAAAAGGAGAAGCAGGTCTACAGATGTCTTTATCTCTCCATTTCCCCATCCTCTTTCAATTTCTATCTATTAAATAATTAGAAAGAAAAAAGGGGGGAATGGCCACCAGGAATAGGTAGTGCTAGCACCTAGCCCCAGTGATAACCCTGCAGGAAAAAAAAAAAGGAATATGCTCAGATAGTAATTAGACAAACTATTCATGACTGAGCATGAATTGTCAACAATATCATGTACCACTTCTATTAGCTGGCCTGCCTTATGATTTGGAAAGCAACAAGAAAAACAAACAAAGCAAAACAAAAGCAAAAATCACAGATGCTATGTCCTCTAAATATTTAGATCAGTGACAAATGTTGGCCAAATGGCTGTAATTATTTCTATGTGTGTATATATACACACCACTTTGCTGTTTTTCTTCAATATATACATACGTACATATATATATATATATATAATTACTAGTGATTTATAAGATTTTAAGACAAAAGATGTAAAGTTACACACCACCAAATTTCTGCCCCCCCAACCCTTCAACAGTAAACACTATATGTTGTGATACAGCTGGTGAATTATGCCTATCAGAGAGGATAAACAAAGAGGAAGGCAGAGCTGACAGGTGGGTGTGATTAGCAGGTGTGAGACTTTTAGGAATAATGAGTATATGGTGCAGAACTGGTCCAGTAGTTGGACACTGACACAAGACTGAGTAGCACCAAACCCAGAAGTACTTAAGGGAATGGAACCCAGACCAGAGGCTGTTGTGCTACAGCTCATGCTGTGTTTCAGCCCTTCAGTTACAAGGTCTTTAACTTAGGTGTGATAGCCCTAATCATCCACTAATCTTTTAGATAACTCTTCACTCACTTTTTTTTTTTAGGGAAGTATTTTCCTCTTCCTCATTAATACCAATGTCCCACACTATTACCACAATTACTACACACATTTTTTTCTGCTTATGTTATGAGAAGCCATTTTTTTTCACTTTGGAATATATATATTGCAGCCCCAGGTAGCAGTACCTGAGAGTACAATATAGACTGTTAGCCAAAAAAGACACTCATAAAACTCATGAGGACCATAGAAAATATGAGGCAAAATACTTTAGGTTTCAGTCACTTAGGACAATTAGTCCAGATTGAAAATGATTCTAAAATGGTGATCCTGTGTATTGTCCCACATTCAAAGATAAAACAGGGATTCAGAGATAAATAAAGGATGGCTGGAAACACCAGGTATTGCCGAGATAAGTGAAGAAGTGCTAGTCCCTTCTGCTAAACTGGGAGGGTGCCTGATTTAAAGTATTCTGGATCCAGGATTAAGTCCCCAGCCCTCACCAAACTGAGGTAAGCTTTAGTGCTCTAGTCTCTCCATCTCTCTCTCTCTGAAAAAGTACACCCAGAGATATGAAGCCTTGGAGACAGGAGAAAAATCAAAGTAGTGTAAAATAGCAAATAAAAGTGCTACCCAAAAAGTAACACAGCTACATTGCTGCCCAAGAGATAGTTGACAATAGTATGTAGGATTTGTGAGCATAAATTCCCAAGCTTCATCCCCAGTGGCACAGTTTAAAAAACAAATGTCCAGTATAAGTGTTCTGTTCATTACACAAGGGTCAATCTAATTAATTAGAAATACTTCAAATCTGAGGGGAGATGTGTGGGGCAAGGTTATGTGTCAGTGATTTAGCTGGTAATGAGGTTTTTGTAGCTGGAGTTGGCCAAAAAGAAGTAAGTAACACTGAGAAATTCAAATCCCTTCCACATTTGCAAAACTGATTCCACAGATCAGTTGCTGAGTCAAAAACCATAAACTGTTCATATCCAATATTGTAAACAATATAGTGCCCATGTAGGTCTGACTTTGATCTTCTTCTAAGTCTGGTTTTAAAATGAATCAGTTGCTTCCAGAGGAAGATAGACAATAACTCCTGTTTTTGTCATTAGTTATAATTGACTCCATCCATTAGGTGACATTATTTCTTGGTAGAGTAGGGGCGAGGAAAGGAAGGGAAAGGATAGATACACACATTTAGCATTTTTATATAAGTCAATTTTATACAATTAATTACCTAGGGATATTATTGAAAGCAATTTTATCAAGTAATACATTTTAAGCAAGATCATAGGGCATATTCCGCTTTTATGCTCCTTAGATCCTGTAGTTCAAAGTAGAAAGTCAGTTACTTTACTGAATTGCTAAAACACTCCTCAGATCCCTCACCATCAAGGAGATGAGGGAAGGCAAGGAAAGCACTGGGATCATCACCTAGAGGAAACATTTAAGACTCAATTAAAAGCTGAGATGAAGTTAAAGCATTTGTACCAGTCAAAGGACATGTTCACAAAAAAATGGAAAGAAAAAGCAGTCTGAGAGCATGTGCAGTGTAGGAGATATGCTACTGGTGTTCACAGAATTCCTACTGAAGACCTCATCTCATTCTTAGATCACTCAGATCAGGCAATGAGTCTATGGATAACTTGAACAGAAGTGCCTCCCACCAAGGGAGCCTGGGCTTCACTGACTTATCTTTCCCTCCTCTGAGCAGTGCCACATTGGGTTGTCAGTTATAAGACGAAAGAGCTCCAGGGCCTACAATCCATAAGTTCTAGTTTTACACCAAGTGGGTTCCAGGGAAAACTTGATGCCAAGGCTAGAAACAGACTTCTGCCTTTCATGTGATGACACTTTTCAAAATTCATTTTAAATTTCATGTTTTTATTTTGGATAGAGACAGAATTTTGGAGGGGAGGATGGATCGAGAGGGATAAAAAAATGAAACAAAAACATCTGCAGTACAGCTTCACTGCTCATAAAGCTTCCTCTTTGGCCCCTGCAAGTGCAAACAGTGGGCTTGAACACAGGTCCTTGAGCATGGTAGCATGTATGCTCTACTGGATGTATCAGTACCAGGCCCTCTTAATGGCCCTCTCAGAGATGTTTCTTGCTGTAGTTTCTGTCTTTTTTGAAGGAGAAAATCAACTATACTCCCTCTTTTCTTTCTTTTTTTTTCTTTTTCTTTTTCTTTTTTTTTTTTTTTTTTTTTAGAAAAGAATGGAGACCAGAAGGAAGGCCTCTGCAGTAAAATCATGGAAACTATTCCAGATATGTTTTAAGGTTCTGTTTGCTGCCTCTCTCGGGTCAAAGTGTAATAAAGCCAGTCTTGAGGAATAAGGGAGTAGCTTATCTTGTCCCGGAAATAACTGCTGGCACACAATAATTTTGCTAGTCGTCTGGAAGTGACCAAAAAAAAAAAAAGAAGAAATCCTTTAGTGGGTCATGTGACCCAGCTCCAAAGGCAGATTTCTTCTTGTAAGGGTGCTGTGGGAACCTCTAGTATCTGCAGATGCAGGGAGGGAGCAGGTGAATGGATTAATAAGCATGGCCTTGTTCCTGGTCTATGCATTGACACTGCTGAGCACAGGCTCAGGGTGTCATCACCGGATCTGTGACTGCTCCCACAGGATTCTCCTGTGCCAAGAAAGCCAGGTGACAGAGATTCCCTCAGACCTCCCCAGGAATGCAATTGAACTGTGAGTATCTGAGGCAATGGGAACCTTGGTGGTGGAGGGGAAAGGGTTGTAGATAGAATTCTACTGGTATTTTCACATTAGGCTGATAGTTGTTCAACTGAACTTTTTCAGCCCTGTTAAAAGAATGAGTGTAAAGCAAACTACCCCAGCCCAACCCTTCCGCACCCCTCTGGGGGGGGGGGGCTGTTTCTTCAAGGCTCTTAGTATATGTTAGCACTTGCCAGGGAAGGGAAACTTGGACACCTGAACCCAAAAAGCAGATGCTTTTTTTTCCCCAACACATTCTTTTCTCCTGAATTCTCACTCTTTGGGAGAGCCATGGGAAAAAAAAAAAGTAAAACTAAGAAAAAGCAGAAACTTCGAAAACTTAGAATTGGAGGCAGGAAGTCAATGGCTCCTGAGATCATTGACTTGAAGAAGGCAGGGATCATTGTTGTCTTGTATCCTGAACTGAGCTTTTGCTTTCTGGGGAAAAAGGGGGCAAAGTGGAGAAGAAAGGATAGGAACAATGGGAAGAAAAAGGAAACAGTGAGGGAACAAAAGAACTACAGGGTGATCTTTCACAGAACTAGAAAAAAAAGTGTTATTCCTGACTTTGGGTTTGTATTGCATTATACTAACAGGATAAGATCTTGGTTATCCCTTCATGCTTCTTTTTATTTTGTAAATGAAGAATCTAGGGCTTAAAGAGTAAAGACAACTCCCTCTCATTCTCACAATGAATCAGGGCAGAGTCCAAACTAGAAATCAACAGTTTTTATTCTAAGTCTACCTAATACCATTCCCACACCACCACCCTCCCCTCAAATCCCATTTCTGACTGCATTTGAGCAGTAAGAAGACAGGACTGGCTACCAATCCAATTACTACATCCCCAGAGAACTGACAGGTTGTGGTTTAAGGAGGGCAGATATCCTCCATGATTGATCCCAAAGATTTTAAACAGAAATTACCCTTCTGGGAGTTATTTGCAATCATGGCCCCATAACACTACTTGATGACTCTTGTCTTATGGCAGGAAGGGGCCATCTTTTCAGGCCACTAACTACTATATCTGGTGTTTTTGTTTGTTTTATTAATTTTGCCTCCAAGGTTATCTCTGGGGCTTGGTGCCAGAACTATAAATCCATGGCTCCTGGCAACCACTTTTTCCATTTTATTGGCTAGGACAAAGAGAAATTGAAAGAGGAGGAGGGGATAAAGAGGGAGAGAGGAAGACAGACATCTGCAGACCTGCTTTACCACTTGTGAAAGTTGGGGGCCGGGCTCAAACCCGAATCCTTGTAGTGGTTCTTTCATTTATTACTATGTGCGGTTAATTGGGTGTGCCACTGCCCAGTCCTCCAATTACTATATCTGCACTACTGATGTTTTCTGTTAGATTTTGATGTAGGACCAAGTGCTCTCAGACTTGAATGTTTATACATCATCTTTTCCCACTGACGTCAAAAGCCTTGAGCACCTATCCAGAAGCAATTGCTGAAGCACATAATAATAGTAATAATAATAAAATATATGCATAAATATATATCTGGTTTGCCACCTGGGATGAACCAAATCTTCCTAGCTATTCCTGATGATAGGGAAGATCATGCCTGTATATACAGACAGTCCAGTTTATTTGGCCAAGGTATCTAAGTTATTACAAAATACCACTTACTCCTAAAGGACTTTGAATAGTTATTTAACCTCTTCTGAATCTTGGAGTCCACAATTTTAAAATATTTTTAATGCAATATTCCTGACTAGAGTGTTGTGAGAACTAAAAATAATACTCCTCCCCTCCCCCTTCAACCTTCCCCCCCACCTTTTCTCTACTTCCACTGTTTCTCTGTGGGTCAGGCAGTGTCAATCAGGTACTAATGCAAACAGCCTCAATAATGTTTAATTTCAAGATAATAGTCGTTGTCCCCACCCCACCCAGAAATGACCATCTACTAATTTATCTGTTTTATGATGCCTTTTCACTAGAAGATATTTTACCTTTATTCTGAACAGAAACACAAGCACAGAAGGGAGGAAGGGAGGGAGACAGGCAAGGAGAGAGGGAGAAAAGAAAGAGGAGAAAGAAATCCACCCTCAATCCAAAAACCTTAAAGATTATGTGTATATGAATTAGTGTGGGAGGAGGAAAATATGTAAAAATATAAATCACAGGGGTGGGGGGGACGAGTGGTAGCACACCTGATTAAGCATACATACAACTAAGTGCAACAACATGGGTTTGAGCTCCCAGTCCCCATCTGCAGAGGAGACACTTCACAAGCAGTGAAGCATGTCTGCAGGTATATATCTCTTTCCCTCTCTATCTCCCCTCCTCTCTCAATTTCCCTCAGTTCTATCCAATAAAATGGAAGAAATGTCCTCCAAGAGTAGTGAAATCCCAGGGATAACCCTGGAGGAAATAAAATGAATAAATAAAAATATAAATACAATTAATGATTAATGTATCTCCCATCCTAATGGTTGCAACACACAATTTTTATTATTGCTGTTGTTATACCTGGGGTTTCATAGCTGACTTTTTCAGACAGAGACAGAGAGAGAGACAACTCAGTACCAAAGCTTCCCTCAGTGTAGCCAAACTCAAACCTGCCTTCCGGGATTAATTGTCTTACTAGTGCTAAACATATAGAGTTTTTATTTGTTTGTTTGTTTGTTTATCTATTTATTTTAAATTTATTTTTCCCTTTTGTTGCCCTTGTTGTTTGTTTTTCATTCTTGTTGTAGTTATTATTGTTGTTGTTGTTACTGATGTCATTGTTTTTTTTTTCTAGTCCCCCCCCCACTGATGTCATTGTTTTTGGATAGGACAGACAGAAATGGAGAGAGGAGAGGACGACAGAAAGGGGGAGAGAAAGACACCTACAGACCTGCTTCAACTATTGTGAAGCGACTCCCCTGAGGTGGGGAGCTGGGGGCTTGAACCAGGATCCTTATGCCAGTCCTTGCGCTTTGCGTCACGTGCTTTTAACCCGCTAAGTTACTGCCCGACTCCCACATACAGAGTTTTATAAACAACAAATATTCTAACCTCAATTAAAGGGAGGAAAGTAGAATGGACTTTAATCCTGTGAAACATAGTAGGTGGTTCAGATTATAAAGATAAGTGAGTCATAAAAAATTCTCTCCTTAAATCATAATGATCCATGAGTCTGATCCTATGAAAGGAATATTGTCCCCTCACTTTAAAAATATTTCTTAACTGTCAAGCTTAGAATAATTCTTTCAATCTCAAGGGTATTCTTCCCCCCCCCTCATTTAAAATAATCCAAGTTTTGGCTCTCTCAGTTATGTCATCAGTTAGGTATCTGACTTTGTCTTAGGTTTGGCTTCTAATCTCTTGTGTTTCCAAGAGAAATTCCTGTTATCTGTCATCTTCCTCCCTCTTCCACTTGGATTTGGGATATTCTGGAGAAAAATCAATTCACATTAAGAAGAGCATTCTTCTTCATTTATTATTATTTATTTATTTTGCCTCTGGGGTTATTAATGGTGTGTGGTGCTGGCACTATGAATTCAACACTCCTGGAAGCCTTTTTTTTTTTTTTCATTTCTTTGATAGGACAGAAGAGAGAAATTAAGAGAGGAGGGGGAGATAGAGAGGGAAAGAAAACAACATCTGCAGATCTGCTTCACTGCTTGTGAAATTACCCTGCTTCAGGGGGTCCCAGGACTTTGTGCTTAATACTATGTGCACTTAACCAAGTGCACTACCACTCAGCTCCCTTCCTTTTGCATTTAGATCTGTTGTGTTGGGTTCCTTATCAAAATATCACACAATCCAGGCATCCCCCATTTTAAAAGTAGAGATGGAGTTAAACCAGTTATTCTATACTCATTCTTCACCCTAGAGATTACACAGTTTATGCATTTTAATGGTATAATATGAAATTGGATACCAAATAAATTCTAATTATAGACTAGGAAATTTATAAAATATAATTCAGGAGCAGTGTGGAGGCAAATCTGCTAAACTGCACATGATACCATGCACAAGAACTCAGGTTTAAGCCTTCAGTTTCCAAACTGACAGAGTGGGAGGGGGAGCTTCTCAAGCAGTGGAGCAGTGCTGCAGGTGCCTCCTTTTTCCTTTTTTCTCTGTCCCTGTCTTGCTCCCCCATCTTTCTGTGTTTCTCACTTTCTATCAAAAAGAAAAATTGGGGGGATACGGGGTGGTTACTAGAAATGGTAAAATTGTGTAGGCATCCAGCCCCAGAAATAACCCTGATGTAACATATATAATATAATCATACAAGGAATAAATGACTAAAACATATCTTTGCCCAGGAGCACTTTTTCAATTGTAGGGATTTACTGAACAGAACACTAGAAACAAACATCATGCTGCCCTGGATGCTTAGCTGTGTGTTATAGAGGGTGAAGTTTGCCAATTGTTGGCAGTGTTGCTTCACCAGAGGACAAAGTATGGCTGTTTGCAATCTTTCAGGACAAAAGAAATTCTTCCAGATTTCTAATGCTGAGAAGACTGTCTACTCTCTCACTGGTAGGAGATGGATTCGTGTTCTAGTAACCTTTGTGGTAAGCGTCCTTGCTGCACACATTTTTGGCACATAAGGCAATTTTGCTATAAAAGAGAAAAGGATGAAAAATAAAAGAAGGAAGGGAGCCAAATGGTGGTGCATCTTGTGGAGACCACATGTTATAATGTGCAAGGATCCAGGTTCAAGCCCCATCTCCCCAGCTGCAGGGAAAAGCTTTGTGAGTGGTGAAGCAGAGCTATAGGTGTCTCTGTCTCTCTCCCTCTCTCTCTCCCCCTTCCTTCTCAATTTATGACCATCTCTACCCAATAAATAAATAAATAAATAATAAAAGAAGAGTACCTAAATGTTTAAAGAAATCTATTTTTTTATTATCTTTATTTATTTATTGGCTAGAGAACTAGAAACTGAAAGGAACAGGGAGGTAGAGAGGGAGAAAAACAGAGAGACACCTGCAGCCCTGCTTCACCACTTGTAAAGCTTTCCCCCTGCAGGTGGGGACTGGGGGCTTGAACCTGTGTCCTTGCCCATTGTAACATGTGTCATGTGCGCTCAACCAGGTGCATCACCACCTGACCCCCATAATAATATATATATATATTTTTTTTCCTCCAGGGTTATGGCTGGGCTCGGTGTCTGCACCATGAATCCACCGCTCCTGGAGGCGATTTTTCCCCCTTTTTGTTGCCCTAGTTGTTGCAGCCTCGTTGCAGTTATTATTGCCATTGTTGACGTTGCTTTGTTGTTGGATAGGACAGAGAGAAATGGAGAGAGGAGGGGAAGACAGAGAGAGAGGAGGAGATAAAGACAGACACCTGCAGACCTGCTTCACCGCCCGTGAAGCGACTCCCCTGCAGGTGGGGAGCCGGGGCTCGAACTGGGATCCTTACGCCGGTCCCTGCGCTTTGCGCCACATGCGCTTAACCCGCTGCGCCACCGCCCGACTCCCCCATAATAATATTTTATCACACCATATATAAGCCATAAAAATTCACAAATTGTACACAAGATACTATCATAACATTTTACCACATCATTTATAAGCCATAAAAATTCACAAATTGTACACAAGATACTATCATAAAATATGAAAAATTCAACACAAAATTAAGGTCTTTGTCATCATCCCTCCCACACACGTGTGTGATTCCTGGTAGCAATAGTACACAGATAACTAGAAAAGTCTTTTTTTTTTTTCTTTTGGTCAAAAAGAAAAGAGGACAAAAAGAGAAGGATACTCCAAAGTCCATCTTAAGAAAAAGAAAACTGAATAACTAAAAGGACAAAATACATAAAAATGAAGACAAATATATTGTGTAAAATAGTTTGAATGTGATTATTTCTCAATGACAAACTTAGTAAAAGTGTAAAGTCAGACCATCCAAATCCTATTTAGAAAATGCAAAGACTATCCCTTTGCTAAGAGTTAGTTTGAGGGCTCACTGGTACAGCGTCTTGTGCTAGACCAGGTCAGAGCCCAGCACCACATGTGAGGAGCAACAGCAACACAGGAAGTTTTGGCCCTCTGATGTCTCCCCCCAACCCTGTTCTAAGTGAAACAAAGGGAGTGACCCAACATGGTGAGACTGCGCATGTGCAAGGCACCTCTTCCTGTATAAAGAAAGAAGATAATAAACAAATGTTGTTTTGTATTCCTTCAATGGAAACTTGCAACCAAACTGACAGTCAATATAAAAACACCATTTCGACCATCTCCTCACAAGCCCAATTCACCCAGATGATCAGAAGCTAGCAGACCTCTCTCAGTACAAGGGGGAGATCCCCGAGGGGAACTTGATTCTCAAAATGCCCTGTGTCAGACTCACCTTCTTCATCGTCGAAACATGGGTTCCACGCGACCCTCTCTGTGCCAGAGTTTCTGATGATCACTTTTCTTCTTTTGCTCTTTCTTTCTTTCTTTCTTTCTTTCTTTCTTTCTTTCTTTCTTTCTTTCTTTCTTTCTTTTTCTTGTTCTCTTTCTTTCTTTCTTTCTTTTTCTTCTCTCTTCAATAGAACACTTCTCCTGGTGGTAGAACAAAAGTGTCTTGTCTGTTGGTGACTTCTTGTCTCAGACTTGGCTTTGCAAAGGAAGAGATGAGAGAGCCTGACTATGAATCCTGCCAATAAAGGCGAGCAGTAGGGGGGAAAGAAGTCAATATATTAAAAGTCAGCTGAAGGCAATAATGCAGTTGGTCAGTGGAGAAAAACAACAAAACCAATGGAAATGTCCTTGTCTCCTTCACGACAAAATCACTTTAAGGGCAAATCATTTTGTTGCAGGAAAGTTTGAAAGGGAAGTGATGTATAGCAGAGTGAGCTATCAAGGAGGTGAGCAAAAGATATTTGCAATGAAAATGCTTGCAGTGAAGCTGTTTAGATGAAACTGTCCTGTGATAGACACAGTGGGTCAGAGCTTTCTAAAAGGTTTTTTAAGTATCTTGGCAAGGCATATTGAGAAAACAATTGAGAAGCAACAGCTAAGTGTTGTTTCAGCTATTATCCATGGGGGAAGGAGAGGAGAGAGAGAAGAGCAGGGGAGAGAGGGAGAGAAAGAGGACACTCATTAGGTAGTTTGCTGAGCAGGCCTTAAAGGCCTAAAGGCCAGTGTTTGGTGGTTTAATCCCTGGCATAACCCCTTGTTCTCTCACTCTCTAACTAAAAAAATCTTTTTAAAAAATGATTGAGGTTATTCTTCAGACCTGTTTTCTACTCACTGAAGAATATATGAAAATGTCATCTAAACTTGTGTTTTGTATTAAGATGCAAGAGCAATTATTTCTACTTGATTAAAAGGACTATACCAGTGATCTCTGGAACATTGTCAGAAAAAAAAGATAAAATGACTCCTTTAATACAATATTTCTTATTCCCTTGCTTTCTAAGATTGGGTGCTGATTTTAATGATCCTCACTTGTAGGTGAATGGAACCATGGAGCTTCAGGCACTGCAATTGCTTCATCCATCAACCTGCCAACACGTCATTGTTAGGTGCACCTGGGATAAGAGGGCGTCTCTATTTGAGCATGCACATTGTATCCAGCACGCACATTGTATCCTATGGTTCGCCCACCTTGTAGCAGTGTGATTTTACATATCTGCAAGCTGTCAGCAAGGATCTTAGCTCCTTGAGATCTTCACATGTTGATGCTTATACCCAAAACAACACAGAAACACCATTAACAGGCAGGCAGACTCCATTCACTGAGGGGGTCGCTACTCTTTGCTTTTTGCCTTACACAAACTATTTTGTATAAACTTCACAACAGATCTGAGAGTCTGCTATTGTACCTTTCAAATGATGTGAACTAAGGAAAAGTAAATAACACTGTAACACCCTGGTTACAGCAGAGATTCAAACTTCAGCCCAAGTCTGGCTCTCTTCAGCATATTATCTACATTAAAACCTCCTTACACTTCTTGCTATAGATAAAGGGTGTACTTTAGTGTTTTTTTTTTTTTTTTTTTTTTTTTTTACCTAGTCAGTCTTTTTTTTTCTATAAAGATCCAGATAACATTTCAAGAGTTATGGGCCATACAGTTTCTGTTGCTAAGTTGTAGGTGTAGGAAAATTGCTGCAAACAAAACAGGCAGTGTTTGTTCAAGGGGCATGGCTGTGCTTCAATAAAATTTTATTTATGGACATGGGAAAGTCTGGCATAGACGATAGCTGAGTGGTTGGTGGGGAGCAGGGACATAGAACTTTGGTGGTATGAGTGGTGGGTAATTATATTCCTATTATCTCATAGTCGTGTAAATCACTATTAAGTCACTAATAAGCTATATATTTAAAAATAAACAGATAAATACTGGCAACTAACTGACTTGGGGGACAGTGAGTTAGCTTACTTGGATAGTGTGCCTCTTTAAAAAAAAACTTCATTTATTTTATAGGATAGAGAAATTTGAAGGGATGAGGGTGGAAGGGAAGGGGAAGAGAGAGAGGAAGAGGGAGAGGGAGAGGAAGAGAGAGAACTGCAGACCTGCTATACTATTTGTTAAGCTTTTCTTCTGCAGCTAGTGATTGGGGTCTTGAACTCAGGTCATTGTGCACTATAACATGTCTAGTTAGCCAGGTATGCCACTACCCAGCCCCCTAACCTCTTTACCATGTATACAGCTCAGGTCTAAGCCCAGTCCCCACTGCATTGAAGCAAGCTTTAGTACAATAATATCTGTCTGTCTGTCTATCTATCTATCTATCTATCTATCTATCTATCTATCTATCTATCCTATCTAGCATCTATCTATCTAGCGTCTATTTATCATCTATCTAACTTCCCCCTTTCTCTATCCAAAATGAAGAAAAAGGAAAATAAAACAAGACAAACAAACAAACAAAAAACTTGCTGGCTTGGTTAGAATTTTGGCAGAGTTACGAATGGAAGGAATTGTAAAGGTAATAGTTACAGGTGGGCTTATAATTCATTTGAACAGTCAGAAATGTGGTCTATAGAAGTCCAGAAACCTGAGTTTAAACCTCAGGCTGTGACTTTCTTTTTTTCTTTTTTCACTATTAGCTCTTTCACATGGCTCCTGAACATATAATGGATATTTCAGTGTGTCTTACTCCAAAAGTTGTTATAATAATTACAATGTAAATTTAACACCTAGCACAACACCTCTGGTATTTCTGGCAGTTGCTGTCATCATCTCTATGATACTAAGAAAAAAAAGCAAACACTTGCAACAGAGTGTATCTGTGATGCTAAAAGGAGTCAACAGGTACCAGAATGCTTTACGGTACTGATATAATGGTCCTTGTACCTACAGGGTAGTTCCCACTTGAAAATAACCTCCTCCTTCCAATTGCTGGAGCACTTGCTCTCTGCACTTTTCCTTTCATAGTAAGAAAATTTATTCCTTACGGCTTTTAATAATTTCCAAGAACTCAGGGAACAGTTTTTATTCTGACCATAGTCAAAGGGATTTTTATTTCTGACGTAGCCTAGAAACTCAGCTTCACCTGGAGGCAGTTAGTGGATCTAAAATATAAATAATAATAATAATAATAACCCTTTGATCTTGCTTTCTACTTTCTGGAGTTAGAATTCCTAAGAAGCATGTGAACACCCATTCCACATCTAGAATTTTAAACTCTGAGTGGCTTTATTCTTTTGACTACCTCTTTAACCTCAACAAGGCTAGATGGCCATGACACCATGATGAGAGAAAGGCTAGATGGTGGTCACTGTTAGCATGGGGATACCTGTTCTGGCTTGGCCCTTCTCCTCACAGCCAGCAACTATTGTATAATTGCTATCTCCATTGTTCAGCACTTACTAACTCATTATATATTTCCCTGATTCTTCTTCCTTTACCTTATACCTCTTATTTTACTGTCTAAATTTGGATCACTCAGTATTTCATAGCCATAGATTATTGCTAAGCTAGAAGCTTTAAAGTGAGAAGGTTAGTCTTCCCTTAGTGGATACTCAATCTGAGGGATGTTACCATTGCTATATATCAAAAGTAGAAGGCAAAGAGATCTGACATTTGCAAAAGAAGAAGAAGAAGAAGGAGGAGGAGGAAGGGGAGGGGGAGGGGGAAGGAGAGGGGGAGGGGGAAGGAGAGGGGGAGGGGAGAGGGGGGAGAGGGAGGAGAAGAAGAAGGAGGAGAAGGAGGGGGGAGGGGAGGAGGAGGAGGATGAGGAGAAGAAGAAGAAGAAGGAGGAGGAGAAGGAAAAGAAGGAGAAGGAGAAGGAGAAGGAGAAGGAGAAGGAGAAGAAGAAGAAGAAGAAGAAGAAGAAGAAGAAGAAGAAGAAGAAGAAGAAGAAGAAGAAGAAGAAGAAGAAGAAAGCTTTATTGTGGAGACATTCACAAACCAGTATCTTTTGGGATTAGTGTTCTGCAGCGCATTTGTTGAAAATGTCTACTTCCAAAACTATTGATATATCCAATCTTATCTAGTATATTAAGTCTGAAACATAATTCAGACCTGATAACTACTAGTTCAATGTTTGATAAAAGCTGTAGATAAACTGCGCTCATCATCTAGAGAGAGACAAGGGCTGGTTTTTTTACTGGTGCCTGAGAAGTACCTGTTTGGGGGTGTGGTGTGCTTTCCTAATGGAAGAACTCTGAAGTATAGATTACATTGATGAAGGAATGAGGTGTCACTTGTTTTGAGGCAAAGGCAACAAAGACAAAATGATGAATTATATAACTGAACTATTGTTGAATTCTTTTTTATCTTTTTAAAAATTTCTTTATTGGGGGTTTGATGGCTTACAGTCAATAGTAAAATACAATAGTTTATGCATGCATTACATTTCCACATAACAATTCAGCCCCTACTAGGTCCTCCTCTGCCATCATGTTCCAGGACCTAAACCCTCTCCCCTAGCCCCAAGTCTTTTACTTTAGTGCAATATGCCAACTCCAGTCCAGGTTCTGCTTAGTTTGTTCAATTTCTGCCTATGGTATCATCCAATATTCATCCTTCTGTTTATGACTCATTTCACTTAACATGATTTCTTCAAGCTCCATCCAAGATGGGCTGAAAACAGTGAAATCACCAATTTTAATAGCTGAGTAGTATTCCATTGTGTATATATACCACAAATTACTCAGCCACTCATCTGTTGTTGGACACCTGGGTTGCTTCCATGTTTTGGCTATTACAAATTGTGCTACTATGAACATAGGTAAACACAAATCTTTTTGGATGGGTATGTTTGGTTCCTTAGGATCTATCCTCAGGAGAGGAATTGCATGATCATAGGGTAGGTCCACTTCTAGCCTTCTGAAAGTTCTCCCAACTATTTTCCACAGGGGCTGGACCAAGTTACATTCCCACCAGAAGTGTAGGAGGGTTTCTTTGTACCCACAACCTCTCCTGCATTTGTTACTACTACCTCTTCTGATGTGTGACATCCTCGTGGGGGTTGATTTACTTTTGTTCTTAGTCTTCATTGTAAGTGGAATTGTATCATTGATGATGCCTTTAAAATTTGGACAGAAAATAATTCTGCCAATATTTTCCTCTAAGTATGAATTCTTATCATAGAGATTTCTGATTGTTTGCATCTAGTAAGCTTTGTGAATTTCTTTCATACTGCTACTAGCAATACTTTTGTCTTTGATTTAAAATATTTTTCTTTTCTTTTTAATTTATTATTTATTTTAAAATTTTATTTATAAAAAGGAGACACTGACAAAACCATAGGATAAAAGGGGTACAACTCCACAATTCCCACCACCAGAACTCCATATTCCATCCCCTCTCTTAATAGCTTTCCTATTCTTTAACCCTCTGGGATTATGGACCCAAGGTCATTGTAGGATGCAGAAGGTGGAAGGTCTGGCTTCTAAAATTGCTTCCCCACTGAACATGGGCATTGACAAGTCGATACATGCTCCCAGTCTGCCTTTCTCTTTCCCTAGTGCAGTGGGGTTCTGGGGAAACAGAGCTCCAGGACACATTGGTGGGGTTGTCTGTCTAGGGAAGTCTGGTCAGCATCATGCTAGCATCTGGAACCTGGTGGCTGAAAAGACAGTTAACATATAAAGCCAAACAAATTGTTGACTAATCATGAACCTAAAGGCTGGAATAGTGCAGATGAAGAGTTGGGGGGTCTCTGTTTTTTAGATAGCTAGTAGGCATATTTTTAGTTATATCGAAAGGGCCTGTGGCTATACTAATTTTCACATCAAATCCATGGGGTTTACAGTCAACAATATTTATACACCTTTCTCATATTTGGGAGCTACTCTCTTCCCTGACCCAGCTTTCTGGTCATTTTTCCAGCCATGACATCATCTCCCCAGGAAATAACTTGGATCCATCTGCATATCATATTTCAGGCTTAGGGGAAAGAAAAAAAAACTGGTATAACCACAGGTCCTTTGGAGTATAACTATTATTATTATTATTGTTATTATTATTATTATGACAGACCAAAGCACTACTCCATAGTATGCCAGGCCAGGGAATCAATCCTCAAGTCTCATGAATGCTAGGCCTGCACTGTATGGCTGAGTCAACTCCTTGATACAACAAATCCCCATCATCCTTAAATTATCCCTGAGCCCTCTAATACCTAAAGATAACTTCCTCCTTTTTTCTATTGTGTCTATTTATTCCCAGTCTCTTTTCCATGCCAACTTGTGCCATCATTCCATGTTTGTCTTCATGAAACACCAAGTTAGATTCCCTTAGTTTGAAAATCACCCACTGACCTATCTGTGTGAATTTACTGCCCTCCCCCCCAATATTCATTATGAGGAGTCATCAGTTCTGCAAAGCTGGTCAGTACTTACACACAGGCTCCATTCATGCAATTCTGTCTTCCAGTGCCCTGTTTATATTCTCTTCAGTTTCTCTTTTACCTCCTGAGTTCAGCCTAATCATAATCTTTCTCAAAGGTTCTCTCTTCCATTAATTATTTCCTGAACTCCCCATCATCTTGATTTGATCTGAATAATTAAACAGTTCATTTCACACTGATTTTTGCTTTACACTTCATTTTTCATGTGTATCTTTTTTTCCCTCAACTGCAGCAGACATTTTCTTCAAATGCTTCCTTGTGCCTGATTCAGTGTCTCAGTCCTCAATTATCTGTAGAACAAATGATAGGATAAATCAGGTTGAATTGTATCTGTTTATTTACTTTGTTTCTCAATCTTGAGGAAAAGCTGCTTATAAGCTATGTTTATTGTTCTTCCTGTGGTGAACTACTAGAGAATTTGATGATTCTTTTCTTTATTTTACATTTGCTATTTTTAATGCTTGTGTGTCATTCCAGGATCCACTAATTTATTTAGAGAGAGGGATATATAGACTACAAACCAAAATCTCCTAAACTGAAAGCTGAATATGCTCTCATCCCTTTACTCACTTCTTTGACTTGAGTAGTAAAATCTCTTTATTCCTAACAAGAATACTGAAATGATGAATTAAATTGCCTAAACAAACAAACAAAAAACACTGTAAAGCAGGCATAAATGTTTAAAGACATTTTTGTCAACTAAGGTCTAATTCCAAAGTCTGTATTTTAGCTTACCTGTATCCCCCACAGATGTGCTTTGATTATTGTAGTTCTATCTGGATATGGAAACTATGCATCCCACTGTGAATCGGACCTTGGATACCTCCAGCCAGAGACCCCTACTGTCTTGTTTAGATATTTCCTTGAAAGAAACAAACAGCACAGTTTCCATGCTAATGCACTAATCCTTCTCTAGAAACAAAAACCTGCAGCTCCTTTAGTGGGAAACGATATGTCTATGTCCAAAACTTGGAATTTAATTGGACTGGGGGTAAGGGAGGTATATATATATCCAGCAGAGGAATGAGAGAAATGACTAAAGGAAAAACTATACAATGCAGTACCTTGAAAGGGGCAAAAGTAGAAATTAGGGGCCTGGGTGGTAGTGCAGTGGGTTAAGCACATATGGTGAATCCCAGTTTGAGCCCCTGGCTCCCCACCTGCAGGGAAGTCGCTTCACAGGCAGTGAAACAGGTCTGCAGGTGTCTATCTTTCTATCCCCCTCTCTGTCTTCTCCTCCTCTCTCCATTTCTCTCTGTCCAGTAATGACATAAATAACAACAACAATAATAATAACCACAACAATGATTAAAAAAAAAACGCAGTGAAAAAAAAAAGGGGGGGCCTCCAGGATCAGTGAATTCTTATTGCAGGCACCGAACCACAGCAATAACCCTGGAGGCAAAAAGAAAAAAAAAGTAGAAATTATATTTCAGGGAGAGAATCCTTCAAAGCCAGAGATGAACTCTACCCTGAGAATTGGCTATGAGCTGTAATTTACAGAGTCATTATCAGCAATTGAAGAGTATGGGTTTGATAGCACAGAACTGCAGTGACTTGCTGATAAAAAAATCCCCTTGTTTACCTAAAGATGAGTACCAGCCTTCCTCACCCAAGTCATCTCCCAAAGAGGCCTGAGCTTCAGAAATAGGACGTCTTGGCAACAAGTGAGAAATTCATTTAACTTTTAATTATTCTTCTCTAAAGCCCCTAATTGGGCTATCTAGTCACTGCAGTTGACTGAACTATACATTTTTTAAGATGTTAGATTTAGTCTCCCCGATTTAGCTTTATTTAGACTAGATTCTAGCTTGTATATCCCACAAGGTCAGCTAGGAAAGAGAGTAATTATTTTTAATTGCTTAGGATCTGATTATAATGAGATTTGAATGTTTGTTCTTACCCTGACCTCTCCTTGAAGCCTCTCAGAGCATGCTGTTTGTCTGTGACCTGAACATGCCCACAACCTTGTTCTTTCCCATGGAATATGCTAACTACTCTGAAAAATCTTCAAGGTATTTACAAAAAAAAAAAAAAAAGGTTTGAATCAAGTAGCCCAAATCTATCTTATAGACTTAGACTCAATTCCTTTTTTTCAAAATATCTTTTTTTTTAACTATTTTAATTATTATTACTGGATAGAGACAGTGATAATTGAGAGGGAAGGGGAGATAGAAAGGGAGACAGATAGAGATACAGAGAGATACCTGTAGCCCTGCTTCACCATTCGTGAAGCTTTTCCCCTGCAGGTGGGGGCCAGGGGCTTGAACCTGGGTCCTTGTGCATTGTAATGTGTGCACTTAACCATGTGTGCCACCGCTTGACCCCTGACTCAATTATTTTTCACTCATAGGGGTGACTTGAGTTTACTCTGTCATTTTTTAGCACCATTACAACAGTAAGAAACAACAGGTTTAATCTTGGAGAAGGTCATAAAACTTTAGTTGTAAATGGGGTGTGGAACTTTGCCACCATAACCTTATAATCTGGTAAATTATTCAATCACTAATAAAAATAAAGGTTTACTTATTTTTTATAAACAGAGTGTGAGAGAAACCAGAACTTAGTTCTAGATGGTCTAGAACCTTATGTCTCTGGGGCCTCTGTCATGCAAATGTCGTGCTCTAAGATATTGAGCTTTCTCCCTTGCAAGAATCAACATAGCCATCAGAGCACCTGCATCCAAAATAGTAACAGAAAAAGCTAATAAGGATGGCCCACCAGGTTAGGTAAACATAGTATAAAGTGCTAAGACCCACACAAGGATCCTGGTTTGAGCCCCTGGCTCTCCATCTGCAGAGAGGATGCTTCACAAGTGGCGATGCAGGTCTTCAGGTATCTCTCTTTCTCTCTCCCTCTCTATCTCCTCCTCATCTTTTGATTTCTCTCTGTCATAGCTAATAAAATAGAAAAAATAAATGGCTGCTGGGAGCAGCGCATTCATAGTGCCAGCACAGAGCCCCAGTTAAAAAAAAAAAAAAGGCTAGTAATATCTGTATTCCCTTAATGCCACGCTTGATGAAAACCTCTTAAGAAATCAAGAATACTAAAATTCAGCTATGTTCTAGACAGAGACAGAAATATCACTTGAGATGATCTGCAAGAAAAGCCATATTGGTGAGAGGTTGAATCTGACTGATGCTGAGGTTTCTTTCAGTTTTAAAATATTTTGATTTTATAAACTGTATTCCCTAGTAATATGTTGACTTATTTCTAGGTCTTAGAGTCTAATAGTATATAATTCCTAAGTTTCTCTGATTTCATCTGTGGGGGCTGGGGAGCAAGGAAGGCTTCCTACTTCCCAGATAGTTGTAGTATTGTGAAGTGCAACATGGAGAATTTCCATGTGGATATTCCTCTCTCTCTCTCTCTCTCTTTCCTCTCTCCTGTCTCTCTCTCTTTTTCTCTCATTATTTTAAATTTGATTCAGATTTGTGATGGTTTCCAGCTTTAGTAATGACACTGTAGCTCAATAAATAAAGACTAATGCGAGAGTCATGGAAAATTTCACCCAGAATCCTCTTAGAATCAGAAAGGGAAGAGCCCCTTAAATGGGAGGGCCAAAATTGTGAGCACTAGGTTTTCAGGAGTGACCCTAATGTAAAATACCCTGTACCTTCTAGGAAATCTGTTTGGGTTACAAAGATAGGACCCCAATTCTAGAAACAGAGGGTCCCAGAGCCTGGTAGTTGTTGTTAAAATTCGGCGGCTCTTGCCGGGCGGGATAGCTTCACGGCGGGTAACAGAGACGCGGAGACAACGGCTGGGCAGGGAAGCTGTATTTCTTTATTCAGGAACAATGATTCATAAACTAAGACAAACTAATCACCAAACAGAACTCTGCTGTCTCTTTGCAGCGGCACAAGCACTCTCTCCTACTCTCGAACTCAGGAACCCTCTGAACTCTCTCACTCTGGAACTCTGAAACTCTGGCGGGGTTCCTTGGGGTGGGGCCAAGCGGGCCCGTGAAATTAGCAGGCCTGATCTAATTCGCTTGGCGGGGGAGAACTAGAACCCAATGTAAAGCATACAACAATTCCCCCTTTTCTTTTAACTAAATGGCTACAGTATCAAGGGTGTGGGGTGAACAGAAACATATATCATACAGGCATTTTTAAAAAAGAAACTGGCACAAACATGGAGAAACATGTAAGCAAGTAATAAGAACCAGTGTGCAAAACTTTATCAGCTTAAAAAAAACATTTCTTGCCTCTGGGGGGGTGTACTTTCTCGACGGACATTTGCATGGGGGCGGGGAACGGCCTAGAGTCCCAAAGGCTGCAATTTACTTACTATGAAACAAAACTTGTTATTAGCATATTTCTAATAGAGAAGGAATTTGAGACTTTTACATAGCAACAACGTCTTTTTAACCTTTTGTTACACCCATTCAAGATGGAGTCAGGAAAGGAAACCTCAGGCATGAGAATAATTAGCATAGCCATTGTGCGATCTACCATTTCTAATAGAGAAGGTAATGGAGAGTTTTACATATGAACAAGTCTATTTAACCTTTTGTTTAGACCAACTTAGTTAAAATATATTGATTGTTAACTAATTTTTACCTCAGACTTTAAATGTAAGTTAATTTTATCTTTATGAGAATTACATTGAAAACCTTTTTCATTTAACTTTGACTAGTAAGATTTTAGCCTTAAAGTTATCGTTTACCAAACTTTAAACATACACATAAACATGGTCAAGGAGAGAAACCTTTGTTATGAAGACATGTCATTTTAAACACGAATTTAAATCTACACTGTCTTAGTTGTTGGGGGGGGGTTCACCATCCGGAGGTGGCTTCCCACGCAGCTTCACTTATAGGAATTGCAGGTTGCGATCTCTGCACGAATCTCTGCATACTCTAGCTTGTCTGCCTTCAGACCGGACTGGCAGCTGGAGATCTCATGTTCCCAGTTTCGGCAGGGAGCCCGGGGGTCCGGGAGGTCTGGGATAGTTCCAGAATTCATAGCAAGAGGGCAGGCAGGCCAGTTTTGCAGAAGGTGTGGGCCTAGGTGCCCAGGGGTGGCGGCCATGATAGGCCGCCGTGGCCCTGCCTCATGGCCCTGTCATGTCTGCTGCCCTGCTCGCAGTGGCCAAGCAGCATGGAGGGATCACGCGCCCAGTGCCCTGTGCCACGTGGTGGAGAGCCAGCTCCTGTGGGCTGGCCTCGGGCTCTTGTGTGTTGGCATCGGGCTCCAGCGTGTTGGCATTGGGCTCCAGCATGTTGGCGTCGGGCTCTAGCATGTTGGCATCGGGCTCTTGTGTGGTGGTATCGGGCTACTGCGGGCGGCGGGGCTGCGGGGCTGCGGGCACGGTGCGCGGGGTTGTCTGGGCGTAGCCGGCTGCTGGCTGGCTGTTTAACCAGGTGGAAACAGCAGCTCCATGCCTCACCTCCCGCCCACTGGCTATTCCCGCTGGCTGTTCTGAGTTCGCCCGAGCGAGTGGAAACCATAGAGTGGTCCAGAGATAAATGTTCCAGAAACAGCAAAACAGTCTCGTGAAGAAAGAGCAGAGGCCTTTGGAGATCTCTTCACAAGCAGAAGAGAAGGCCATAGTGCATAAGTAGCCAAATTGTCTTTACTTATCTGAGAGATGTGCAGGTCAGGTCCACGTGGGCGCCATTTGTTGTTAAAATTTCAGAAGGCTCTAGCTGGGCGGGTAACAGAGACGACCAGAGACATACGGCTAGCTCAGTCGGTAGAGCATGAGACTCTTAATCTCAGGGTCGTGGGTTCGTGCCCCACGTTGGGCGCCATTTGTTGTTAAAATTCGGCGGCTCTTGCCGGGTGGGATAGCTTCACAGCGGGTAACAGAGACGCGGAGACAACAGCTGGGCAGGGAAGCTGTATTTCTTTATTCAGGAACAACGATTCATAAACTAAGACAAATTAATCACCAAACAGAACTCTGCTGTCTCTTTGCGGCGGCACAAGCACTCTCTCCTACTCTTGAACTCAGGAACCCTCTGAACTCTCTCACTCTGGAACTCTGAAACTCTGGCAGAGTTCCTTGGGGCGGGGCCAAGCGGGCCCATGAAATTAGCAGGCCTGATCTAATTCTCTTGGCGGGGGAGAACTAGAACCCAATGTAAAGCATACAACAGGTAGTGGTATGCCTCATTGAGTGCACATTACAATGCACAAGCCCCCAGTCCATGCTTGTAGAGGGGAAGCTTTACAAGTGGTAAAGCAATGTTGCAGGTGTCTCTCTTCCTCTCTATTATCCCCCTTTATCTCAATTTCTGTCTATCTCTATCAGATAAATAGAAACAATAAAAAAAGAAGAAAAGAAAACAGAGTGTCACCCACTGTTTCTTTTTCTTTTTTTTTTTTTTATCATTTCTCAGTAATAGCTTCTCAACTATCTGGTGTACCTTTAGTTTCGTCCTCTGGTTCCAGGCTCATGGTTCTTGTTCTGTGTGCTCCTGTGTCAAATCAGGATAGACATTTAAAGTCATAGTCTGACATTCAGGTCTTGTATATTTTGGTCTCAAGTTAGCTCCCTACCTTCTTTCTCATCTCCTGTCCCCTCAGCCCTTTGCTCTCCTCACTGCTTTCTGTTCTCTAATGTTCTAATCTCTAATCAACAGCATTTCCCCCCAATCTGAAATACATGCCTTTACTTCAGATCACTTAGCTTCTGAGACCAAAGTGGAGATGCTCATTTTTCACAACATTTCATTTCAACAGCAAATATTGACTGCATTTGTGCAAGACACTATACTGGGCACTTGGGAAAAAAATAATCAATGAACGAGGCATAGTGCTCACTCTTAATGGAGCTGCTGAAGGAGAGAACATCAAATAAGTAGTGACAGTAGTAGTTGCCTCACTTTTAGCCACAACAATCCACATCTCCCCTCAGAACCAAGACAGTCATTGTCAAAACCACTCTTTTGACTATTAACTGCAAGTTGCTTTTTCACATCTGAAATGATAGATTGAGGGAGGATGGGGGTGGGGGCATGCACTCATGAGGGAATGCAAGTAAGCCAGAGAAATGGATGTGCTGTGAAAGTCCTTGAGGAGATGCCTGCTTGCATGATGCCAGATGGAAGCTGATGAGATGATTGGCATCTGCCTGCCATATCAAGACTTGCTTTTGGACACACATTTGGCAGATTGCAGGAGCTATGCACTTCCAGAATGTCCTGTTCTTTAAAGAATCTGAAAAGCATGTGGAGAAGAACTGGGGAGGATAATGTGGTGGAGGCACACAGAGCTTGAATGTGAGGGAGTCAAGAAAATTGGCAAATTAAAATGGTGATTTCACCTTCCTCACCCTGTCTTAGATGGAGCTTGAAGGAATCATGTTAAATGAGATAAGTCAGAAACAGAAAGATGAGTATGGGGTGATCTCACTCACAGCTAGAAGTTGAAAAACAAGAACAGAAGGGAAAACACAAATCAGAACTTGGACTGGAATTTGTGTATTGCACCAAAATAAAAGATAGAAGGGTCAAAGGTGTAGCCGTGACTCTTAGACTCTCTTAATGTGGCTGAACAGAATAGACACACAGTAAAGCAGAACAGTAAAGACATCCTATGACAGTATGATAAGGAGAGGGTATGCAGAAAAAATTCTTGAACAATATGAAGATCTTTGAAGGGCAAGATTAAGAAATACAAATTATAGCGCAGGGATAGATAGCATGATGATTACACAAAGAAACTCTCATGCCCAAGATGCCAAAATCCCAGATCAATCCCCTCTTTCACCTTAAGTCAGAACTGAGCAGTGTTTGGGTAATATATATTACTAAGTCAGTAAAATAGCTTACCTGGATAGTGTGTCTTTGTCTTCTTTGGCATGCTTATGGCCCAGCTATGAATCTGGCCTCTTCTACATTGGAAGAAGTTTTAGTGTTCCGGTGTCTTTCCTTCTCTTCCTTTGTCTCTCACTTTTTTTTTTTCAATTTACTTTTACTTTTTTGAAATCTTTATTAATTCAATAGAGACAGCTAGAAATCAAGACGGAAGGGGGTGATAGAGAGGGGGAAAAGACACCTGCAGACCTGCTTCACCACTCGTAGAACTTCCCCCCTGCAGGTAGGCACCAGGAGCTCAAACTTAGATCCTTGTGCATTGCAACATGCAATGTTGAGCACATGTGTGCTCAACCAGGTGCACCACCACCCAGCCTATTTCTCACTTTCTATCTAAAAACCTCAGCCCAGAGCAGTGAAACCCTGGGGAAAAAATAAGGTGGGGGTGGGAGGGAGGGAGAATTAGCAATTATCTAAGTCACTAGAAGTCTTTTTGAATAAATAAGCTATTTTATTCATTTATTAGTTTAAATCATTTGGAGTTTGAACTGGCTCTGAAGCTACATGTCACTGAACTAAAGAATTCTGGCAGATAAACTCTTACTGACAGACCAGATCTTCACTCACCACACAGAACAGCAGACACTAACAGTGAGATGTCCTCTGAGGACAGGTTTATTTCTGGAGGTTCCTGCCCATGAAAATGATGGAATTCCATACTTAGAAATGTCGGTCTTCCAGACTGCAAGGCATAAAAGGTTTTTAAAGAGAATAAGGATCATATAAACTCTATGGAGAACAGTATGAAGAGTCCTAAAATAGATACAAATGGAAATAACTTCATGATCCAACAATTCCACTACTAGGCAGATACACAAAAGATACAATAACAATGACTTGAAGGAACAAATGCACCCTCGTATTTGTAGTGGTTTTATTCACAATAGCAAAAATATGAAAACAACCAAATGCCCTTCTACAGATGACAGGATAAAAAAGGTATGGAGCATATACTCAACACAGTATTATACAGCAATAATAAAGGATGATATGTGTCCTTTGGGATAAAGTGGACGGAATTGGAGAATATTATGCAAAGTGAAGCAAATCAAGTAAGGAGGGGAAGGGCAGCCACAGAATGGTTTCACTCATGTGGAATATAGACAATCGAATATACAAATGTAAGAAACAAAACAAAACAAAATGACAACCTATTTTCAAGACTGTGAGGTAACTATGGTGGTAGGGATGGGGACACAGACCTCTGGTGATGGGCGTGGTGGGGGAAAAAGAGAGAGAGAGAGTGAGAGGAAACAACTGGTATGCAGTAGGACATGGGCATCACACACACACACACACACACACACACGCACACACACACAGGGGAAACAGAGTCAGGATGGAGTGGAGGAATAGTTCACCAAGTAGGACGCCTGCCTTCTCATGCTAGTGGCCCAAGTGGAAGGCTTGGCACTGAATTGGGAAGAAGGTGGACTGGCATTGGTTTCCCCAACATTTAAAGTCTGTCATGCATTATCTGGACAAAGAGTTGAGAGAGTTTGATTTTCATCAATTTTAAACTTTATTCAGAAAAACTGAGGAACATTCACAAACACCCAAGCCCCACCTCTACCTTTCCAAATCACACCTGTCATCACTCCCATTTCCTAGGCAGTACCTTTCAAGTATCTCCTGCACTATGAATCCATTGCTCCTGAGGAACATACTTTCCATTTTATTGGTCAGGACAATAAGAGAGAAATTGAGAGAGGAGGGGGAGGTAGAGATAGAGAGAGAAAGACACCTGCAGACCCGCTTTGCCTCTTATGAAGCTTTCCCCCTGCAGGTGGTGAGTGCAGACTTGAACCCAGATCATTGCATGTGTCTTTGTGCTTAGTACTATATACTATGTGTGTTTAATCAGGTGCACCACTGCCTAGCCTTCCTAAAAGTCAGATTTCTTGATGTCATTTTCTGTAGGGGTACACACTGTCCCAATAGTTTGAGCTGAAATGGGAGATGATCTTTCATACATTCAGGATTGCAAGATATGAACATAGAGTCTTCCGCTTCACTTTCCTTTGTCAATACTTACTTTTAAACTCTGGGCTAAATAAGTCCTTTCCATCATTGGCAAATGGACTCCAATTAAACCTAGATAAAATTTCCTAGAATTACCCTGACTTTATCACTTTATTTATTGAGTTCCTATGCACCTATCTTTTTTAAATAAAGAGAAGGGGAAAATGAATCAAGTCCAACAAATATAAAGATGTTTCAAAACATCTTGCTCCCTGCCCCACCCTGCTTGTTGTATTTTTCAAATTATGTCTTCAGGTCTAGCAGGTGAGCAGTCAAGAGTCAGCTACTCATCTGCCGCCCATCTGAGGGTGTTTTTTTTTTTTTCCAAATAAACAATTTTATTCCTATCCATGATTGCAGACATTTACAAAACCATAACATCTGAGTTCACCTTAAAAAATAACATATAAAGCAGTGATATACACAGCACAAAATTGTTCAGGGAGGGGCAGGAACAACTTTTAATAATTAAAATGTAAACGTGAAAAAAAAGGATGGAATAAAAGTCCCTGATTATTTCTACTTAAGATGTCATGTGATCATATTTTACAATGTCCTGTAGGTCAATGTATGTATGTGTCTATGTCCATAGAACATACACATATACAGCACATTCTTGTCCCCACACCTATACAAACACAGATAATTATTTGCAGTTCAGTTTAGGGGCCGTTTTAATACGCCGCTCCATACAGTTGTTTGAATCATGGTTGGACCCGCTTTCTTCACAAAATAGGGGAGAGAGCAGGAAATAAAAAGGTTGGTTTGGTGTGACTGAGATTCCTTTAACTGTACACTGTGACTTTTCTTCCGTAGTATTTCCATGAAGGGCTGACTCACTGTGGTTTCCATGAGACGTAGGTAGTAATGGATCACACACTCATTGTCATGCTGGGGGAATAACTTTCACTCTGAAAAGGATTTAAGAAATTTCCCCCCATCTCGCCATTATCCCTTGGAGTTCCTGGCTGGTTACTCAGGCTCATATTAATGGGAGAATTCTTGGAAATACTGTCCATATCTCCTGAGCCTAAAGAGTCATTCATGTGATGTGACTCCATTCCTCCTAGTCCACCCATGGGGCCATCTGACCCAGGGCCCATTGGGAAATTAGGCCTGTTAGGTCCAGGAGGTACTGCATTCATTAAAATATACATGTTGTCTCCAGAATTGGTTGAATCTGCTGGACTGGGCATGATGGGTGTTATTGGTTGAATCTGCTGGACTGGGCATGATGGGTGTTACTGGTGGTCCTCCGCCTCCTGGGGGGCCTACATAATTCCCAGGAGACGCTGAGGAGTATGGTATTGAATTGGCATTTGTTGGATTTGGCCAAGGTCTACCACCACCTGGACCCATGTTCATTCCAGGCATCCCGGGGCCACGTAGAGCATTCAGTGGGGGTCTCATTGCACCTCCATAGCTCTGTGGTCCTAATGGCACCATTCCTCGTGGAGGAGTCATTCTCTGCATTGGGCCCCCCATATTTGGATGTCCTTGCTGTCGAGTAGGGTCCATTCCACTGGGAAGTAATGGCTGACTTCCTGGGACACCAAGCGCCTGGTTAGGTATCCTCAGTGGGGGCCTTGGACCTCCAGGGTACCGAGGTGACATAAAAGGCTGAAAGAACCCTGGTGGCACAGGACCTACTGGCATGCCATCTCCTGGGGGAATGTTTCCTAGCACTGGACTGGGAGCTGCTGCAGCACTATAATCATGGAAAGCTTTTGCTTCACTTGAATGTTCACATGTTTCTCGTCTTTCCGGGGCTGCACAGTAGAGACCCCAAAATACACACCACCAAGAGCGTAAGAATCCTGGTGGCTCCCCCAATGTGATATTTTTTTCCCATCTTATCTCTGATAAAAATGTCTGGGCCGATTTCCGAGCTCCTACATGGAGCAGATATTCATATACGTAGAGTGCTAACTTCTCCCGGGCCTGGCTGTCGGACGGGACGGCGCTGCTGTTACTCTTGCTTTTGCCATACATGCTTGTCCCATCTGAGGGTGTTTTTGCACCACTCAGTGAAGTAGTCTCCCTTCCAATAATCATTATGGTATAAGTGGCACTCCAGGGGAAATCAATTCCTTTTGTCTAAATAGAAAAGCCCTGTCTACTTCCCCAGAATCATAATTGGGGTTTTGTTTATTTTGCTGTTTTCTGAACCCTGCAATAGTCACCCTCTTGTTTTCACCAAAGTTGAATAGTTTGTCTGCAGCTGCCTCCAGGGAGGACTTGCTGGTCTTTGGGAACAGGCCCCCTTGAACAGGGAATAATTAGAATCACTTAGATAGAACAATTGCATTTCCCTGGCAACTGGCTTGATGTGTTTTCTTCAAAATTGTTTAAAGGAGAAGTCCTAAGTCCCTTAGGGAACAGAGTCATTGTCATTTTTCTTCCCCACTATGAAAGATGTGAAGCTACAGAAAAGCACTCAGATTTGTAAACTTAAAAACAAGGAATCCTGCATCTAGTTTCTCTTGCTGATTCCTGGTATCTTTAGACCTAAGAAGATATTTTGAAGAAATGAAATGAGTGACTTGCACAAAACTGAATTTATGAGCTGCATTGAATTAGACTGAAATGAACTTTTTTAATTATTGTTTTTTAACTATACTTTTATGTATTATTGGATAGAGACAGATAAATTGAGGGGGCAGAGATAGGGAAACAGACAGACACTTTCAGCCCTTCTTCACCACTTGTGAAGATTTCCCCTTGCAGCTAGGGACCAGGGGCTTGAACCTGGGTCTTTGTGCACTATAATATGTGCTTAACCAGGTGTAGCGCTGCCTGGGCCCAATTAAAATAAATTTAACTGAGCTTTTCTGGACTGACAATGTGGTTGTCAAGAAAAGCAGAATGAAAGCCAAGGAGTCCCATTCACCAGCTAATTAAAGTTCAGATTTGGAAGGACCTCCCAGGCCCTCTTGGTTGCTGAGGAATTACGCTCAGTGAGTTCCCAAGGGCAGATTGCAACATGGAGGAAGAAACTCCAAATATTATAGCAACATAGACAAATAACTGGGCACACATGAGCTGAGTGTATAGTTCCATCTTTTTTAAATTTTTCCTTATTTCCTCCTTATAGCAACCTGTTAGAGCAAGGTCCATCAGTATCCTCACTTTGAGATAAAGAACTAGAAATAAAGCAGTTAAAAAAATTGTCCAGGAGAGTCAGGCAGTAGTGCAGCGGGTTAAGCGCACATGGCTCAAATTGCAAGGACCTTTGTAAGGATCCCAGTTCGAGCCCCCAGCTCCCTACCTGCAGAGGAGTCACTTCACAAGTGGTGTAGTAGGTCTTCAGGTGTCTATCTTTCTCCCCTCCTCTTTCCATTTCTCTCTGTCCTATCCAACAATGACAACAATAAAACAACAAGTACAACAAAAGGGAATAAATATTTTTTAAAAAATTGTCCAGGATGCATACCTAGGATTTGAAACCATGAAATAAGACCCAAAGATATCTTTATTTATGTTAGAAATTTTAGAGTTATTAGAAATACATACTGTTTTTGTACAAGCTAGGTTTATTAGGAAGTGTGCATGTCTCTCAACAGTTTTTTAATTGAAGTATAACTGGCATTTAAGCTTTTAAATTTATAAATTAGTGAATTTATATTTGCATTTGCTGTGAAATTATCACCTAGTGCCATCAGCATGTGCCCAGATATTGCTATTACTTCTTTTGAGACATCACAGTAGAGCTTATACAAATGTAGTTTAGATAGAAACTAAAAAAAAAAAAAAAAAAAACAAAGTTTTAAGGAAAGTATGAAGCAGAAACAAGAGCAACGTTTTTCTCTCTTGAGGGCTAGAAATTAATAACCAGTTTCTATCTCCATGATGTAAATAGTTTTAGATATTCATACATCTTAGAGGTTTTGTTTCTAGTTCTGGTTTTGGTAGGAATTGTCAGATAATATTGAACATAACCTAGTAGGTTTGGTTCTAATTTGAGGGAAATTTTGTGAGTTTGACTTTTTCTTTGCCACCAAAGTTATTGCTGAGATTTGGTACCTGCATGGTTTTGTAGTTTCCTGAGGCCACGCTTTCCCTTTCTGCTACATGGTAAAAAAGCAGGGGAGAGAGAAAGAAGGAGAGACGGCTGGGAACAACTCCACTGCTTGTGAAGCTTCCCCCTGTAGGAGAACCCATGAAATTGCCAAAGCAGACTCAAACCCAGGTCATTGCACGTGATAATTTATGTGCTTGGCCAGGTGAGTAACCTGCTGGCCCCATTCTGGGAATGTTTTAAAGCAAATAAAAAAGAATAATAATTTTATTTATTGGATAGAGAGCCAGAAACTGAGAGGGAAGAGGGGAGATAGAGAAAGATAGAGGGGCCAGATGGTGGTACACTTGGTTAACCTGTTTTTTTTAAAAAAAACACATAATAAATTATGTATTTATTTCAGGGAACTCATGCACCCATGCGTGTAGAATTCCAGTGCACTCAGGTTGACTTTTCTTATTCTAAAAAATCTCTGGGAGGCCAGCTGGTGGCGTTCATATTATCAAGTACAAGGGCCTGAGTTTGCGCTCTCCCCCCACACCTGGCTCCCCACCTCCAGGAGGGATGCTTCACAAGCAGTGAAGCAGGTCTGCAGGTGTCTGTCTTTCTCTTCACCTCTCTACCTCCCCCACTTAATTTCTCTCTGTCCATGAAGGATGATAAATGACATAGTGGGGGTTTTATTGTTAAATGGGAAACTAGGGAATGTTATGCATGTACAAACTATTGTATTTACTGTTGAATGTAAAACATTAATTCCCCAATAAAGAAATAAATTTAAAAAAAAATAAAAAGAAAAGGACAAAATGGCCACAAGGAGCAATGGATTTATAATGGTGGCAGAAGGGAAGACATAACAATACCAACACACCATTCATAGAGCGCCCTCCATTGTTGTGATGTTCCACTTCAGTGAGGACTAGCTGAGTGTCTTTACTGAGATCAGTACAAAAAGGGGTTCTGATCATATTGTCTGAATCAGAACTGCACATGTGATTCTAACACCTGGAGATCTGACTAGAGTTCTGAACACTTACAAAGTATTCCATATGTTAAGGGCTGGGTGGTGGCACACTCAGTTGAGTACACATTGTTGTGCACAAGGACCCAGGTTCAAGCCCCAATTCTCCACCTGTGTGTGCATGTGGGGGGGTATTTGTGAGTGGTGAAATAGTAGAGCATATGTCTCTTTCTCCTTCTCTACACCCTTTCCCTCTCAATTTCTCTCTATCTTATAAAATAAATAAATATTAAAAGGAGAGAGTCATCATTCCATATATTATGGTAGCTGTCTTTACTCCCTAGAAATCTATGCAGCAAATTCTGTGAGTGACTATGGAAGTGAGGAGGTGAGTGATGGCTTGAAACCCAAAGGTGTTAATGATGGAGTTGGTATGAAGTATGGGGGTCAGTTTCAGGATGGCACCCCACTCTGGAAGGAGCAACACAGTGAACAGAAGTCTCATTTACTGGAGTAGGTGAAGAGCAAGTTGGTGGGGGAGGAGGAGGCTGGAGGTAAGAGTACAGTTAGAGACATAACATGTGGTAAGTTTGAAACCTGCATAAAGATAACAAGGAAAATGATACTTTAACTAATATCTACAATCCTGATTAAATAAATCAAAACCAATTTTTTGCAAGTGTTATTTTTTGTTGTTTATTTTTTGTAAGCACTCATGTTATCAGTTGAGAAATCCAAGGAATTTTATGTTTATTGGGTAGTTAATGGTTTACAGTACAGTTGTTGGCACATAAGTATAGTTTCTTTTTCTTTTTGGGTGGTCTTTTTATTTTTTTAAATTTTATTAGTGATTTTATTATGATCAACAAGATTATTGGATAAGAGGGGTACAATTCCATACAGTTCTTACCACCAAATTTCCATATCTCTACTGGAAGTTTCCCTATTCTGTATCCCTCTGGGATTATGGACAGTTTGTTATCTCCCTGTGAAATGTGTCTAAATATTTTCACCTCCAATTCAGATTTTTTTTCTGTAAAAATGATTAATAGAATTGCAGTTAATGTGTGGACCCATTTTCTAACTCTCTAAAAAAAAAGAGGGTCATTACTTGCTACATTATCCTGTGTTCTTATATCACTTTTCTCATTCTTCTTAAGTCTTTAAAGACTAAGAAGCCAATTTATACAAATTTTGACAGAGGTTTGATATGCTGTATCTGTATCTAGATATAGACCTTAATTGAAGAAGCTAACTCTTGCCTGCCTCACTCCTCTCATCTATTGCTATTCAAATGTAATGTGATGAAAGGTAAATGAACACTTTCTGAGACTATGCCCAATAATTACAAAGATAGAAGACTAATAATACTCAGGTATTTCTGTGTTCTCTTATCATCTGTGAGTAGTATCATAACAGCAGGTCAAGCAGCAACTTTAATTCTTACCTTGAAAATAGGTGCAAACCCTTAAATTTTTTTTCTCAAATTCCTAAATAAAACCCTTAAAACTGAGGTGAATCATGTCATAAAGAGGTCAAGAAGTATGCTGAATAATCCTTGTGACTGACAATGAGATGGCCTCAAGAATACCTCACTATTGCAACCTCAGAAAACTATCAATCATCCCTAGACCTCCCTCCAATTATTCCTTGTAACAGAATAAAACCATACATGTTGATCCTTGAAGTCCCTTCCATCACCCTAAACACAAAGAAACCTTGGGTCATGAGGGAGAGCACTGACTAAGGCCACACATCCATCATAATAACTGAACGAGATTTGAATACAGTTCACTGTCCTTGTCCTCCTCAACCTAGGTCTTTCTGTGACTTTGCACAACTTTTTCATTTGTGATTCTCAAACTCCTACATATGGTGAGAAACCTGCATTCTTGTCAGCTTCTTAACTTCTGGCATGTCCTGAATGATGTGACAGCAAAGTTGAATAAGCAAAAAGATGTGATGTCTTTGTATTGATAGTTTGCCCTCCAGACCCTGTCCTGAAAGGGAGAGGAGCAGAGCTTAGTTGAGCTCATCAGCTACCTAGAGTTTCTTAGCTTGTAGGTCTGTTAGCTACTGACAAATTGTCTTCAACATGACAGTTAGCAGCAAGGCTGGGGAATGAGAGCCACTTCAAACATACATGATTGTTCCCAATTTTCCTTTAATTTCAGTATTTAAAACACCCCTGCCAATGTGAGACCCCCAAATCACCTTAAAATTCCTTAAATGATTGAATGTCACTTTCCAAGGGAAGAAGAGAGTAAAGATTAGTGAGCACTAATTCATTCATTCATTCAGTAAGTAAGTACTTATTGACTTCCTACTGTGCCCCAGACACTGCTCTATATGCCAGCAATGCTAAAGATAATGAAACCAGCTGTAGAAAGAAATGCCAAACTCCTGTGGAACTTACACTGTATAGTAGCTGACTAGTCATGAACACAAGAACTAAATGCAGGATCTAACATACCAGAAAGCGATGTGTGTTCAAGAGGAACAGAATGGGGAGGGTCAGAGAGAGATTGGCCAGGAAGTCTTCCAGAGAATGGACCAACTGAGTTAAGATCTAAGAATAGCAAAGGACTAAAAGATATAAATATCTGGAGGAAAGAGTGTTCCAGGAGAGGTTGTTTGCAAGAATAAGGACTCTGGGGCCACTCTACCATTCATTTCATGCACAAGTATGTTAGAGGTAATGGGATGGGTAAGTAGTGAGCAGAGCATAAAGGGAGGCTTGATAGTATGAAGGGAGACTTTTTAAATTTTATTTATTTATTTATTCATTTATTTATTTTGCCTCCAGGGTTATCACTGGGGTTTGGTGCTGGCACTATGATTCCACTGTTCCTAGTGGCCATTTTTTTCTTTTTATTGGACTGGAGAAAATGAGAAAGGAGGGTGAGATAGAAAGGGAGAGAGAAAGAAAGTCATCTGCAGACCTACTTTTCCACTTGCAAAGCTTCCCCCTCCCTGCAGCTGGGGAATTGGGGGCTTGAATTGGAATCCTTGTCCTTGTGTGGGTCATTGTGTTTAGTACTCTGTGTACTTAACCAGGTGAGCCATGCATGTGCCCCTGAGATGTTTTCAATGAAGTTCTTTTAGAAACTTGGAAGGACACTGGCTTTAGCTCAGGATAAGATGAAAATGAGACTTGAGTAAAGCTGTTAAGAATAGCCTAAGGCTGGGGGGGGGGTGCCGGGCTAGCATCAAGGGAGAGAGAGACAAGGAGCTCGTGGCTACATGGTAATATATTCTTTATTGATGTGGACGCTCCAGAGTTGAGTGTGAGCACAGTGGGTTTAGGCCACTTGGAGGTAGCAAAATGGCCACCTCCCACTATGCATGCCAGCCCTTCTCCAGATTTTCTCCAGGTTGGGACATAGAAGAGAAAGAAAGAGAAACTGGAACAGCAGCAGGCTTTATAGGGTGAAAACCAGAAGTGGCAAGTTGGAAATGGACATGGCTAGGAAAGGGGGTGGAGAGAGTAAAAAGGCATGCTGGGAAGGTGAAAGTGTCCTTAGCAACTTCTGCGATACTTTTAACTGAATTAGCAATACCCTGAAGGGATAACGTGGTGGAGATCTTTCAGGCAAAACAATGATTATGTAAATAAGCCATAATGCCAGCAATGGAGCATGGAGCAGAGCATGGGGGAGCTGGCTTTAAGGCCCGATGGGGGGGGGTGGCAGTGGTTTACTTGACAAAGTGTACTTATTACCATACTCTGCTTCCCACTTATAGAAGGAGCTTCACGGAACAGTGCTGCAGGTGTAATTCCTCTGGTCTCTCTCTCTCTATATATACATATATATCTCTGTCTTTCACCTTCTATCTGGAAAAAATAATAAGAAAAAATGCTGCTGAGAATGGTCACACAAGCCCCAGCAATAAAACTAGTAGCAAAAAAAAAAAATTCAGTAGACTGGTGAACATCAAGGCAGAAGCAGGAAAACTGATGAGGAGGCAATTATAATTATCCATTTAATGGATGTGTTGGCTCAGCTGAAAGTGATAACAGTGGAGAGGAGGAGAACGGTCAGATTCTGTACATACATTATACTTTGAAGGTAGAAAAAATAAAAAGGACTGCCCCACTAGTGAAAGGGAGAGAGAAAGACTGGGAGTATGGGTCAACCTGTCAAGGTCCATGTTCAGCAGGGAAGCAATTACAGAAGCCAGACCTTCCACCTTCTGCAGCCTGTGATGACCCTGGGTCCATACTCCCAGAGGGATACAGAATAGGAAAGCTGTCAGGGGAGAGGATGGGAGAGTTCTGGTGGTGGAAATTGTATGGAACTGTACCCCTCTTATCCTTGTCATTTTATAAATAAAGAAATAAAAAAAGAAACAATGAAAAGAACACTGAAAGATGAAATGTTGGCTATCACAGAAAAGTATCAAAGGTTACAAACCTGAGTAGCTAGGAGTCGGCTCTCCCAGAAGGGGAAGATTGCAGGAGAAATGTGGTGGGGTGGGTAATCAAAACAATGATATAGACTTGACCTTCATGAAGATAGATGTTTACTCTTAAAAAAAAAATCCACTCACTTGGATAGTGCGCCTGCTTTGCTATGATGCTATTTAGAGTTTTGCTCCACCCCTGCTGCTTTGGAGGAAGCTTTGGTGATATGTTATGTTTCTCCTTTCTCTCCCTTTATGTCTGGATAAATTGACATGAAGTGGTAAAAACATAGTAATGGAAATAACAATGACAATAGTAATAATTCCATAGTCTAAAGATTGTGATTTGAATATTTGGTCATGTCCTTTTCTGATGCATTTGGTTTAAACTTCTGACAGTCTCAGAGCTTAGAATGTCACACCAAACAGTTACACCTACAAAAAAAATTTTCAGCCCCCTATAAAAATGATTTTTAAATTATTTAAAAAGTAGATAAAAGTGTTTTTTTAATAAAAGTAATTTGTCTCATAAAAATCATCCATAATACTCCATATTATTATTTTCTTTTCTTTATTTATTTTTTTCCTTTTGTCTCCAGGGTTATTGCTGAGGCTTGGTGCCAGCAGTATGAATCCACCACTCCTGGTAACCTTTTTTTTTTTTAATTGGATAAGACAGAGAGAAATTGAGAGAGGAGAAGGAGATAGGAAGAGAGAAAGATACATCTGCAGACCTGACTCACCACTTGTGAAGTTTTCACTCTGCAGGTGGGGAGCTGGAACATGGATCCTTGCACATGTCCTTGGGCTTAATACTTGTTGGCTTAACTGGGTACACCACTGCCTAATCCCCACTCTATATTACTTTGAGAAACTACCTATTAATAGTTAATCCAACTCTTTCATCTCTAAATACAAGCCACACACACTCCAGTGATGATTTAAAGAACTCAATGTGTGAAGTTCACTGCCAGATCAATTCATTTTATCAACCCATTCTACTCTTATAATTTGCCATGGTCTTCCCCTTGGAAAATTCCCAGAGCTTTTTCTGAATCCCTTTCTCCCGCCCCACTTTCCCCACAATAGAATAACTGGTTGAAGCACCATGACATTAGAACCTTCCTTGGAAGGCACAATTCCTTTTCAAAATGAATTTATAGATCATCTAATGTGGAAGAAAGATTCTGAGTGATTTAAGTCGCTTAAAGTCTGCACATTCTAATTTTTTTCCTTTTCAAATAAATTTATTTTGAGAAGATAATGTATTACAGTGCATTTATGACCCATAATTTCTCATCTCCCTATGATAGGTGTCTATACATCAACCACTCCCACCCCCAACTTAGACCTTTCTCCACTAACATGTACCTGTGTAGACAAAAGGAAAGAGATGGAAGGACTGAGAGGAAAACTTAGTTCTTAGAGCAAAGGGCCACAGTGGGCTAAGAAGATAGACTCCAGCATAGTTATTACACTCTTTAATTAAAAATTTTTTTTTTAAATTTTTATTACCTTTTCTTAAAATTTTTGTTTATTACATTTATTTTCTCTTTTGTTGTCCTTGTTGTTGTTATTGATGTCAACGTTGTTGCTTAGGACAGAGAGAAATGGAGAGAGGAAGGGAAGACAGAGAAGGGGAGAGAATGATAGACGCCTGCAGACCTGCTACACCACCTGTGAAGCTACTCCCCTGCAGGTGAGGAGCTGGGGGCTTGAACCAGGATCCTTACACCGGTCCCTGCGCTTTGCGCCACGTGCACTTAACTGTTGTGCTACCGCCTGGCTCCCTTTTTATTACCTTATTTATTTATTTATTGGATAGAGACAGCCAGAAATCAAGAGGGGGGGGGGATAGAGAGAAAGAGAGGCAGAGAGACACCTGCAGCACTGCTTCACCATTCGCAAAGCTTTCCCTCTGCAGGTGGGGACCAGGGACTTGAACCTGGGTCCTTATGCATTGTAATATGTATGCCACCACCTAGCCCCCCAAAAACACTTTTATTAATGATTTAATAATGATTAACAAGATTGTAAGATAACAGGGTACAATTCCACACAATTACCACCACCAGAGTTCCATATCCCCTCCTCTCCATTGGAAGCTTTCCCTATTCTTTATCCCTCTGGGAGTATGGACCAAAATTCTTTGTGGGATGCAGAAGGTCGGAGTTCTGGCTTCTGTAATTGCTTCTCTGCTAGACATGGGCATTAGCAGGTAGATCCATACCCCCCAGCCTGTTTCTCTCTTTCCATAGTGGGACAGGGCTCTGGGACAGTGAGATTCCAGGACACATTGGTGAGGTCATCTGTCCAGGGAAGCCAGGATGGTGTCATGGTAGCATCTTCAATTTGGTAGCTAAAAGATAGTAAGATATAAAACAGAGCAAATTGTTTACTAAATAGGAACCCAAAGATAGAAACAGAACAGATGAAATTAGAAGTCTTCATATGAGAAGAAGCTCCACCTTCCCAGAATAGTTTTAATACACCTACGTGTTAGCTATTAGGCTTAGGCAAAAATTACTGAAGTCATGGGCTTCTTGGAATATACCTAAAATAGACTTCCTAGCTTCTCCCCATATATCCTTCATTTTACAAAGGAAGATGTTGAGATGCATAGAGGTAAGGCAAACCCATCAAGTATCCAGAGTCAGGATATGATAACATGACACTGGAAACCAAGATTTTAAACCTTAATCTTCAGCAGATTGAACTCCCTTCACTAGATCAGACTATAAAAGCAACAGAGTTGCTGTAGACTCAGTGTAATTGGCAATGGAAAGCTATTGCAGCACCTAGAGTCATAGAGGAAATCAAGTCTTGGGATTGGTTTCTTGACAAACTATAAAAAGGAAAAATGTGAAATGAAGATGGAGAGTAACCCACTATACCTAGGAATGAGATGAACAAAATTCCTGGTCATACTAAAATCAGAAACTGAGGACACAGAGTAGACCTAAGACTTAAGGGATCAAATCCAAAACTTCTACCTTCCGCACCCCATAATGAATTTTGATCCATACTCCCAGAAGGGAGAAACCACAGGGGGAAGGTAACCAAAGGGCTCTGAACTCCACCAGGACCCAGAGAGAGAAGAGGAAAAAAGAGATGGACATTTTGATGTAGTAATAAGTGTTTATGTGTGTGACTTGGAAAAGAAGATGAGGCCTTAAGGGGTGGGGGGGCAAATATATACACATACAGACAGATGTAGAAATAATAGTTAACCCTTACATGCAACCTTAGGAGAACTGCTGTAACTTCCAATGTAGGGAATGGAGATCCAGAACTCTGATGGTGGGAACAGTGTGTACCCGTTGTCTCATAATTTTGTAAATTAATATTAAATCACTAAAGAAAAAAGCAAGAACAGAAAAGGAAAATACGAAGTAAAACTTGGACTATGTTTGGTATATTGAAAAAGAAGAAAGAAATAAAGAAAGAGCAAGAGAGAGAGAGAGAAAGAAAGGAAGAAAGAAAGAAAGAAAGAAAGAGTGAGAGAGAGAAAGGAAGGAAGGAAGGAAGGAAGGAAGGAAGGAAGGAAGGAAGGAAGGAAGGAGGAAAGGTGATCAGATCTTTTGGGGTTCTGAGGGTTGAGAACAAGAGACAAAGAATACTATGAGTGGGGAAAAAACTAGTATAGCCAAAGACCCTATGGAATATAAGTAAAATATGCTTACTAGGTATCTACAAAATGGAGACCCCAACTCTTCATCATCTCTCCAGACTTTAGGTTCATGATTAGTCAACAACTTGCTTTATATGCTAGCTCTCTTTTCAGCCACCAGGTTCCAGATGCTAGTATGATGCTAACCGGACTACCCTGGACAGACAACCCCACCAATGTCTCCTGGAGCTCCGATTCCCTGAAACTCCACCCCACTGGGAAAAGAGAGAGGCAGGCTGGATCCACCTGTCAATGCCCATGTTCAGCAGGGAAGCAGTTACAGAAGCCAGATCCCACAATGACCTTGGCTCTATACTCCCAAAGGGTTAAAGAATAGGAAAGCTATCAAGGGAGGGGATGGGATACGGAGTTCTGGTGGTAGGAATTGTGTGGAGTTGTATCCCTCATCCTATGGTTTTGTCAGTGTTTCCATTTTATAAATAAAATTTAAAAATAAATAAATTAATTAAATATTTAAAAAAGAATACTCTGAGTGTGGTAGCCTAGAGGTTGAGTTACTGTTCCACAAATTCATAGTAGAGCCATGTCTTCTTTCCTAGATGATGCCAGGGACCCCATCACGCATGAGCAGGGAGGATGACAGTCCTGCCAGTAAGTCACCACTAAGTAAGTCTCTGCGCAGGTCCTGCCAATGCCCTTGTATGTCCATCAGTCTATTTTCACTTCTTTCTTTCCATTGTGAAAGTACAAAGAAAAATGCTCAAAGCATGCTTTAGGTAAAGCATATCTTCTCCCAAAGCTGACAAATTCACACACACACACACACACACACACACACACACACACACACACACACCTTTCACATCATTGATGCCTACATTTTGAAAGTCCCAAGAAGTAGATAAAAGAAAACAAGCTCTAGTCACGTCTCTGGTTCTTGAGTTAGGAGCAATTTGCAGTGACATGCACGTCACCTATCTAAGCAGGCATCGGGCAGAAAAATACAAAAAGATTTGAATGAAGTGCTCTGGATGACAATTTTCTCAAATAAATAACTGATAAAGCATTGCAATTAAGAGAAATTGTGTTCATTTGTATCCTGAATATACAGATCATGAACAAATGAGGCAGTGAGGATACATTATTTATGGATATTTTTCCTTTATTTTAAAAAATTTATTAGTGATTTAGTATTGATTAACAGGATTGTACGATAACAGAGGTGCAATTCCATACAGTTCCCACCACCAGAGTTCCATGTCCCATCCCCCTCCATTGGAAGCTTCCCTATTCTTTATCCTTCTGGGAGTATGGACCCAGCCAGGATCATTATCAGGTGCAGAAGGTGGGAGGTCTGGCTTCTGTAATTCCTTCTCCACTGGACATGGGTGTTGGCAGGTCAATCCATATCCCCTTACTGTCTCTACCTTTCCCTAGTTGGATAGGGCTCAGGAGAGGTGGGATTCCAGGTCATATTGTCGAAGTCATCTTCCCAAGGAGTTTAGAATGAAATCATGGTAGTGACTGCAACTTGGTGGCTGAAAGGAGATATTTTTAACTATTACTATTTTTTACTTTAATGGGTGTGGTGGTTAATGGATGGTTAATAGACACATGTGTACATCATTTTTGTCTCATCACAGATATTTTTCTTTAAAAAAATATTTTTATCTTGAAAAATATGAAAGACTTTGAAATTAGTACAACTTGGAATGTTCCTACTCATATCCACAGAATGAGAGTTTAGACCTACAGGGATGCAGAGGTTACATAGGCTCCTGTGCTTAATATGGGCCCCAGATCAAATTGATAGGGTTTACAGTCAACAATATTTATATACTTTTCTCATATTTGGGAGCTACTCTTTTCCCTGATCAAGCTTTCTAGCCCTTTTTCCAGCCATGGCATCATCTCCCCAGACAATAATTTAGGTCCACCTGCATATTAGGTGTTAGGCTCAGGCAAAAACCAAAGTCATGGGCCCTTTGGAATATACCTAAAATAGATCTACTAGCTACTTCAAAACGGAGACCCCCAAATCTTCATCTGCCAGCCTTTAGGTTTATGACTACTCAACAGTTTGTTTGGCTTTATATGTTAACTCTTTTTCAGCCACCAGGTTCCAGATGCTAATATGATGCCAACCAGACTTCCCTGGGCAGACTACCCCCCACCAATGTGTTCTGGAGCCCCACTTCCCCAGAGCTCTGCCCCACTAGGGGAAGAGAGAGACAGGATGGGAGTATGGGTCAACCTACATGCCCACATTCAGTGGGGAAGCGATTAGAGAAGGCAAACCTTCCACCTTCTGCACCCTATAATGACCCTGGGTACATACTCCCAGAGGGATAAAGAATAGGAAATATATCATGGGAGGTGATGGGATATGGAGTTCTGGTGGTAAGAATTATATCCCCTCTTATCCTATAGTCATGTCAGTGTTTTTATTTTATAAATATATTTTTTAAATGTGAAAGTCTTGGGAGTGTTGATGTATGTGGGGGGGTCTTCCTGTGATAGACTGCAATGCTGAATCTCTGGTTGGTATATGTAGCTCTGCCCATTGACTTTTTTTTATATAATAAGCAATGATGCATTCAGAGTGATTACTTGAAGGCCTGGCCTTCTCAGAAGTTAAAATAAGTGACACACAAGTCTATGAGCTTTTTAAGATATGAAAGTAGAACATTTTTTTATTTAAGAAAGTATTAATTAAGAAAACCATAGGATAGGAGGGGTACAATTCCACACAATTCCCACAACCCAATCTCCATATCCCACCCCCTCCCCTGATAGCTTTCCCATTCTCTATCCCTCTAAAAGTAGAACTTTTAAAAAATTTCTTTATTGGGAAATTAATGTTTTATATTCAACAGTAAATAAAATAGTTCAAAAATGCATAACATTTATCAGTTTTCCATATAACAATACAATGCCCAGTAGGTCCTTTGTCATCCTTCTTGAATCTGTATTCTCTCCACCCACCCACCCACCCACCCACCCCAGAGTCTTTTACTTTGGTGCAGTACACCAATTCCAGTTCAGGTTCTGAAAATAAAACATTTTAACCTGTAGTAATAACTAGTATTTACAGAGCACTCTATATTTTGCAAAGCACTTGGGCAGGCATTTTGCTGGGCTCATTCAATGTGTTAATGTCAGAGTTACAAGATAAGCTCACTTGCTTTGTCATAGGAATGAACCAGGTTCAGTCCCTGAAGGAAGCTTTGGTTGCTGTGGTGTCTCCCTCTGTCTCTGTATCTTCAGCCTGAAACAATGAAGACCTAATGAGGACAATGTCTAAATGTTTTAAGTTTACTTGGGCTGCTGTAACAGAATATTGTAGTTCAGTGTCTTACAAACAACACACATATATTTTCATAACAGTTCTGGTGAGAAGTCCTAGAATAAGGTGCAGGAAGAGTTAGAATCTGATGAAGGGTCATGTGAGAGAAGATGCCTTTATAAGGGTGCTAATCCATAAATCTGTGTTCCACCCTTATGCCCTAATCATCTCCCACAACCTCGTCTTCAAATACCATCACCTTGGAGCTTAGGATTTCAATAACCACAATTTTTTGAGGGGGTGTAGTGCAGAGATATTCTGACCATATCAGTAAGGTAGGAAGGAGTTAGTAAGGTAGAGATGTGAAAACTGGTGATCAGAGAGTAGAGAGGTTAGTTATTATTATTCCTCCTCCTTCTCCCCCTTTCCTCTTCCTCCTGCTCTTCTCCTCCTATTCCTCCTCTTCATACTTCTTCCTTCAGTCATCTCTGGAGCTTCAATGCTTTATGATGACTTTCATATATAGATAGAGATAGAGATAAAAATCAAACAACACTTCAACTTCCTTAGACTTGTTGGGTGATGAGTTCAAACCTGGATCTTGGATATGGCAAAGCAACACACCATCCAAATGAGTTATTTTTCTGGTTCAAGAGGCTAGATGATTTAGTCAAAGGTGTATACTTTGTAAGTAATGAAAAAAGAAAGTGAATCTAAGGTTACTATGTAGGTCAAAGATACAGTCATGTAAATAATTTGGTATCTTGTCTGCCACAAAGACACTACTCAAAAAATAGTACTACCTATTCCCCATCATACAAAAATTTTGTCAAAGCAACTTGTCAAGTAGTTTAGCAATTCTTTTAAAGAATGACCAAGTATTGATAAAATACTTAGGCTCATCATCACAGTCAGGAAGTCTCTGGAGCCCTTGTCTTTCTTGCCAATTCATTAAACCAAGAAGGAAAACCCAGATCTACCAGTGTTCCCACAGTTCTGCTCACTGCATGTTGCTTTAAAAAGCTAAATCTGAGAATAATGTTGATCTAGACATTGTGCTGTGGGAACGAAAATGTGGAGAAAGCCAAGATTTTACTTATATAGCATCTACTCTATCTAGGCCAGTAACTGACAAACCTTTTAAATACAACCCTATTAGGCAGCTTGCAGCACACCCTCCTGGTACACTGAACTAAGAGATTCTGTTTTTTTTGTATGGAGAGTAACTAGTATTTCCTTAAGCCAGGATTTGACCCCAAGATCATCCAATTTTAACTATAGCACAATTACCTTTTGATTCTAAGGATTACAAGAACACAATGGAGTACAACTTAACCCAGCAGCATATTTTCTCAAGAACCTAATGATGGGCTCACAAAATATATCACCTGAATAGTGCACTTTTTTTTTTTTATTACCATGCACAGGACTCAGATTTGAAGGAAGTTTTGGCTCTGAGGTCTCTCTCTCTCTCTCTCTCTCTCTCTCTTCCTCTCCTTCTCCTTCTCCCTCCCCCCCTTTTTAACAGTTTTTACTATCTTTATTTATTGGATAGGAACAGTCAGAAATATAGAAAGGAGGGGGATACAGAGAAGAAGAGAGACAGAAGGACACCTGCAGCACTGCTTCATCACACTTAAAGCTTTCCTCCTGCAGGTGGGAACCGAGGGTTTTAACCTGGGTCCTTGTGCATTGTAACATATGCACTCAACCAGGTGCACCACCACCTGGTCCCCTGTATTTCCCTCTCTATTTGTCTTTTTCTATCTGAAAAAGTAAGCCCAGAGTGGTAAAATCCCAGTGACCATAATAAAAAACCTTGATGTTACCTTACCACATTGATGAAATTCTTCCCTGATTGATGTCAACTATAAAAGACCATCCATGCAAGGACAGAAAGCAGAATTAATCAATATCATCCACTGGGAGGTATATAATACATTTCCCCTCAATTTCATTTCCCAATGAATTTCACTCATCTCCTGACTTAGAAAATGGACTTATAAACCTAGAGCAGAGGTATGTCTGTCTTCACTAAGCCTGAGTATGCCCTCCGTGGTTATGATCACCTTCTCTTGTTTCCTTTTCAGTGAGGATACCATGAACTTACCACTGTCAGCCCTTGACGGCAGATGTAGAAACTAAGGCCTATAAGAGGTTGTTCACTTGCTGACATACACAACTTTGAGAAATAGGATATAGATGCTAAGTCTACATATTTTTCCTAAAACAGCTTTTATATTTATGCCAATTTTTTTCATCTTCCATGCCACCAGGTTTATAACTGGGGCTCCAGTGCCTACACGATTCCACAGATCCTGGCAGCCATTTTTAGAGGGTGAGAGAGAGATAAAAGAGATAGAAAGAAAGCTACCTGTATCATTGCTCTACCACTGGTAAAACTTCCACTTATAATTTGGGATGGGGACTTCAGTTTGGGTCCCTGAATGTAGTAATGCACATTTTACTAGGTGAGACACTACCCAACCTATCGACTTACTTATGTTAAAATGGCCTCTCACAATCTTAGCAGGTGCAAAGAGAGAGTGTCCAATGTGAGCTGGCATTTCAGTGACAATCTAGTATAGATGTTTTACATAATACCAGTACAAAAATATCATAAGAGGATAACAGATGAGGTCAAATATACAAGGAAGCCAGTGATTGAAAATAAACCAGTTCTATTGTGAAGTGGGAAAAAAAGGAAACTGTAGGTGTGAGTACATTGAACTGGTGAGTTTTGAAAGGCTAGTTAAGAACATATTAACAGTTTTCATCTTGAAACTTTTTAGAGAAAGAGGTTGAAGTGACAAAATGGAATGGCAGGGGTGGGTCCTTTGTATTTGAATGTTTGACCAAATGATCCACTATTTGCTTATAGGACACTTCCCAAGAGTGTAACCTTAATGTTCTCAAGTTCCAATGGCATATATCACACTATAGTTAAAGTGAGTTGTAAGCCCCCTAACACCAGCCCCACCCCTCACTCCCCAGTCATGTCAGCTTTTGGTTTTTCCTTAAGGGCCCTTCTCTTGCACTGGTAGTCTGTAGGCTGGGTCACTTGTCACTTGTCACTTACGTCCTGAGTAGGATAGGACAGGGTAGTGAACTCATGACTGTTTACTGCCCAGGAAGTCACTCTCTGGCCCTGCTACTGCAGCAAGAGCTGAGACTCCTCAGACTTTATAAGAAGTCATAGACTCTCCTCCTCTGGGGACTTGTGCAGTAGTGGGCTGAGCAATGCTGTCTCTCCTGCTCAGGCCACCATCAAAGTGCTCCACATTGATTGTGTCCCCAGTGTCCCCCAAGTTTATCACCATCTTCCTGCTCACTTCTTTTTCCTTCCTCACCCCTCCCATGGAAGCAGCAGCCTGAAATTCTGCCTCTGGTTGCTCCAGTAGGGCACAGAGATGCAGTCCATGTCCTTGGATGAGGTTCCTTCTGTGCCCCCTTTGCTTCTGGTCACCCTAAAGGCAAATCATGTGCCAAGTGGGATTCTTGTCTCTACCCAACCAGCAATCAAACTAACATTCTCAAAAGGATGTCCTGATGGAGAGGCTGCAGACTCACCTTGTATAGTGCACTTTTACCATTCACTGGGATCTGGTTTTGAGCCCCTAAAAACAAAAACCAACATGGACACTTGCATATGGGCAGGGGGCGCTTCATGAGTGATGAAGCCTTGCTATAGTCTCTTCTCTCTCTCTCCTTCTCTCTCTTTTGCCTACAGAGTTATTGCTGGGGCTCTGTGCCAGTACTACATATCCAGTGTTCCTGGTGGCCATTTTTTTTACATTTTATTGGATAGGACAGAGAGAAGTTGAGAGAGCGTGGGGAGATAAAGAGGGAGAAAGGCAGACATCTGAAGCTTTGCTTCACTACTTGTGAAACTGGCTCTCTGCAGGTGGGGAGCAGGGAGTCGAACCCGAATCCTTTTGTAGTTCCTTCCACACAGTGCTATGTGCACTTAACCAGGTGTGCCACTGCAGGGCCTCCATGGTTCCTCTCCCTTTCTCAATCTCTCTCTCTCTCTCTGTCTCTCTCTCTCTCTCCCCATTCCTTCCTATGTATGTCTCTTACCCTCTGTCTAAAATAATTGGTTTCCTAGAGAGTTTAAGTAGTGTAGGCACTGAACATTAATCCTGGTGGAAAACAACCACACAAAAAAACAAATGTTTTATTTGTCTGTCCATAAAGAAAGCTCTGACGTTTTGTACAATTCTTTCCAGAAATGATCCTAAATCTGAGTGATCATTCACTAGTTTTTTTTCTTAAAGTTTTCAGGGTCTCATTGACATTTTTTGTTGGGGGTTTAACAAATGGGAGGTTATTACAACAATGGTTCTTTAGGTGCATAAAACTGTGGTAGCAGAATAAGATAAGTACAAAAAACTGGCTAACCATGTCTTGAAGCTTAGTTACTAGTGTTCAGATATACGTGTTCAGGTCCCAGGGGAAGGTGAGCAGCTGAAGAGCAGTAGGAACAGAGCCTGGTGGGAAAAGAGCCAAAACAGGTTGAACTGTTGCCAAGCTCTTGCTTAAATAGTCTCTTGTACCCACAATCCCTTGTGAGCTTACATAAGTCAGGATGACATCAGCCATATGCTAATCACATTCATGTTCCATAATCCATTTTTCTCACTGTGAGCTGTGAGAAGCCATCAGGGGTAGTGACTGCTTGAACATTTGGGGCAGAGGATGCATACACTTCACCTCCAGTGATACCACTTTGCAGCTGTTCCACTGTACTGCAGTTTTTACAAGTCGGGGCTTTACCATCTCTGGCTTTCCCTTGTTTCACAAGACTAGGATGGTAGCTGGTACAGAGACACAAATTACTCAGTAGATGCTTGTTGAGTGGATGACAAATTCACCACTTTAAACTTGCTATGGGGGTAAGATAATAGCTTGTTGGGATAGAGTGCTGCTTTGCCATGTGTACAACTCAGGTTTGAGCCCAGCTGACACCCCACTGAAGGAAGCTTCAGTGATGCTTGTTCACTCTCTCTTGCTTTCCTGCCACTTTTTGTCCCTCTAAAAATAAATACATGTGCTGGAAAGTATATATCACAGAAATTGTCATGTTGGGGTTCAGAGCTGACATTTAAATACTTCCACAAGGAACTAAGGCTTCATCCAACTGCACCCCCCCTCCATTTGTTTTATTACCACCAAGGTTATCGCTGGGGCTCAGTACCAGCACTACAAATCCTGCACTTCCTGTGGCCATTTTTTCTGTGTGGTTTTTTTTCACCTTTATTGTTTTATTTGTTAGGACAGAGATAAATTGATAAGGAAAGAGGAGACAGAGAGGAAGAGAGACACCTGCAGACCTGCTTCACCTCTCATGAAGCATTCTCCCTGTATGTAGGGAACAGGAGCTTGAACCCAGGGTCCTTGCACATGGTGCTATGTGCAGTTAATTAGGTGCACCCCAGCCCAGGCCCTCAGTCTTCTCTTTTTACTCTCATCTCCCTGTATTTTGGTTACACCCTGTGAAGGGCCATGTTGTGGCCATGTCTTTCTATATCCCTCTCTTCCTGTAGACCAGGTGTTTTCCACTTAACATTTTGGAGGCTGCGGAAACCATCTGGTTCCCTTATACTCTGCGTTCTAGAACGTGGCTTACATTGCATCATTCTCTAATGGCAAGAGTGAGGATAAAAAAAGCCTTTTAATCTGATGACATAAACCGTGTTCTAGTTCTCTGTATTGAAATAGCATTAAGTAATGATACTTTTCTGTATAACCTCAAGGAACTCTGTTTCCTCTTGCACCTTAGTTTTACAACATTCAAAGGCTTTAAAGTCATTGTAACAGGATTTTACTCTGTGTTTAGTATATTTAATCACCCATAACAATCTCTGCTTTTATTTGAATTCAGTCTCCAAGACATATAGGGAGACCATCCCAGTTTCTGTGACTATCTTTATCTTTTATTTTTTTTCTTCCAGGGTTAGTGCTGGAGCTTGGTATTGGCACTGCAAATCCACCGCCTCCTGGCAGCCATTTTTCCCCATTTTATTTGATAGGACAAAGAGAAATTGAGAGAGGAAGGGAGATAGAGAAAGAGAGATAACTGCTGGCCTGTTTCACCACTTGTGAAGCATCCCCCGCAGGTGGGGAGCAGAGGCTTGAACCCAGATCCTTACAAGGGCCCTTGCACTTTAATAACCTGGCCTCCTCTTTACCCTTTTTATTAGGGTTCTCACAGTGGTTCTTATAGATATCTTAGTCTTTTCTATCTTTCTTTTTTTTTTTCTTTTGTACTTGTGGCACAAAAGGCTCAGAAAGAGCAGTAACTCATGTTACACAGCTGTTAAATATCAGAGCCAACATTTGAACAAGGGGCCCAGAGTTCATGTGGAAAGCTGGTTAATTCTGTTTTCTCTGTGGTACTCCCCAGGGGCAAGATTGAAGTTTACAAACAAAGGAAAACGTAGCTGGCTGGTTCTGACATATTGTGCTTCAGCAATGCATTAAGAGAATGTTGTCTCTCTGGAGAGTGCATGGCTCCACAGAGGCTCCCCAGGATGCAGAATTGATTGTTCCTCAATCATCATGTTTAGTATTTAGATGACACTCAGCCCCCACAATGTAGAGCACAGCCAAGCTTCCACAGTGCAGGTGTTTGTGCTGGCAACATGGTGCTGCTGAGTTCCAGGGTTATTCATTTGCACAGTGGTGTCTGTGTCACCCTCTGGTAACCAAGGAGAGAGGAAAAAAAAAAAGATGGATTTGCTGGAGGAGCAGGTCAGCAGTGAAAGAAGTATGAAAGCATGGCCTTCCTACTGACTGAGTAGCAGTGTGCTTTGTGGGTGTGAACTGTCAGCTGAAGAGACTAGCTCTGGGCTCATCCACCTCCTTCTTAAGCCTCACTTACTCCATCTTCTAAGTGGTAGTAATGTGGTTCTCTGGAAACAGCTCAGAGTTTACTTGAAAATGACAAAACCTGGTTGAAATATATAAGGGACTTGGTGTACCATCAACAGAAATGCTGTGTTTGCTGCCAACATGTTTGGCATCTGTCAATGACCTGTGTACCTGGATCTAAAGATTTTTTTTCTCTGTCCTGGACATTATATCTTATTTTGGGGGGGTATCAGGGGCTTCACTCCTATGTGACTCCACTATTCCTGGAGGACTCCTTTTTTTTTTTTTTTTTGTAATGAAAGAGAGAGAGAGAGGAGAGCGAAAAGGAGAAACCATAGCACCTGTTATATACATGGTGCTGCTGTCTCAAAACACGGTCCTCACACATGGTAAAGTGTGAACTTTCCTGAGTGAGCTCTCATCTAGTGTTGTCCTTGGAATTCTTATTTGCACAGTATTAAGTCATAAACCACCTCCCACAAAGTGTCCTTGTCATTGGAGAGATAAATTACCAGCTAGAGAATATGCCATTCACATAGCCCAGGCTTCAACCCTGGTTCTCCATGGGGGGTAATGCCATGGTGGCAGGAGGGGAAACTCAACTGCTGTGGAGTCTTTCCATAGCTCTGTATCTCTCTATCTCAATGTAGATTGTTTTTTTTTTTTTTTCACCCAGGAGTTGGTAAAACTGCACATACACAAGGTCCCTGCTTTGAAAAGTAAAGGTGCCACTGCCAAAATAGGAAGCTGAAGCCACATCTCAAGCAGAACTATCAAATTCAATTAAAGTTAATTGTTATGGAAGAGGGGGAAGATAAGTTTGTGTCTGCAAAGCCCCAGTTTAGTTATTCTTGAGTTAAAGAAGGAAAAAATAAATAAGTAAAACATCTGGGCAGAAGGAAAACAAAGCCAGGGCTGTCTTCCTTTTTTTTTTTTTCTTTCAATTCTTATTTAAATCTTGTCTCCTAACCTGCTCTCTCCCTGCCTCCATAAATCCACAGCTTCCCAGAACAGAAGGTGGAGATGCTGTTGGGTGAGCTGCTTTTAGAAATAATCATCCTATTAAATTCCAGCACTGAGGAGACAAAGATTCAAGAGAGCTCAGGAAGTAGCTTCCCAGGTCTCAGTGCCCCTCCCTCCCAGATTAGCAGAGAGCTGTACAAGGCCATCTGCTCAGAGATTCCCCACCCAGGCCTTGCCAACTGGATAAAAAATGTGTAAAAGGGGCTTAGCCCTGCCAAGCAGAACTGACTCTGGGAGCTGCCAGCCTCACAGGTCTACAGGCCTTGGCCTCCCCTCAAGGTTACCACTGGCTAAGCTGGTGGTTAGAGGCATCCTCCTACAGCTGACCTACCCTAATGGCCTAGGTGGAAATCATTCCCCTGAGCCAATCCTGGCTCCCTTGCTTCCTGCTGCCTAAACCTGTACTGCTGCCTGGCCCCATTTCTTACCCTCTCTCTAGCTTTCCAATATCTGCTTGGGGTTCCTCTCAAGAATATGTGTCCTGACATCTAATGTGCAGGTGACCTAAGCTATTGTCTGGGGGGATGGTGTCATAGTTGGAAAATGAACCAGAAAGCACTTAATCACCCTGGGTTCATGTTCCCAGAGTGTTAAAGAATAGGAAAATTATCAGGAGAGGGAATGGGATATGGAGTTCCGGTGGTAGGAATTGTATCCCTCTTATCCTGTGGTCTTGTCAGTGTTTCCATTTTATAATTAAAAACTTTAAAAAATAATAATAAAACAAAGAATAAGCATCCTTAGGACTAGTTTTGCTTGATACATCTTTCAGTGTATAGCATCCAAATACCTTAGTGTGGAGTAAATTGCCAAAATATTGTTCACAAAGACAGCAATGCATCAAAAAAGAAGAATGTGCCACCACCCTCCCCATTTGCTTATTTGAGAGAAGTTTTTTCACTAAAATAAATAGAATGGCAGCAACGGAGAAATAGTTTAACAAGTAGAACACTAGCCTTTCATATCTGAGGCTCCCAGTTCAATCCTTAGGGCTGCCTTATTGGTGTAGTGCTCTGACACTCTCTCTCTCTCTCTCTCTCTCTCTCTCTCTCTCTCTCCTTCCTTCAATAGTTTATATACTGAATACATAAGAGAGAAATAAAGAGGGAAGATAAATATAGAGAAGAAGAGAGAAAGAGAGACACCTGCAGCCCTGCTCTATTGCTTGTAAAACTTTACCCCTGCAGGTGGGTGTCAGGGGCTTGAACCTAGATTCTTGTACATTGTATCACATGCTGTGTTTTTTTACCTGGTGTGATACTCACCCCCTATTTTTCTCCCTCATTCTGCATATGGATTTTTTAACATAAGTTTGAGGCTTATGGTGACACTGATAGCTGACAGTCCCAATTGTGCCAATATATATTTTTAAATTTCTTTATTGGGGAATTAATTTTTTATATCTGACACTAAATACAATAGTTCGTACATGCATAGCATTCCCCAGGTTTTCATATAACAATACAACCCCTACTACGTCCTCTGTCATCATTTTTGGACCTGTATTCTCCCCCACCCACCCACCCCAGAATCTTTTACTTTGGTGCAATATGCCAATTCTAGTTCAGGTTCTACTTGTGTGGATTTTTTTAAAATTAGGATGGCAGTAAGTCTTTGGTGCTACTAATTATGCGGTTTGTAACTTCTACTTGAAAATAACACAGGGACTTCTATTAATGTATCTTTATATTTTTAGCATTTTCATGAGATTTTAAGCATTCCAAAATGTGCAGAAAATAATGTTAACCACAATGTACCTAAGACCCAGCTTCAGCAACCATCAATAAATGACTAGTCTTATTTTATGTCTGCTGTCTTCCCCCCAAATCTATACCATTAAATAATTTTAAAGGAAACCCGAAACATAATGACCTGATCTCTAGAAATTTTCATGTATATTTTAGAGAAAAATTACAGTCCTCCATCTTGACTTCCTTTCTTCCATTTTTTTCCTTTTCTTTCTTTCTTTCTTTCTTTCTTTCTCTTTCTTTCTTTCTTTCTTTCTTTCTTTCTTTCTATCTTTCTTTCTTTCTTTCCTTCTTTCTTTCTTTCTTCTTCTTCTTCTTTTTTATTTTATTTTATATTTTTATTTAAGAAAGGATTAATTAACAAAACCATAGGGTAGGAGGGGTACAATTCCACACAATTCCCACCACCCAATCTCCATATCCCACCCCCTCCCCTGATAGCTTTCCCATTCTCTATCCCTCTGGGAGCATGGACCCAGGGTCGTTGTAGGTTGCAGAAGGTAGAAGGTCTGGCTTCTGTAATTGCTTCCCCACTGAACATGGGTGTTGACTGGTCAGTCCATACTCCCAGTCTGCCTCTCTCTTTCCCTAGTAGGGTGGGTCTCTGGGGAAGCAGAGCTCCAGGACACATTGGTGGGGTCTTCAGTCTAGGGAAGCCTGGCCGGCATCCTGATGACATCTGGAACCTGGTGACAGAAAAGAGAGTCAACATATGAAGCCAAACAAATTGCTGAGCAATCATGGACCCAAAGGTTGGAATAGTGGAGAGGAAGTGTTAGGGGGGTACTCACTGCAAACTCTAGTGTACTTCTACTTTCAGGTATATATTTTGCAGTAGTTTATGGATACATGTGAACATATGCTCTCTCTCACAGAAACTGGTCTATATCTAGGTTTTGGGACTTTGTTAGAAAGTGAACCACCTGAGATGAAATTAGAGTATACTATGAAAGGAAAGGTCTCACCCGAGTAATGAAGCTGAAGGGTTGTCATTCCACACGTGAAGTCTCTGGACACAGTCTGAAGTGAAGCATGTTGAGGTGGCAATTGTTGTGTTGGTTAGGTTGTGATCGGTAGATACAATATTATTTGATATGGATTGGGAGAGGCATATGGGAAACTGGGCCCTATCCAATGGTTCCAGGGCTGGGGGAAGTAGAGGCTCTATAGTGGGGATGTGAGGTTTCTGCTGTCTTAAGGTTCAAAAAGACAATCGATAGTTAATGTTATCGTCACATTATTTGGTAATTGGGTTAACTTTGAAAGTCCTTTTGTTAGGGTTTGCTGTACAGTACCCAGTATCTTGTATATAGCTGTGCTATTGGTTGCTTCTGATCTACTTGGTCTAGGCTTTTGAGAGAGTCTGCATATCAATTACACAGCCTCTATATTGAAAAGATTCAATTTGTGTTTTGAAAAACTTCGAGACATACAATTAATTTTCCCCCACTCGTATTAATTAACTAGTGATTTATATGACTACATTTTACTAGGAGTATACATAAACACCATTCCCACCACCAAAAGACTGTGACCCATCCCTCCCACCCACTCCCACCCCCCACTGTCCCAGGAAGCTGCATGTCTACTCCTCACCACAGGGTTCTTACTTTGGTGCCCTACTTACAATTTGGTCAGGTCCTGCTTTTAGTTTCCCTTTCAGATCTTCTTAGTCAACTTCTGTTGATGAGTGGGATCATCCCATACTCATCTTTTCTTTCAGACTTAGCTCACTTAACATAATTCCTTCTAGCTCTGTCCAAGATGGATCAGAGAAGTTGGGTTCATTGTTCTTGATAGCTGCATAGTATTCCATTGTGTATATATACCATAGCTTTCTCAGTCACTCATCTGGTGTTGGGCACCTGGTTTGCTTCCAGGTTTTATCTATTATGAATTGTACTGCTATGAACATAGGAGTACACACCTCTTTTTGGTTGGGTGTTATGGAGTCCTTAGTGTATAACCCCAGGAGAGAAATTACTGGATCATATGGAAGGTGCATGTCTAGCCTTCTGAGAGTTTTCCAGACTGCTCTCCACAGAGGCTGTACCAATTTACATTCCCACTAGCAATGTAAAAGGGTTCCTATGTCCCAACAACCTCTCCAGCATTTGTTGCTGCTGTCCTTTTTGATGTATGCCATTCTTACAGGAGTGAGGTGGTATCTTAGTGTTGTCTTAATTTGCATTTCTCTGATAATCAGTGACCTAGAGCAGTTTTTCATATGTTTGTTAGCCTTTTGGATCTCCTCTGAGGTTCATATCCTCTGCCCATTTTTGGATGGGGTCATTTGCTTTTTCGGTGCTAAGTTTGCTGAGCTCTTTATATATTTTGGTGACTAGGTTCTTGTCTGATGTATGGCATGTGAAGATCTTCTCCCATTCTGTGAGGGGTCTCTTTGTTTGTTAGTAGTTTCTTTGGATGTGCAGAAGCTTTTCAATTTGATGTAGTCCCATTGGTTTGTTTCTGCTTTAGTCTTCCTTGCAGTTGGGTTTGATTCATCAAAGATGTCCTTGAGGTGTATGTGGGAAAGTGTTTTACCAATGTTTTCCTCTAAGTATTTGATTGTTTCTGGTCTGACATCTAGGTCTTTGATCCATTTGGAGTTGATTTTTGTTTCTGGTGAGATAAAGTGGTTCAATTTCATTCTTCTGCATGTTTCAACCCAGTTTTCCCAGCACCATTTATTGAAGAGAGCCTCCTTTTTCCATTTAATACTTTGGGCCCCCTTATCAAAGATTAGATGCCCATAGGTGTTGGGATTTACTTCTGGGCTTTCAATTCTGTTCCACTGGTCTGTGTGCCTATTTTTGTTCCAGTACCATGCTGTTTTGATGATGATGGCTTTATAATATTGTTTAAGGTCTGGGAGTGTGATGCCTCCATTTCTGTTTCTTTTCCTTAAGATGGTTTTGGAAATTCTAGGTGTTTTCAGGTTCCAGATAAATGATTGTAGTGTTTGTTCTATTCTCTTAAAGAAGCTTGGTGGAACTTTGATGGGTATTGCATTAAATTTGTATATGGCTCTGGGGAGAATATTCATTTTGATGATATTTATTCTTCCAATCCATGAGCATGGGATATCTTTCCATTTCTTGGTATCAGTTTCTATCTCTTTGAGTAGCGACTCATAGTTTTCAGTATACAAGTCTTTCACTTCTTTGGTCAACTTTATTCCTAGGTATTTGATTGATTTTGCCGAAACAGTAAATGGGAGTGATTTCCGGATATCTTCTTCTTCAGATTTAGTGTTTGCATAAAGAAATGCTACTCGTTTTTGTACATTGATTTTGTAGCCTGATACCTTGCTACATTGTCTAATAACTTCCAGTAGTTTTCTGTTGGATTCTTTAGGTTTTTCTATGCAGACTATCATATCATCTGCAAATAGTGAGAGCTTGACTTCTTCCCTTCCTATCTGTATTCCTTTGATTTCTTTCTCTTGCCTGATTGCTATGGCAAGAACTTCCAATACTATGTTGAAGAGTAACGGTGACAGTGGACATCCCTGTCTAGTCCCCAATCTAAGGGGGAATCCTTTCAGCTTCTGTCCACTGAGTATGATGTTGGCTGTAGGTTTGCTATATATAGACTCCACTATCTTGAGGAATTTCCCATCTACTCCCATTTTTTGTAGAGTTTTGAGCATGGGTGTTGGATTTTGTCAAAGGCTTTCTCTGCATCTATTGAGATAATCATGTGGTTTTTGGCTTTGCTTTTATTGATGTGGTGAATGACATTGATTGACTTACAGTTGTTTAACCAGCCTTGCATTCGTGGGATGCATAGATGTTAATGATTGTTAAGTCTTCTTGGCTGATTGATCCTCTAATCATTATGTAATGTCCTTGCCTATCTTTTATTACTTTATTTCATTTAAAATCTATCATGTCTGAGATGAGAATGGCTGTTTTTGCCCTTTTTTGTGGTCTGTTAGCCTGTATGATAGTTTTCCATCCTTTCACTTTAAGTCTGTGTTTATCTTGTTGTGACAGATAGGATTCTTGCAAGCAGCATAGGGTTGGATTATGTTTCTGATCCATCCCCCAACTCTGTGCCTTTTTATGGGTGAGTTTAAGCCATTGACATTTATTGATATTATGGATTTAATGTACTGTAGTGCCATTGTTCAAAAAAAATTTTTTTTGTTTGCTCTGATATATTGCAAGTATTATAGTGATGTTCTTGTTTATAAGAGGTCTTTTAGAACCTCTTTCAGGGCCGGTTTGGTGATGGTTGCCTCCTTTAACTGTTGTTTGTCTAAGAAGGTTTTGATCCCTCCACCTAGTTTGAATGAAAGTCTAGCAGGGTATATTATCTTTGGTTGAAACCCTTTTTCATTCAGGGCTCGATAGATATCTTGCCATTCTCTTCTGGCTTTTAGAGTTTGAGTGAAGAAATCTGCAGAAAATCTTATGGGTTTTCCCTTGTATGTGACTTCTTGTTTCTCTCTTTAAAGCAGCCTTTAGGATCCTTTCTTTATCCTTACTTCTTCTCATTGTGACTATCATGTGTCTTGGTGTCTTCAGGTCTGGGTTGATTCTGTTTGGAACTCTCTGGGTCTCTTGAATCTTAATGTCCTTTCTGTTATTCAGGTCTGGGAAGTTTTCTTCTATTATTTCCTCTAGAATGTTTGCTTCCCCTTCTCTCTTTCTTCCTCTGGCAGGCCAGTTATACGAATGTTACTTCTTTTGAGATCATCCCATATGTCTCTGTTGTTGTTTTCAGTGTCTCTCAATCTCTTTTTAAGCTCTTTCACCTCTTTCTTTGTTTTCTCTAACTCATCCTCTGTCTGACTAATTCTGTTTTCTGCTTCTGTTAGTCTGCTTTCCCTTCCCTCAGCTTCTTTCTTAATTACAGCAATTTCAGCTTTCAGTTCTCTAATTGCCTCAAGATAATCAGTATTTTCCTTGGTGGTCTCAACTATTGTTTCCCTAATACTGCCATTCCTTTCCTCCAATGTTGTTTTCATTTCTGTGATTAATAAGTTGATTATTGCTTGCATACTTTTCTTATCTATGGTTACTTCTGGCTGATTTGTAGTTTCTTCTGGCCTCTTGTCTTCATTCATTGGAGTAGTAGTTTTATTTGGTTTTGATCTACCCATTTTTTTTTATTTATGTGTTTCTTTTTGTTTATGCTCTGCTGTTGCTCAGCTGTTGTGTCTTGAGTACAAGCAACACTGTACTAAATACCTTTATGACAATTGCACTCACCAGCCTCAGGAATTACAGTAGCAACTGAAGCGAGTATTGAAACAGTTTAATCACTACCAGTTAGCCAAACAATTTCTCTAATCCGTGAAAAAATAGTAACCAAATCCCAGTGAAGAAGAAAGAGAAAAGAAAGAAGGGATGGCAAGAATAGACAGTTATGCAAATCTACTATCCACTGTATATTCTAGGGGTAACAAGAGGGGAAAGGGAACTAGAGCAGAGATACACATATAGAGAATCCACTCTGCGTCAGATTTCTTCCCCAAAATAATGCACAAATTCAGAAAGGCAAAGAAGAAGGAAGGAAGGAGTGTATGACAAGATAAAAAAAAAAAAAAAAAAAAGAAAGAAAGAAAAAAAAAAGAGACAAGTGAGAGAAAAGGGAAAAAATAAGAAAAAGAGCTGTAATTAAAGAGCAGTGAAAAAAACCCTCAGGACTAGACAAGGATGGCTGAAATAGACAGTTATGCAAATCTATTATCCACTGTATATTCTAGGGGTGGCTAAAGGAAGAAGGGAAGTTGAGCAGAGACACTCGCAGTGAGAGTCCACACTGAGTCAGAATTCTTCCCCAAAATAATTCCCAAATGTGTATCACTGAATTCAAAAAAGCACAGTTTGGTGGTGTGGGGGCTGGGGCCTGTGACTTTGGATGCTGTAGGATTAAGGAAGAAAGGATGACAAGAATGAGAAAAAGGAAAAAAAAGAAAGAGAAAAAAGAAAAGGATAAGAAAAAGAACAGTCATAAAAGAGTGGTGAAAGGAAAGATTTTTTAAATTTATTTTTAATTATTTAATTAGCTATGCAGGGTTAGGTGGGGGGGTTGGCTACTTAGAAAGGAAAAAAAGGCCAGAGGTTTCAGAAGGGTATAGACTTAGAATTAATGATACTCCCTGGTGGGACAGGAATTTGGTAAAGAAAGAAAGAGGCCAGCAGGGGAGCCTGCTAGGAGCTGGTCCCCAGGTTATGGGGGGGGGGGGGAGGAGGTGTGCTTTATAATTCAACTGAAAAAAAAAATTCCCCTTTTTTTCTACTCTATTTCTTAACCTAAATTAAGTTATAGTCACCTCTTTGGTGTCACCGCTAGGACCCCTTATTGACTGGCCTACTAAAGGCAGAAAATCCTACTGTTTCCAGAAGATGTGGTCAGAGCTCAAGCCACTAGCAGCTTCTCAGTCTGCCATCTTCCAGGAACCCTTCTTCTTCTTCTTCTTTTTCTCTTCCTTCTCCTTCTCCTCCTCCTCCCCTCCTCCTCCTCTTCCTCCTCCCCCTCCTCCTCCCCCTCCTCCTCCTCTGTTGTAAGTTTTACATTGGGTTCTAGTTCTCCCCCGCCAAGAGAATTGCATCAGTCCTGTTAATTTCGCGGGCCCGCTTGGCCCCGCCCCAAGGGACCCCGGGAGAGGGTTCCTAAGTTCGAGAGTGCCAGAGTTTTTCAGAGGGTTCCCCAGTAAGAGAGTTCGAGAGTTCCAGAGTTCCAGAGTTGGAGGGTTCCTGAGTTCGAGAGTAAGAGAGAGAGTGCTTGCGCCGCCGCAAAGAGACAGCAGAGTTCTGTTTGGTGATTAGTTTGTCTTAGTTTATGAATCATTGTTCCTGAATAAAGAAATACAGCTTCCCTGCCCAGCCATTATCTCCGTGTCTCTGTTACCCGCCCGTGAAGCCAGCCCGGCCGGCAAGAGCCTTCCGAATTTTAACAACACTCCTCCTTCTTCTTTCTTCTTCTTTTTTTACCAGAACAATACTCAGATCTGGCTGATGGTGGTGCAGGAGATTGAACTTGGGACTTTAGAGCCACAGGCATGAAAGTCTCCTTGCATAATAATTTTGCTATCTACTCCCACCCCCACATTTACTTTCTTATAAGAATCCATATACACTATGCTGAAGCACCTTGGGCATGTCTGTTTGCAATTATGTGAACAGAAATTTAACAATTTAGATAGATTTTTCTCTTTGATAAACCTGAGGACTCCAGATAAAGGAAGTTCATACACACAGCGAAAGCATTAATCAAGTTTTCTATGAGAAGTGTCACCATGAAGGAGAAAAGAGTGTGTATGAGTCTACTCGCTACCCTTTCACTTTAAAAGCCATTACCACTGGAGGAAATTATTCAATACTTGGTCATTACTCAGTGTCCTCTCTTCTGATTTGTGGGTAGAATTTCCTGCCCCAGTTCTTTCCCCCAAGTTGCTTTGAGAAATTCACGAGATGATGCAGGTGGAATCAGTTTGTAAAGACAATGTGTTGTTCCAAATGGAAGAAATAATTGCAGAGAGAGAGATGCTTCAGAAACAGCTCAACAGGAGTATGTCAAAGAATATGGAGATTTTCTCTGCCAACTATTCTGTCTCAGTGCCGGTCTTCTGCTATGAGAGCTCATAATGGACACTTGCTGAAGCTCCATGGAGTGCTTCAGCTGCAGAGCTGTGTCAAGAGAGGCCTCATAGTATATGATATCAATCAGTAAACCTGCCAGCCTTGCCAATGACAGCTTCCTCCTCCACAGTGCAGGGCATTCAGACACAAAAGCCAACCTGAAAAAAAAAGGGGGGGGTATTTTTCACTTTCTTTGGAGACCTGAACAGAGGAACAAATGAGTGCTCTTTCTCCTCAGAGAGAAGAGAAATTGTCTAACAATAATACTTTCCCCCAACCAGCCAGAGAAATGAAGTGGCCAGCTGAGCTGCAAGTAGCTGATTATTTTTTGAGCAAAAACGATGATTGGTCTGAATTCAAAGACCATTTTAAAGGCAGAACCACCTGAGGAGAAGAATGGAGAGTGGATTAAAACAAATATTCCCTTCACCTGATTTTTCTCACAGGGCCCAGCAAAAAAGAACAGGCACTGGGAAGGAATAAAATAATGGTGGGTTGTACAATGGCCTTGTGAAGAGAAGCATTCTGGGGCTGACACACTCTCTGGAGCACTCAGATCATGGGTTCTTAGGTCTTCTGATGGCAACAACTGAACTAATCTGGACAAAAACAAGGCCCCAGAGGTGTCCTGCCTCCAGTAAAGCTACATGGCCACAGGCTATATAATAATAATATAATAATAATAATAATAATAATAGCAACAACAATGGGAAAAAAAAAAAGATGGCCTCAGGAGCAGTGGATTTATAGTGCAGAGATAACCCTGGAGTCCAAAGGAAAAAAATCCCTTTCTTCTTCAGTTCCTCAATGGTTCTTACACTTGGTTCCTCTTTTTTGAAATTACTATTAACTCCAACAGGGTTTAAGGAAACTGGAAATGGTATCTCTGGCTAGATGGTCATTCCTAAGTAACCATTCCATAACATGGCAGGGAAATATGAAATGAAGGTGACTGATTCTGATAGGAATTGACAATGTCTGCACACTGTACAGGAATCTTCAATGGGGAAAAGGGAAACTGAACAATGGGCATTGCATTACCTGATTTATGCAAAGACTTGCACCACCTACCTTATAAGGCAGGCAGAGGAAATAGAATCTATGATCCTCAAGAAGCTGTAAACTCAGTGAGGGTGACACAAAAGCAATTAATTAGCTACCAACTGGATGTGGGATTTCCACTCATCCCATTTTTCTTGAATTGTGCCAGTTAATTTACTTTGCTGCAATACTGATGAATGACATGTCCCTGCCTAGAAACAGAAGATTTACCAGTCAAGCACTTGTCATAGAAAGTTAAATTAAGGGGTTTAATGAGCAGAAGATTATAGTAAGTGTTTGAGTCAACACTGCCTTTATTCAAATTAGAGTTTGCTCCTTATCTAAATGTATCTGACCTCTGTCTCATTTTTCTCTTCTTAGGAATAGGCATTGTAAAAAAAGTAAAAAAGAAAGAAAGGAAAGAAGGAAGGAAGGAAGGAAGGAAGGAAGGAAGGAAGGAAAGAAGAAGGGAGTGAAGGAAGGAAGGAAGGAAGGAAGGAAGGGAGAAAGAAAGAGAAAGAAGGGAAGAAAGAAAGGGAAAGAAAGAAATAAAAAAAGAGAGAAAGAAAATATGAGGGCCAGGTGGTGACATGCCTGGTTGAGTGCACATGTTATAATGCACAAGGACCCAGGTTGGAGCCCACAGTCCCTACCTGCAGGAGGCAAGCTTTGTGAATGGTGAAGCAGGGCTGCAGGTATTTCTCTGTTTCTCTCCCTCTCTACCACCAACTTCCCTCTCTACTTTTGGCTGGCCCAATCAATAAATAAAGAAAATTTTTTAAAAAAAGAACATTGACTAAGAAAAAGAGAGACAGTACTTAAAGCCATGCTTGATAAAATAAACAGTAAGGCAATATTCCTCATTTTTACTGGAAATGATATATAAAAGAATTGACCATATAGAGATGTAAAAACAAACCTTGAATGACTTGGTTTGCCAACATATCCCTGCAAATCCTTTCCCCAAATGTCTCTCTCAACTGTCCTGGTATTCTTGTACCTCCTACCCAATGGCTCACGCTTCTCCTCCTAGAGAGCTGATTCTTCTTCCCCCTACACTCCAACTCCACATCAGCAGATTTGTCCTGGTTTCCTAGGAGATGTTTTCTTATACTACAGCATATCTTATCCTTTTCCTAATTTGGATTTTTTTTTTTTACTTTCAAAAATTGTCAGAGCTGCTGCCCATCTCTTTGCCATAGTAGTGGGGGGGGGGGCAGTTAGTCCCTCAGATACTGAAAGAGGCTTCTTGAGGGCAGGGACATGACTCACTGTAGAGTGTACACAGTTTGTCATGCAGGAGACCCTGGGTCCGAGACCAGTGGAATACTTACACAGAAGTTTTGCAATCAGTGGAGCAGTGCTGTGTTGAATTCTCTTCCTCTCAGTCTCTTTGTTGTTGTTGTTGTTGCCTCCAGGGTTATCCTTGGGGCTTGGTGCCAGTGCTATGAATTCACTGCTGCTGGTGGTCACTTTTTTTCATTTTATAGGATAGGACAGAGAGAAATTGAGAGAGGAGGAAGGGGAGATAGAGAGCAAGAGAGAAAGAGACATACCTGCAGACCTGCTTTATTACTTGTAAATCATCCTCCCTATAGGTGGGGTGCCAGGGACTCGAATTCAGATCCTTGCCCAGGTCCTCATACAATGTGCACACCCGGTTGGGTACACCATCACCAGGCCCCCATCCTTCTAACACGTTATATGAAAACAAGTCTTCTAAGAGTGTTGGAATCTTTCCAGTGCCAGTAATAACTCTGGTATGGAAGAAGTAATTAATTAAAATGATAGTGGGTTGTGGAGGACTGTGACAACTGAGGGGAGGTTCCTACACCTAGAATTTGTCTTTTATCTGACTAGCCCCCACAGTGTTTGGTGAAGATATCTAAGATGCTTTTGTCTTGCCTTGTGCCTCAATCTTCAGCCATCTTCTCCACCTGCTTCAGTGTCCCTTGTTCCCTCCTGGCACTTAGTTGGCTATAAATGTCTACACAGTCAAGCATGGATGACTTGTGAATGCACTTAGTTGGCTATAAATGTCTACACAGTCAAGCATGGATATCTTGTGAATGCACCTTATCGAATAATACATGTAAACTTTTTTCTTAATTGTCTTTGAAGTCTGACCCATCGTCATCACCTTCAGCATTGTAGTTACCTTTGTCTTCAAGTCACAGTTCCCCCTCCAGCCCACTCCACCGCTCTCAGAGAACTCCTTACACTTACTACATGGGTCTCCTTGCTCTCCTTCCACATTGATCCTTGCTCTGCTTTGTTTCATTTCTAAAGTTTCCCAAACTGAGATTTTTACATGGCAGGAGGGGTATAGATGGACTATGTCAACACTTCATGAGAGAGTCAAGGCCATATTGCAAATGCTTCCCCAATACACCAAAGGGCCCTATTTCAATCTAGGGCACCTCCATATGTCAGAACTGAGTTATAATCTGGCCTTCTCTCCATCCCTATGAAAAATTTTAAAACTCATTCTTTTGTTTTTTGGTTGTTTGTGGGGGTATTGCATGTAAGGGATTTCATTGCTTCAGGGATAATATTTTTAAATATATATACTTTTTAAATGCACTTCAAGTATAACTTTCATCCTTTATATTTCAGAGAGAGAGACATAAAGAGATACCACAATGCCTATGCCTCCTTCCGTGGGTGCTGTGACACTCTCATGTTGTAGCAGGGCTCAAACTGGGACTATGCACATAGCAAGATAGCCTATCATTGGAACCCAAATGACTAAATCTTAAAAAAAAAAAGATGACTGAAATAATCCCACACTCCACCCATCTGCCTATGTTAGAGTAATACCCAAAGGGACCAGAGTTCTCATCTAGATTTGGACATTCAGAATAGGGAAGAGCAAGGGCAAGGGATGAGAGATTTGTAAAACAAATGTACTCATGAACTGATATGCATTGATTTGTCCAGCTGAGGGATATGTGCTCTCTTTTTATTAGTAATTTAACAGTGTTTTTACAAAATATTGAAACTGTAAGAGTATAATTTTACAGCAATACTGGGTGTGTATAAGTCACCATACCCTTTACCAGAGTTCTATGTCCCCATCCAACTCCATATATGCTATGGCTCTCAGAAAGTCTGAGAGATAATTTGCCTATTTCCCCCTGCACAAGTTTGTGTTTTACTTTTCTACATTCCACATATGAGCAAAACCATTAAGTACTTGTCTTCACATCTTATTTCACTAAACATAATCTCCAGGTTCATACATTTTGTTCTGAAGAATACCATCTCATCTTTTTGTAATTGAAGAATAATATTCCATTGTGTGTTTATCCTCTAACTTCCTTATCAAGTCATCCATCAAAGGACATTTAGTTTGCTTTGGTTCCATTAGTACTGTGAATAATGTAGCTATGAATATAGGGGTGTATATTTCCCTTCAAATTAGTGTCTTCATGAACTAGGAATAGCAAAGAAGATCACCTGAGAATACAACAAGACTATGATTACTTTTGGAACCCACCAAGTCATGGGTGAGTGCGAACACATGTGGCTCATGGACAGAGAGGAGCCTAAGAGGAGATTCCTGGGGGCTAAAGGCCTGTATCTACTCAGGAGAAACTGGTAAGAGTCCAACAGTTTTCCAGTAGAGACGCCACCTCTGGTCTGAGTTTTATCATCAAGTAGAATCCTGCTGAAGGGAGGAGAGGATCCCCCTAAGACTCACCAAATGCAATTGTGAGTCTCCACTGCCACTGTCCCTTGGAGGCTGGAGCAGCAGTGGGAGGCTTTGTGCTGACATCTGGGGACAGAGACCTGATCAGGCAACTCAGGAGAAGACATGGTGGGTCTAGAAATGGGGCTGTATAGTGGCAGCCTTTCTACATTGTTCTCCCAGTAAATTTGGAGACACACTGAGTAATTGCCTCAGAACCCACAGACTACAAACAGGATATTTTTTTTCAAACTCACAGGACCAAGGAGTACTGCTCTGCTTTGCTCTCTGGCTGTTGTCAGAGCAGCAGAATTGGGCCTCAGGTTTTGGACCCTAGGGGTGTGGGAGTCTCTTTGCATAACCACTATAGTATATCTCCCCCACCCTGTTTTATTTTTAGGTTAGGATTAATTAAACTAAATAATCTACTTATAGTTAAAAAGCTCTCAGTCTTCAATAGCCTACAGGGAAGATAAAAAAAACTTAAGAGGGTTTAACAGCCACTGTGCTTCACATCAGGGATTGAGACAACATTCTAAATTTCCACAACTGTGAACTCTTTGAACACCTTACTTAGATACAAATTAAGTCAGGCAAGTGTGATTAGTGGATTGAAAAATACCGAGAAAGGGACCTCATAACACACCACATACAATGGTTAAACCGAGAAGATACATCGGAGAAATGAAACAGGACAAAAGTCCAGATAAAAGCCCTCCCAAAGGTAGAAGCACAAAAGAATGAGGACAACATCCAAACACAAATTGAGATATTAGTCATAGGAGTGAGGAAAGCTTTTGAAAGTAACAAAAAAGGGAAACAACAAATGAGACTATGAAAGAAAACATTATCTCGAGGTAATTAGAGAGCTGAAAGCTGAAATAGCTGAGATAAGAGCATAACTAGCTGAACAAGATAATACAGTATCAGAACAGGGTAACAAAATAGATGAGATACAGAAAATAACAGAGGGGACAGAGAGTAGAATAAGTGAGGTAGAAAAAAGAATTAGCAAGACTGAGGATGAATTAGAGAAAACAAAGAAAGAAGTAAGAGATCTCAAAAGGTGATTAAGAGATACTAAAAATAACAACAGAGACATATGGCATAACTTCTAAAGAATATATATATTATTGACCTGCCAGAGGAAGAAAGAAAAGGAGGAAAAGAAAGCATTCTATGGGACATAATAGCTGAGAACTTTCCTACTCTAGACAATATAAAAGACATAAAGGTTCAAGAAGCCCAGAGGGTCCCAAACAGAATTAACCCAGACTTAAAGACACCAGGACACATGCTATTTAGAATAGAAAGGAATAAGGATAAAAACAGGATCCTGAAGGCAGCAAGAGAAAAACAAAGAGTCACCTACAGAGGAAAACCCATAAGATTAGCAGCAGATTTCTCCACACAAACACTAAAGGCCATAAGCAAATGGCAAGATATCTATCAAGTGCTCAGTGAGAAAAGCTTTCAACTAAGACTACCGTATCCTGCTAGATTGTCATTCAGACTAGATGGAGGCATAAAAACCTTTTCAGACAAGCAACAGTTGAAGGAATCAACTATCACCAAGCCTGACCTGCAAAAAAGTTCTGAAACACTCACATCACCATTAACATGCCATAATATATATCAGAACACTCGAAGATTTTAGAATAATGACATGAAAATATATCATTCTATAATATCAATAAATGTCAATGGCCTGAATTCACCTATTCAAAGGCACAAAGTATGAAAATGTATCAGAAAACACATCCCAATCATATGTTGTCTGCAGGATCCCCTCCTAACACAACAAAACAAACACAAACTCAAAGTGAAAGGCTAGGAAACTATCATACAGGCCAATGGACCACAAAACAAGTGCACAAACAGTGATTCTCATATCTGACACATTAGACATTAAAATAAAAAAGGTAGGAATGGACATTATTTAATGCTCAGAGGATCAGTCAATCAAGAGAACTTAATGAATATTAACATCTATGCACTCAATGAAAGGCCAACTAAATGCACCAAACATTTACTGAAAGAGTTACATCAGTATATTGCCAGCAGCACAATAATGCTAGGGGATTTCAAACCCTTTGGATGTTAGACCAGAAACTACCAAATACTTAAAGGAAAATTTTGGCGGAAATATTTTCCATCTAATTTTTTTAAATTTATTTTATTTATTTATTCCCTTTTGTTGCCCTAGTTGTTTTTTATTGTTGTAGTTATTATTGTTGTTGTCGTCGTTGGATAGGACAGAGAGAAATGGAGAGAGGAGGGGAAGAAAGAGAGGAGGAGAGAAAGATAGACACCTGCAGACCTGCTTCACCGCCTGTGAAGCAACTCCCCTGCAGGTGGGGAGCCGGGGTTCGAACCGGGATCCTTATGCCAGTCCTTGTGCTTTGCGCCACCTGCGCTTAGCCCGCTGCGCTAAAGCCCGACTCCCCCCATCTAATTCTTTTTAATTTATTTTTTTAATTAAGAAAGGATAAATTAACAAAACCATAGGGTAGGCGGGGTACAACTCCTCACAATTCCCACCACCCAATATCCATATCCCACCCCCTCCCCTGATAGCTTTCCCATTCTCTATCCCTCTGGGAGCATGGACGCAGGGTCATAGTGGGTTATAGAAGGTGGAAGGTCTGGCTTCTGTAATTGCTTCCCTGCTGAACATGGGCATTGACTGGTCAGTCCATACTCCCAGTCTGCCTCTCTCCTTCCCTAGTAGGGTGGGTCTCTGGGGAAGCGGAGCTCCAGGACACACTGGTGGGGTCTTCAGTCCAGGGAAGCCTGGCCGGAATCCTGATGACATCTGGTACTTGGTGACTGAAAAGAGAGTTAACCTACAAAGTCAAACAAATTGTTGAGCAATCATGGAACCAAAGCTTGGAATAGTGGAGAGGAAGTGTTAGGGAGATACTCACTGCAAACTCTAGTGTACTTCTGCTTTCAGGTATATATTTTGCAGTAGTTTATGGATACGTGTGAACATATGCTCTCTCTCACAGAACCTGGTGTATATCTAGGTTTTGGGACTTTGTTAGAAAGTGAACCACCTGAGATGGAATTAGAGTATGCTATGAAAGGAAAGGTCTCACCCAAGTAATGAAGCTGAAGGGTTGTAATTCCACATGTGAAATCTCTGGACACAGTCTGAAGTGAAGCATGTTGATGTGGCCATCACAGTGTTGATTAGGTTTGTGATCCTCATTTGCAATATTATTTGGTATGGATTGGGAGAGGCATACGGGAAAGTGGGCCCTATCCAAGGGTTATCCAAGGACCGGGGGAAGTAGAGGCTCTATAGTGGAGATGTGAGGTTCCTGCTGTCTTAGGGTTCAAAAAGACAATCGATAGTTAATGTTATCATCACATTATTTGGTAATCGGGTTAACTTTGAAAAGTCCTTTTGTTAGGGTTTGCTGTACAGTACCCAGTATCTTGTATATAGCTGTGCTATTGGTTGCTTCTGATCTACTTGGTCTAGACTTTTGAGAGAGTCCGCCTATCAAATACACAGCCTATATATTAAAAAGATTCAGTCTGTGTTTTAAAAAACTTCGAGACATACAATTAATTTTCCCCCTCTCATATTAATTAACTAGTGATTTATATGACTACATTTTACTAGGAGTGTACATAAACACCATTCCCACCACCAAAAGACCGTGACCCATCCCTCCCACCCACTCCCACCCCCTACTGGCCCAGGAAGCTGCATGTCTACCCCTCACCACAGGGTTCTTACTTTGGTGCCCTACTTACAATTTGGTCAGGTCCTGCTTTTAGTTTCCCTTTCAGATATTCGTAGTCAACTTCTGTTGATGAATGGGATCATCCCATACTCATTTTTATCTTTCTGACTTAGCTCACTTAACATACTTCCTTCTAGCTCTGTCCAAGATGGATCAGAGAAGGTGGGTTCATTGTTCTTGATAGCTGCATAGTATTCCATTGTGTATATATACCATAGCTTTCTCAACCACTCATCTGTTGTTGGGCACCTGGGTTGCTTCCAGGTTTTAGCTATTATGAATTGCACTGCTATAAACATAGGAGTACACACCTCTTTTTGGTTGGGTGTTATGGAGTCCTTGGGGTATAACCCCAGGAGAGGAATTATTGTATCATATAGAAGGTCCATGTCTAGCCTTGTGAGATTTTTCCAGACTGTTCTCCAGAGAAGCTGTACCAATTTACATTCCCACCAGCAATGTAAAAGGGTTCCTCTGTCCCCACAACCTCTCCAGCATTTGTTGCTGCTGTCCTTTTTGATGTATGCCATTCTTACTGGAGTGAGGTGGTATCTTAGTGTTGTCTTAATTTGCATTTCTCTGACAATCAGTGACCTAGAGCAGTTTTTCATATGTTTGTTAGCCTTTTGTATGTCCTCTGAGATGAATGTTTTGTTCATATCCTCTGCCCATTTTTGGATGGGGTCATTTCCTTTTTTGGTGCTAAGTTTGCTTAGGCTCTTTATATATTTTGATGATTAGGTTCTTGTCTGATGTATGGCATCGGAAGATCTTCTCCCAATCTGTGAGGGGTCTCTTTGTTTGTTTAATAGTTTCTTTGGATGTGCAGAAGGTTTTCAATTTGATGTAGTCCCATTGGTTTGTTTCTGCTTTAGTCTTCCTTGCAATTGGGTTTGATTCATCAAAGATGTCCTTGAGGTATAGGTGGGAAAGTGTTTTACCAATGTTTCCCTCTAAGTATTTGATTGTTTCTGGTCTGACATCCAGGTCTTTGATTCTTTTGGAGTGATTTTTGTTTCCGGTGAGATAAAGTGGTTCAGTTTCATTCTTCTGCATGTTACCACCCAGTTTTCCCAGCACCATTTATTGAAGAGAGCTTCCTTCTTCCATTTAATACTTTGGGCCCCTTTATCAAAGATTAGATGTCCATAGGTGTGGGGCTTTATTTCTGGGCTTTCAATTCTGTTCCACTGTTCTGTGTGCCTATTTTTGTTCCAGTAACATGCTGTTTTGATGACGATGCCTTTATAATATTGTTTAAGGTCTGGGAGTGTGATGCCTCCATTTCTGTTTCTTTTCCTTGAGATGGTTTTGGCAATTCTAGGTGTTTTCAGGTTCCAGATAAATGATTGTAGTGTTTGTTCTATTCTCCTTCTGGTTGCTTTAGGGTTCCTTTGTTCCTCTTCCTGTACATCCTGGAGGTGTGCAGTAAGGTCGTTCATTTGAGCTTCTTCTTGGTGCTTAATAGCCATAAGTTTCCCTCTCAGTACTGCTTTAGCTGTGTCCCAAATATTTTGATAGGTTGTGTCTTCATTTTCATTTGTTTCCAGGAACATTTGAATTTCCTGCTTGAACCTCTCACCCAGTGTTCCTAAAGGAGTATGTTTTTTAGTTTCCAAATTCTGTGACTTTTAGTAATTGTCTGTTTGTTTTTAAATGTTAGTTTTACTCCACTTTGGTCTGAGAAGATACTTGGGATGATTTCCTTGCTTTTGAATTTATTGATGCTGTCTTTGTGGCCTAACGTGGTCTATCCTTGAGTATGTGTTATGTGGATTTGAAATTGTATATTCCAGTTTTTTGGGGTGAAGGACTCTGAAAATGTCCAAGAGGTCTAGTCTGTCAATCTCTTCATTCAATTCTCTTGTATCTTTGTTGGTTCTCTGCTTTGTTGATCTGTCTAAGTGTGAGAGTGGGGTATTGAAGTCTCCCACTATTATTGTGTTACTATTGATGTATTTTTGAAATTCTTTCAGTAAGTGCTTGACGTATGTAGATGGTCCCTCATTGGGTTCATAGATGTTAATAATTGTTAAGTCTTCTTGGTTGATTGATCCTCTAATAATAATGTAATATCCTTGCCTATCTTTTATTACTTTATTTAATTTAAAATCTATTGTGTCTGAGATGAGAATGGCTGTTCCTCCCCTTTTTTGTCGTCCGTTAACCTGTATGACAGTTTTCCATCCTTTCACTTTAAGTCTGTGTTTATCTTGTTGTGACAGATGGGATTCATGCAAGCAGCATATGGTTGGGTTATGTTTTCTGATCCATCCCCCCACTCTGTGCCTTTTTATAGGTGAGTTTAAGCCATTGACATTTATTGATATTATGCATTTAATGTACAGTGCCATTTTTCAAAATAAATTTTTGTTTGCTCTGATATATTGCAAGTATTATAGTGATGTTCTTGTTTATAAGAGGTCTTTTAGAACCTCTTTCAGGGCCGGCTTGGTGATGGTTGCTTCCTGTAACTGTTGTTTGTCTAAGAAGGTTTTGATCCCTCCATCTAGTTTGAATAAAAGCCTAGCAGGGTATCTTATCCTTGGTTGAAACCCGTTTTCATTCAGGGCTCGATAGATATCTTGCCATTCTCTTCTGGCTTTTAGAGTTTGAGTGGAGAAGTCTGCAGATAATCTTATGGGTTTTCCCTTGTTTGTGACTTCTTGTTTCTCTCTTGCAGCTTTTAGGATCCTTTCTTTATCCTTACTCCTTCTCATTGTGACTATGATGTGTCTTGGTGTCTTCAGGTCTGGGTTGATTCTGTTTGGTACTCTCTGGGCCTCTTGAATCTTGATGTCCTTTCTGTTATTCAGGTCTGGCAAGTTTTCTTCTATTATTTCCTCTAGAATGTTTGCTTCCCCTTTCTCTCTTTCTTCCTCTGGCAAGCCAATTATACGAATGTTACTTCTTTTGAGATCATCCCATATGTCTCTGTTGTTGTTTTCAGTGTCTCTCAATCTCTTTTTAAGCTCTTTCACCTCTTTCTTTGTTTTCTCTAACTCATCCTCTGTCTGACTAATTCTGTTTTCTGCTTCTGTTAGTCTGCTTTCCCTTCCCTCAGCTTCTTTCTTAAGTTCAGCTATTTCAGCTTTCAGTTCTCTAATTGCCTTAAGATAGTCAGTATTTTCCTTGGGGGTCTCAACTATTGTTTCCCTAATACTGCCATTCCTTTCCTCCAATGTTGTTTTCATTTCTGTGATTAATAAGTTGATTATTGCTTGCATACTTTTCTTATCTATGGTTACTTCTGGCTGATTTGTAGTTTCTTCTGGGCTCTTGTCTTCATTCATTGGAATAGCTGTTTTATTTGTTTTTTATCTACCCATTTTTTTTATTTATGTGTTTCTTTTTTTATGCTCTGTTGTTCCTCAGTTGTTGTGTCTTGAGTACAAGCCACACTGTACTAAATATTTTTATGACAGTTGCACTCACCAACCTCAGGAATTACAATAGCAACTGAAGCAAGTATTGAAGCAGTTTAATCACTACCAGTTAGCCAAACAATGTCTCCAGTCCATGAAAAAATAGTAACCAAATCCCAGTGAAGAAGAAAGAGAAAAGGAAGAAGGGATGGCAAGAATAGACAGTTATGCAAATCTACTATCTACTGTATATTCTAGGGGTAACAAGAGGGGAAAGGGAACTAGAGCAGAGATACATACATAGAGAGTCCACTCTGAGTCAGATTTCTTCCCCAAAATAATTCCTAAATTCAGAAAGGCAAAGAAGAGGGAAGGAAGAAGTGTATGACAAGATAAAAAAAATAGAAATAAGAGAGAGAAAAGAGAAAAGATAAGAAAAAGAGCTGTAATTAAAGAGCAGTGAAAGGAAAGTTTATTTTTATTACTTTATTTTAATTTAATTTTTTTTTTAATTCTAGGAGGAGTAGGAAGGGGAGAGTCTGTAGAGGAGGTAGGAGTAACGAGACAAGTTCCTCCCACAATAGATAAGATGCCCACTACCCTAGCAATGAAATATACCCTAAGAGTTAATTCTGATCAACCTAAAGGGGTTGGGGGAGATATATGCCTTTATATAATATTAATAATAAAATAGAGCAGGGTAAAAAAAAAACCTGTCCCAGATTACCTCCAACTTCGTGAGCAGTGGCAGCTGATTGTTAAGAAAGAAAAAAAAAAAAACCTCAGGACTAAACAAGGATAGCTGAAATAGACAGTTATGCAAATCTACTATCCACTGTATATTCTAGGGGTAGCTAAAGGAGGAAGGGAAGTTGAGCAGAGATACTTGCAGTGAGAGTCCACTCTGAGTCAGAATTCTTCCCCAAAATAATTCCCAAATGTGTATCAGTGAATTCAGTGAAAGAACACTGTTTGGTGGTGTGGGGGCTGGGGCCTGTGGCTTTGGAAGCTGTAGGATTAAGGAAGAAAGGATGACAAGAATAAGAAAAAGAAAATAAAAGAAAGAGAAAAAAGAAAAAGATAAGAAAAAGAACAGTAATAAAAGAGCGTGAAAGGAAAGAGTGTTTTATTTAAATAATTAAAATAATTATTTAATTAGCAATGCGGGGGGGGGGGGTTTGGCTACTTAGAAAGAAAAAAGGCCAGAGGTTTCAGAAGTGACTAGACTTAGAATGAATGGTACTCCCTGTTGGGACAGGAATCTTGGTAAAGAAAGAAGATCAGCAGGGGAGCCTGGTAGGAGCTGGTCCCAGGGACTGGTTATGGGGGTGGGGGGGAGGAGGTGTGCTTTGGAAATAATGATTTAAAAGAAAAAAAATTTTTTCTCTTTTTTTCTACTCTATTTTTTAACCCAAATTAAGTTATAGTCAACTCCTTGGTGTCACCGCTAGGACCCCATATTGAATGGCCTACTAAAGGCAGAAAATCCTACCCTTTTCAGAGGATGTGGGCAGAGCTCAAGCCAATAGCAGCTTCTCAGTCCGCCATCTTCCCAAAAGTCCCCCATCTAAATTTTAAAGGCATCTTCAGTGAAACAAAACCAATTACAAAGAAGACTAAATAAAAAATAAATCAATGGGACTACATCAAATTAAAAAGCTTTTGCACAGCAGAAGAAACCACTAACCAAACAAATAAACCCTCAACAGCTTGGGAGAAAATATTTATATTCCATACATCAGACAAGAGGCTATTAACCAAAATATATCAAGAGCACACCAAATTCAGCAATGAGAAATCAAATAACCCCATCCAAAAATGGGGAGAGGATATGAACAGAATATTCACCACAGGAGAGATCCAAAATGCCAACAAACATTAGAAATAATGCTCCAAGTCACTGATTGTCAGAAATGCAAAAAAATACAACAGTGAAATACCGCTTCTCTCCTGTGAGAATGTTATACATCAAAAAAAGTAGCTGGAGAGGTTATTGGGACAAAGGAACCCTCCTGAACTGCTTGTGGGAATGGAAATTGGTCCAGCCCCTGTGAAGAGCAGTCTGGAGAACTACAGTAGGACCCTGCAATTCCTCTCCGGGGCATATATCCTAAGGAACCAACCATACCCATCCTTCTGTATACCTATGTTCATAGTAGCATAATTTGCCAAATTATAGCCCAAACCAGGAAGCAACTCAGGTGTCCAACATCAGATGAGTGGCTAAATTGTGGTATGTATACACAATGCAATACTACTCAGCTATTAAAAATGGTGAATTCACCTTCTTTACCCTATCTTGGATGGAACATGTAGACGTCATGTTAAGTGAGTTAAGCCAGAAACAGAAGAATGAATATGGTATGATCTCACTAATAGGCAGAAGTTAAAAAACAAGATCAGAAGGGAAAACACTAAGCAAAAATTGGACTAGAGTTGGTGTATTGCACCAAAGTAAAAGACTCTAGGGTGGGTGGGGAGGGGAGGGTTCAGGTCTTGGAACATAATAGTAGAGGAGGACCTATTGGCATGGTACTGTTTCCCGCAGGGACTGCACCAGTTTGCATTCCCACCACAACAGTGTAGCAGAGTTCCTTTTTCTCTACATCCTTGCTAGCACCGCTTGTTCTATGAATGACTGTAGGCCATCATCACCAGTGAGAGGTAGAATCTCAACTGGGGCAAAGAGTTAGTGTCGAGAACCTGGAATCATATGTCTTTGTATTTATGGAATTGACTGCATTATGTATCACTGACTATTGACATCCTGGATGACAGATAAGATCTCTAAATTGGGAAACTGCTGCCATTTACTCAGAACATAATTTCTTCCCTCATCCTCACCTTTCTTTGAGTACCTGCATCCTCACCTGGGAACCAGTTGCAGAAGACTCTCACCATCTCCTTCATCTAGTTATAACTGACTCTCTAGACATCTCTGGTATAGCCATTTAACCTGCTGTCAAGCTGTCCCCTAGAGCAGGGTGCTAGGCCCTTACACGGCTTATAAAATCATTTAGTCTAGCTCTGTCCAGGTAACTGGAACTTTTTGCATAGTAATAACATTAAGTGCTGATTTTTTAAGTTGGTGATTATGCATGACTTATGAGTGATGTTGTAAATATCTAAATGACCCTTGGAAGAACCTGAGTTACCTCCCCATACCCTAGAGGATCTTATACTTCAGATAGCTTTCTGGGATTAATGAGTTCTAGCTATCTTTCTGAAAGATTCCAGGCCTTGGGATGCAGAAAGGAGAGAGAGGTGCCAGAAGACTTCTGATATCTGTTCACAATTCTGACATCACACTGGAAACTGTCCTAAAAAATATCTGTATACGTACTACCAAATGTCCCTTCAATTGCTCTTCTTACTAACCACCTCAGATGGGCAGGAAAGCATGCCCATTATATAGAAGTAAAATAAACTCTGGAGACTAGTGGTCTGGATAGGTCCCCACAGTCCACCTTTGGGTAAGGGTTAACTTATCCAGTTGTGGGAAGAGGTGCCCTGCCAGTCCCTGAAGCTCTTCAGAGTCAGCAGGCTTCAATTCCCAACCTAAGATTCAGTCAGCCCCCACACTTAGAAACAGAGGTCAGTATGTCCACAGGCAGCACCTCAGAGACCCTTGTTTGTCTGTCTGCTGGCCTTGAGTGGGCAGTTCCCAGCAGGCTGGCAGGAGAGAGTTGCTAACCAGGACAGAAGTCCTTTTGTCCTAGAAGATTGAGCGTGTCAGCACTAAGACTGAGGAGCCTTTGGACAGTGGGATTCCACAAGCAACACTAATGAGAAGCTGCTTTTTTTTTCTTTTGCCTTTATTGTAGTTGTTATTGTTATTGCTGTAATTGTTGTTGTTGGACAGGACAGAGAGAAATTGAGAGAGGAGGAGGAGAGAAACATAGACATCTGCATACTTGCTTCACCACTTGCAAAGTGACACCCCTCCCGCAAGTGGGGAGAAGCTGCTCTTTCTAGGGTAGCCTAAACTTGGCTTGCTTTTGCCATGTTTATTTTTTTTTTCTATTTATTTTGCAGAACTACTGAATTTTTAAATGCTAACTTCTGTTTTCTAAGCACAAAAGATGGGGGGAGCAGGAAGAGTGGCATGTCTGGTGTGTCTGGATTTCTAATGCTTGAAGTGAGCTAACATAGCTTTCATGGGACTATATAGCTTTGATTTTATTATTTTATTTTATTTATTTGTGATTCAATAATGATCGACAAGACCTTAAGATAAGAGGGGTACAATTCCCACCACCAGACCACCAGAGTTCCACATCCCATCCCCTCCATTGGAAGTTTCCCTATCCTTTATCCCTCTGAGCGTATGGACCAAAGATCTTTATTGGGTGCAGAAGGTGGGAAGTCTGGTTTCTGTAATTGCTTCTTCACTAGAAATGGGCATTGATAGGTCGATCCATACCCCCAGCCTGTTTCTATTTTCCTATTGGGGTAGGGCTCTGGGGAGGTGGGGTTCCAGGACACATTGGTGAGGATATCTGCCCAAGGAGTCACATTGGCATTATGGTAGTGCTTGCAATTTGTAGCTGAAAAGCATTAAGATATAAAGCATAACTAATTGTTTAGTAATCAGGCACCTAAAGGTAATAATATAGCAAATTAGATTTGGGGTCTTCATTTTGAAAGAAGCTAGTAAGTCTATTTTAAATATATTCCAAGGGGCTTTACTAATTTTTGCCTGAGCCCAATAGTGAACATGCAGGGTGGGCTGATAGTGTTGTTTAGGAAGATGGTGTCAGAGTTGAGAATAGGACTAGAAAGCAGGATCAGGGCAGAGTAGCTCCCAAATATGGGAAAAGTATATAAATATCACTAAATGTAAACCCCATGAATCTGACCCATGGCTGTGTAACCTCTGCTTCCCTGTCAGTCTGAATTCGCATTCCATGGTCATGGGTAGGAACAATCTAGGCTGCACTCATCTCAGAACCAGTCTTCCTCCAGTAGCAGAGTATATTGACCCAGCCTCCATTTGGAGAATGGGGTAGTTTCTACCACTATTGTTCTATGGGAAACAGGGCATCAGGTCTCAGGAGATTCAGGAAAGAACAATGGGTGATAGAGAAATCCAGAAGGTTGCAGCAGATAAATCCCCCCAGCACTCCCCAAGACACATCCAGATAAAGAGGAAAAAACCACCCTTGTTCTCCCAAGGCTGCCTCTGATACTCAGAAAAATTTATAGTGGTAAAAAAGAAATTTAATATTTTTTAAAATATGTTTTTATTTTTTATTATTGGATAGAGACAGAGGGGTAGGGGAGGTAGAGAGGGAAAAAACCAAAGAGACAAATACCTGCAATCTTGCTTCACCATTCATGAAGCTTTGTCTGTTTCAGGTGGGGAGACCAGGGGCTTGAACCTGGGTGCTTGTGCATTGTTATGTGTGCAGTCAACCTGATGTGCCACCATCTGCCCCCCCAATAAATTTAATTTTTATGTTTTTTGTTATGTTTCTTTGAGAAACAGTGAATATGCTTGACCCAAAATATATATTCTCTGCCCTCATCAGTGCAAGGTTGATGCCTTGAGCCATTTACCCAAGTCTTCAGAACTATGGATTTTTTTCTCCTTAAGATAGATCTTACTGTTACTGGTTTCACTGAACTTTAAGTCTGGAGTCTCCATTACCAAGCCCTTCTCCCTCTCCTCATGTAATTTTGGAGGTAGTATTTGGAAGGCTTACTTATCTTCTTTTTTCTACATCTGGCTTGTACGCTAAAAGGAGCTTTGACACCCAGAGACTAAGCAGATCTGGACTAGTCAGACTACCTGGGTAGAATAGAGAGACTGCAGTGATTTCTCCTTTCTTTCTAATTTACTCCTTTTAGAACAGTAGAAGTGAGGAGAAACTGTAAGGAAGAGCCAACTCTTGAAATAACTCAGTCCTCTTCATATTCATGGCATCCTTCAAATTGCTTTCTCACAACACACTGTATTCATTTTGAAACCACTAAGTCATTTGGCAAACTTTTTTTTTTTTTCTTTTAGCTTTACAAATCCACTGTCGGCTGCCAAGGTTGCAGTTTGACTAGAATACAATAAAAGACACTGAAAGGAAACATTTCCTCTTTCTTAAACTTTTCTTTTTTTTTTTTTTTTAATGTTTAACAAAAGCCTTGATGGATATGAAAGTACATGGAGGCAGGCTGTCTTTCAGAGTAATGTTCCATGGTGAATTGTTTTAATCTCTTACCAAACAAAAGAACCTCCATGTTCTTGTCCTTTTCCTCCTCCGTAATGAACTTTGGTGCAGGTGGCCTCTCCCACCACCTGTTTTACCACTTTCTGGGCTGGAGTGAAAGGGCAACAACTGATCAGAAGGTCTGAATTTGCCTGTTAACCTAATTAGCCTGACTGGATGCTGAGAAAAGCAATTTTCCAGTTTTAAGGTCCCCCCCCCCCCCACTGATGTGAAGGGCATTGGATATAAGGTCATCATTTTGCAAAGTTAAAAAGCACTCTAATCTTTCCTCTTGAGAATTTGCTAATGATCTTCTTTTGTTGTCAAAAGAAAATGTAGTGAACTTAATATGACTCTTTGAGCAAGAAATAAAATGTTCAGGAATAGGGATTTCATACCTGAGACTAAGATGATACATGTTACATTACATGAAATGCAAAGTGTCATTTAATCTTTACCAAGATTGGTTAATACACTGGTGGATTCAAAATGGCGAGGGGTTAGCTGAAAGTAATTACCTTATATTTGGGAGGTGACTTAAATCTCATTTATAATTATCAGAGCCATGTAAAAGATAAAGCTAAATTCACTTTTGCCCATGTCCATGAAATATGCTAGATTACTTCACTTATGTGGTTTTAATTAGTTTTATCTACTCAAGGGATCATCAACCCTGGTATACATTTCATTTTGCTTAGTAGTTCCCCCTCCCCCCTTGGGGCTAGGCTGCACCCAGTTGAACACTACTGATGTACAAGTTGAATTCAAGCCTCAGTCTCCATCTGTGGGGGACTGATGTTGGGGGGTCAGGCTTTATGAGTGGTAAAATCATGGTGATTGTGTCTCTCTGTCTCTCTCCCTATCTCCTCCTCCTCCCCTTTTAACTTCTCTTTTATATTTAATATTTATTTATTTATTTATTATAGGATAGAGACAGAGAAATTGAGAGGGAAGAGTAGATAGAGTGGAAGAGAGAGACAACTGCAGATCTCCTTCAACACTTGTGAGTCTTCTTCCTGGGTGGGGACCAGGCACTTGGACCCTGGTCCTTGTGCACTGTAATATTAGTACTTAACCAAGTACAACATCACCTGGCCCTTATTTGATTTGATTGACTGATTTTTTTAACAGAGCACTACTCAGCTCTGGTTTATGGTGGTGAGGGGGATTGAACCTGAGACTCTGAACCCTCAGGCATGAGAGTCTCTTTGCATAACCATTATGCTATCTGCCCCACCCCTTTCAATTTCTCTCTGCCCTGTCAGAAGAGAAAATAAAAAGTAGAAAGTGGGAGGAGGGAGAGAGGAAGAAAAGCAGGGAAGAGAGGAGAAAAGAAAAGAAAAGAAAGGAAAAGAAAAGAAAAGAAAAGGAGAGAAAAGAGAAAAGAAAGCACGAGATACCAGGAGTGATGGATGTGTCATACAGGCACTGGGCCTCAGCAATAATCCTGGTTTCCTTTGTTCTTTTTCTAAATCTTCAGATTTGAAGCCTAGTTATTACTTTAAATTTTTCTTGTTTCTTTTTTTTCTTTCATCATTATTATTACTGATTTAATAATGATCAACAAGACTGTAGGATAAGAGGGATACAATTCCACACCACCAGAGAGAGTTCCACATCCCACCCCCTCCACTGGAAGCTTCCCATTCTTTTATCTCTCTGGGAGCATGGACCCAAGATCTTTATGTGATGCAGAAGGTAGAAGCTCTGGCTTCTCTAATTGCTTCTCTGATGGACATGGAGGGTTAATCCATACTGCCAGCCTGTTTTTATCTTTCCCTAGTGGGGCAAGACTCTGGAGAAGTGACACATTGATGAGGTCATCTGCCCAAGGAAGTCAGGTTGGCATTCTTGATGTGGGCCTGTCTGACTATGAATTTCTCTCTTAGCACTGCTTTAGCTAAGCCCCAAATACTCTGATAACTTGTGTCTTCACTTTCATTTGTTTCCAGAAATATTTTTATTTCCTCTTTCACCCAATATTATTGAGGGAGGTACTGTTGATTTTTCATATTTGGGGATTTTCTCTAATATTCTGTTTATTGCTAAATGTTAGTTCAACTCCACTGTGGTCTGAAAAGATGCTTGGGATGGTCTCGATGCTCCTGAATTTATGATTTTTTAAACTTTTTAAATATTTTAATTTTTATTTTATTTTAGTATTGTGCAGAAACAGAGAGAAATTGAGTGGAGAGGAAGAGATAGAGAGGGAGGAAGACAGAGAGACACCTGCAGCACTCATGAAGCTTTCCCCTTGCAGGTGGGGGCCAAGCTCTTGAACCTAAATTTATTCATTCTATCTTTTTGTACTAATAGGTAGTCTATCCATGAGAACTTCCTGTGTAAGCTTGAGAAGAATGTATATTCTACTTTTTTGGGATGAAGACCTCTTTAGATGTATAGTAGGTCTAGCCTAGCCATCTCTTCACTTAATTCATACACTTAATTCATACACTTAATTCATACACTTAATTCATACAGCTCCTCTGTATGAATTTAAAATAGTTTATTTATTGATTTATTGAATTTAAAATAGTTTATTTATTGATTCAGGGAGCACAACACTTTCTCGCAAAGCTTCCTACCTACAGGTGGGGACAAGGGACTTGAACCCAAGTCCTTGTGCACTACTTATATCCACTCTACCAGGTGCACCACATGACCCTGCCCTGAAATAACTTTCTTTATCTGAAGTACATTTCTCTGTTATTTCCTTTTATCTGCTTAAATTAGATTTATCCTTCCTGAGCCAATTTAAGCATCATTCCCTCCAGGAATTCATGTCTCTACTTCCCTTATCTACAAGTCAGAGCTCTTGTCCAACCTTCCACTTCCTCATAATCTCTATTTCTATTATTACATTTGTTCTACTCCTTAATAATTATTTTACACTTTCCCCCCCACAAGCCTGTATGTTCTACTCTGTATTTTTAGTTACTTGGTAATTAAGATATATATAGCAAATAATAGGACTAGACCATCTGAGGTGGCATGTTTGCTTCTTTTCCAACTATGTTCTGTGCCAGTCTTTCGTCAGCTGAGTATTTTCCAGGTTGGTTATTAATTCAGGAAATTCATAACCTTCTTTCAGAGGAACAGAGGATGGTTGTTTCTTCAGTGGTTCTTTCTTAGTTCTCTAACACTGCTCATTCATCCTGAGTAAACCATGTCCCCCTTTAAATTTACAAATGACAGGCTATTTCTTCTCTGTTGTGTAAACTGCTCATCTTGGCCTGATTCTGAAAAATATAAACCACATTTTTTAAAATTCCCTTGGGGGTGGGGGAGATAGACAGAAGAAAAAACATGGGAAAAAAAAGTAAATCATCTTAAAGACTGGGATAAGAGAGAAAAAAAATGGCAACTGTCTCCAGGAAATGTGAGACAACATTACAGGTATTTCATTTCTTAATGTCAGAGTTATAGGAAAAGAAAAATGAGGCAGAAAGTCTGACTGGAAACTATATGAAAGCTTCTCAGTCTTTAGGAGAATAATGCACTTATGGATTCAAGAAACTGAGCAGTTCTCAGACTGGAAAAATTCAAATTTATGTCAATAATAATATGGCCAAGTTGATCAAATACTAGACAGCTGATAAAAAGCAGAAAGACAAATCATTTCACATATAAGAGCACTTGAGTTGACTGTGGATTTCTAATCAGGAACCATGGAAGTAAGAAAGAAATGGAACATTTTTTGTTACTGTTGTTTACTCATATGTAGTTGTATTGAGATGCTCATCTTAAGGATTTCACCCTATCTGGGTTAACTTTTTAGATAGAAAGAGATAGAAAGGGCTGGGGAAATAGCATAATGGTTCTTGCAAAAGACTTTCATGTCTGAGGTCCCAGATTTAATTCCCAGCACTACCGTAAACCAGAGCTGGACAGTGCCTGATCTCTGCAGAGAGAGAGAAGAGAGAGAGAAAGAGAGAGAGAGACCCACAGCAACAAAGCTACCTCCAATGAGTCAGGCTCAATCCTGGGCAGTCTGCAGGGCAGTGCAGGCACCCTATGCAAGTGAACTATTTTGCAGGTCTGAACATTTCCTCTTTTAAAGTGATACAGTGAATCTTAGTATTTTCAATAGGCCTGGGAACTATCCTCACTAATTGCAGAATATTTTATGGCCCCCAAAAGAAACTCCATGCAGTTCTCACTTTGAAATTTAAATTACCAATAATATGTTGGGACTTAAAGCCAGCAAACCACCCCCCTGCTCTGCTCCATGCTCCATTGATGACACTATGGTCTATTTACATAATCATTGTTTTGCCTGAAAGATCCCCACCACATTATCCCCTCAGGGTATTGCTAATTCCCACCAGTTAAAACCATCACAACAGTTGAACAGTTGCTAAGGACGCTTCCACCTTCCCAGCATGCCTTTTGCCTCTCTCCACCCCTTTCCTAGCCATTTCCATTTCCAACTTGCCACTTCCGGTTTTTATCCTATAAAACCCACATCTTTTCCTAGAGAAGGGATGGTGTGCAGAGCAGGAGTCAGCCATTGTGGTTTGGCACCATGTGGCTTAACCTGCTGTGCTCACATCTGACTCTGGGGCTTCCACATCAATAAAGAATTGTATAACCATACCACCACGAGTTCCTGGTCTCCTGCCCACGATGCTAGCCTGGCAATAATACTGACAGGAGAGTAAGTATATATGCTAGTATAATTGCACTGAGAGGGTATTAAGTCCATATATTTCAATGGGGAGAAAGAATGATCTTTTCAACAAAAATCATGAGGCAACTGAGAAGCCATATGCAAAAGATGGAAACTGTATACTGATTTCATATCATACACAAACTGGAATTCAAAATGGATGCAGCCTCTGCATGTATGAGAAAAAAACTATAAAAATCAGAGGAAAACAAATACCTTATGAACTTAGATTTGTTGATTGCTCTATAAGTAAGATATCAAGGCACAAGAGACACAGGAAAGCTATCAAACTATTTTTGTAAGATGGTGACACCCCTAGCACTCATTCCTGCCAGTAATAGTAGTGTAAAAATGCTGCAATTTCTCTTCATCCTCAGAAACACTGAGTATTGGTGAAACTTTTTAATTGTAATCATCCTTCTGGGTTCTTAGGGACATGTCATTATGGTTTTGATCTGCATTCTAATGACTAATGATGTTGAGCATCTTTTAATATGCCTGTTGGCTATTTATATATCTTCATATAAATAGTAATATTTCCATTTTATAAATAACAATTTTAAAAATATTCCTCTTTCTTTGATATTCTGAAAGAGCTTTAAAAGTATAGGTATTAGATGTTTCCTGAAGGTTCTGTAGAATTCATTTATAAAGCTATCTGGTCCAGGACTTTTGTTGTTGGGAAGACTCTTAATAACTGTTTAAATTTCTTTCTCTGTGATTGATGAATTTAGGTTTTGTAGTTCTTCCTGGTTCAGCTATGGAAAGTTATATGTTTCTAGGAATGAAAGCAACTATTAAAAATCAATTATAAGAGCTAACTATCAGGCAAACTCAAGTGTTGGCAGAAAAAATACAGGTATCTTACCCCAGGCAAGACCAAGGCCCTGATTGTTCAGGTATTCTGTCACTCAGATACATTTCCTGCTACCTTTAAAGTCTTTTGAATGACACACATTGGAAAGAGACCCCTGCTGATTCAGAAATCTCACTAAAGAAATTCCCTCATAGGAGCAGCTGGTGTGGGGTTTAGGAACTAGCAAAACAGAAAACTCACAGACAATTTCCCTGATTCATTTTTCCATTTTAGGTCTCTGTTTGCTGGCCCAAATATGAATTATAGGACTCTTCTTTAGTTCTTGCCTGCCCACCCAGTGCATACATATCCCACTACTGACCCATAATTCATATCCTCACCTGAACTTCTCAGTTTTGAAGCAGGCTCCTTGCAGAGCTCAGGCCCTGCATTGTCTCTGAGTTGCCATCTAGACCCCGCCCCCAGTATTCACTTTTAACAGAATTATTCTGCAATGTAAGTAGAAGCTAATTCAGCTAACAACATATTTAATGGTGAGTTAACACTCTTTAAAAAAATTATTTGTGTATAGACAAAGAAATCAAGAGTGGAGCGAGGAGAACAGAGAGACATGTGCAGCCCTGTTTCAACACTTGTGAAACTTTCCTCCTGCAGGTGGGGGCTAGGGACTTGAACCTGGAGCCTTGTGCACTGTAGCATGTGCACTTAACCAAGGGAGTTTTGTCATCAACTGGCCCTTACTGAATACTTTTTAATAAGCTCAGGGACATGACATGGATGTCTACTCTCCCAGTTTCAGTATATTAATACTGGAGCTTCTTAATTGTAGTAGGCTTTTTCTCTTGGTCATTCTAACTAAGATTTTTCAGGTAATTTTTTCCACTGCTAAGTATTATGTGTTATTCTGTTTTTAAATTTATTTATTGGGGGATTTATGTTTTATATTTGATGGTAAATACAATAGTTAATAAATGCATAACTTTTCTCAGTTTTCCACAGAACAATAAATAAACTGGTGTTGACCCAGTAGGATCTCTGCCACCCTTTTTGGACCTGTACCCTCCCCCCCACCCAAAGTCTTTCACTTTGGTGTAATACATCAATTTCAGTTCAGGTTCTACTTTTGTTTTCTCTTCTGATCTTGTTTTTCCAACTTCTGCCTGAGAGTATGATCATCCCATGTTCATCCTACTGTTTCTGACTTATTTCATTTAACATGATTTTTTTAAGCTCCTTCCAAGATCAGCTGAAAATGTTGAAGTCATCATTTTTAATAGCTGAGTAGTATTCCATTGTGTATATATACAATTTGTTCAGCCACTCATCTGTTTTTGGACACCTGGGTTGCTTCCAGGATTTGGCTATTACAAATTGTACTTCTAAGAACATATGTGTACACAAATTTTTTTGGATGGGTGTGTTGGGTTCTTAGGATATATCTCCAGGAAAGTAATTGAGCATCATAGGGTAGGTCCATTTCTAGCCTTTTGAGAGTTCTCCAGATTGTTCTCCATAGGAGTTGGACCAATTTACATTCCCACCAGCAGTGCAGGAGGGTTCCTTTGTCCCCACAATGTCTCCAGCATTTGATGCTGTTACCTTCTGTTACCTTTTCTTTTTACTTTTATTTATTTATTTATTTATTTTTCTTTATTGGGGAATTAATGTTTTACATTCGACACTAAACATAATAGTTTTTACATGCATAACATTTCTCAGTTTTCCATATAACAATACAACCCCCACTAGGTCTTCTGTCATCCTTCTTGGACCAGTATTCTCCCCACACACACCCACCCCAGAGTCATTTACTTTGATGCAATACACCAATTCCAGTTCAGGTTCTAATTGTGTTTTCTCTTCTTATCTTGTTTTTCAACTTCTGCCTGGGAGTGAGATCATCACATATTCATCCTTCTGTTTCTGACTTATTTCACTTAACATGAATTTTTAAAGGCCCATCTAGGATCGGCTGAAAACGGTGAAGTCATCATTTTTTACAGCTGAGTAGTATTCAATTTTGTATATATATATACCACAACTTGCTCAGCCACTCATCTGTTGCTGGACACTTGGGTTGCTTCCAGGTTTTGGCTATTACAAATTGTGCTGCTAAGAACACAGATCTTTTTTGGATGAGTGTGTTGTGTTCTTTAGGATGTATCCCCAGGAGAGGAATTGTGGATCATAGGGTAGGTCCATTTCTAGCATTCTGAGAGTTCTCCAGACTGTTCTCCACAGAGGGAAGACCGATTTACATTCCCATCAGCAGTGCAGGAGGGTTCCTTTGATACCACAACTTCTCCAGCATTTGATGCTGTTACCTTTTCTGATGTATAACATTCTCACAGAGTGAAGTGGTATCTCATTGTTGTCTTCATTTGCATTTCTCTGACAATCAAAGACTTGGAGCATTTTTTCATGTGTTTCTCTGCCTTTTGGATCTCTTCTGAGGTGAATATTCTGTCCATGTCCCCCCCCCCATTTTTGGATGGGTTTATTTGTTTTCTTGTTGTTGAGTTTGACAAGCTCTTTATTTATTCTGGTTATTAGCCTCTTGTCTGATGTATGGCATGTAAAGATTTTCTCCCATTCTGTGAGGGTTCTCTTGGTTTGGGAAGTGGTTTCTTTTGTGAAGAAGCTTTTTATTTTGATGTAGTCCCATAGGTTTATGCTTGCCTGCTTGCCTTAGTCTCCTTTTTAAAAAAATATTTATTTATTCCTTTTTGTTGCCCTTTTTATTGTTCTAGTTATTATTATTGTCACCATTACTGAATAGGACAGAGAGAAATGGAGAGAGGAGGGGAAGACAGAGAGGGGGAGAGAAAGATAGACACCTGCAGACCAGCTTCACTGTTTGTGAAGCAACCACCCTTCAAGTGGGAAGCTGAGAGCTTGAACCAGGATCCTTACGCCGGTCCTTATGCTTTGCGCCACATGCACTTAACCTGCAATGCTACCAGGAAACTCCCCACTTGCCTTAGTCTTCTTTTATTTGGATTCGTTTCATTGAAGATGCCTTTAAAATTTATGTGGAAAAGAGTTCTGCCAGTATTTTAACTATCTGATAGTTTCTTGTCTAACATCCATGTCCTTGATCCACTTGGAATTTGCTTTTGTATTGAGTGAAATATAGTGGTTCAGTTTCATTCTTCTGCCTGTTTCAACCCATTCTTTCCAACACCATTTGTTGAAGAGACATTGCTTTCCCCATTTCATTGTCTGGGAACCTTTGTCAAAGATTAGATGTTCATAGGTATGGGGCTCTCAATTCTATTCCACTTGTCAGTGTGTCTATTCATGTTCTAGTACCAAGCAGTTTTGATGACAACTGCCCTATAATAGAATTTGAGATATGGGAGTGTCATACCTCCAGTTCTGTTCTTTCTTCTCAAGATTGTTTTGGCAATTATAGGTCTTTTCTGGTTCCAGATAAACATTTGTAGCATTTGTTCTATTCTACTGAAAAATGTGTTTGGGATCTTGACGGGGATAGCATTAAATTTGTAGATGGCTCTGGATAGTATATTGATTTTGATGATGTTAATTCTTCCAACCCATGAAATATCTTTCCAATTCTTTGTTTATTTTTCAATTTCCTTGAGTAGTGACTCATAATTTTCAGTATACAAGTCTTCCCCTTCTTTGGTTAGGTTTATTCCTAGATATTTTATTGTTTTTGTTGCTACAGTAAAAGGAATTGATTTCTGGATTTCAACTTCTTCTAACTTAGTGTTTGCATAGAGGAATGCCACTGACTTTTGAATGTTAATTTTGTAGTCTGACATCTTACTGTATTGCCTGATGATTTCCAAAAGCTTCTTACTGGATTCCTAAGGTTTTTCTATATATATTATCATGTCATCTGTAAATAGAGAGAGTTTGACTTCTTCTCTTCCAATCTGTGTCTCTTTAATTCCTTGCTCCTGCCTGATTGCTATGGCAAGAACTTCCAGTATGTTGAATTGTAATGACGATAGTGGGCAGCCCTGTCTAGTACCTGATCTGAGGGGAAATACTTCCAGTTTTTCACCATAGAGTATGATGTTGGTTGTAGGTTTGCTATATATAGACTCCAATATCTTGAGGAGTTTTTAATCTATTCCCATTATTTGTAGTGTTTTGATCATAAAGGGATGTTACATTTTGTCAAAGGCTTTCTCTGCATCTGTTGATATGACCATGTGGTTTTTGGTCTGGCTTTTATGATGTGGTAGATCATGTTGATTTATTTATGTATATTAAACCAAACTTGCATGCCTGGGATAAACCCCACTTGGGCACGATGAACAATCTTGTTAATATACTGCTGTATCCAGTTGGCTAGAACTTTGTTCAATTGTTCAATATTTTAGCATCTATGTTCATCGAGATATTGGTCTGTAGTTTTCTTTTTTGATTGTGTCCCTGTCTGCTTTTGGTATCAAAGTGATGTTGGCTTCATAGAAGCTAAAAGGGAATATTCCAGTGTCCTCAATCTTGTTTTCATTGATCTTTTGTATAGTTTTCTAATTTTCAATGTTACTTATTTCTTCCCTAACTTTAATGATTACTGTCCTTCAGCTTCAGGTTTCCTTTGTTCTTCTTCTTATATTTCTTTAAGATGTACAATCAGGCTATTTATTTATGTTTTTTCTTGTTTCTTAATGTGTGCTTATATGGCTATGAACTTCCCTCTCAGTACTGCCTTAGCTATGTCCCAAATATTTTGATAGCTTATGTCTTCATTTTAATTGAACTCTTGAAACATTTTGATTTCTTCCTTTATTTCCTCTCTGACCCAGTAGTTGTTAAGTAGTATACTGCTGAGTTTCCACATTTGGGGGCTCTTACTAATATTTCCTTGATTGTTAAGTGTTAGTTTAATTCCACTGTGGTCTGAGAAGATTCTTGGGATGATTTGCTGATGCTGTCTTTGTGGCCTAACATATGGTCTATCCTTGAGAATGACCCATGTGGACTTGAGTAAAATGTGTATTCCAGTTTCATGGGGTGAATGACTCTGAAAATGTCCAATAGTTCTAGTTTATCTATCTCCTCATTTAGCTCCCTCATTTCTTCGTTGATTTTCTGCCTGGATAATCTGTCAAGTAGAGAGAGTGGGGTGTTGAAGTCCCCACTACTATGACTGAGTTGCTGTTAATATATTGCTGTAGCTCTTTCATTAGATGTTTGATGTATTTAGATAGCTTCTCATTGGGTACATAGATGTTAATAATTGTTAAGTCCTCTTGATTGACTGATTATCTGAGCATTAATATCCAAACTTATCTTTTTAAATTTTATTTATTTGAAAGTCTATCGTGTCAGATATGAGAATAGCTGTTCCTGCCCATTTTTGTGGGCCTCTGGTTTGTAGGATAGTTTTCCATCCTTTCACTTTGAGCTTGCATTTGTCTTGTTGAGTTAGGTGGGTTTCCTGTAGACAGCATATTGTTGGGTTGTGCTTTCTGATCTATCTTCCTACTCTATGTCTTTTAGTAGGTGAATTCAGGCCATTAACATTTATTGATATCAAAGACTGAAGATATTTTAATTCCATTCTTGTAGATTTTTAGAGTACTCTGATAGATGGCATATTTATGGTGATCTGACTGTTTATAGGAGAACTTTCAGAACTTCTTTCAGGGCAGGCTTGGTGATAGTTGATTCCTTCAACTGTTGCTTGTCTGAGAAGGTTTTTATGCCTCCATCTAGTCTGAATAACAGACTAGCAGGATACAGTAGTCTTGGTTGAAAGCCTTTCTCAGTGAGTACTTGATAGATATCTTGCCATTCTCTTCTGGCCTATAGAGTTTGTGTGGAGAAGTCTGCTGCTAATCTTATGGGTTTTCCTCTGTAGGCGACTCTGTTTTTCTCTTGCTGCCTTCAGGATCCTTTTTTATCCTTATTCCTTTCCATTACAAATAGGGTGTGTCTTGGTGTCTTTAAGTCTGGGTTAATTCTGTTTGGGACCCTCTGGGCTTCTTGAACCTTTATGTCTTTGATATTGTCTAAACTAGAAAAGCTCTGAGCTATTATGTCCTGAAGAATGCTTTCTTCCCCTCCCTCTCTTTCTTCCTCTGGTAAGCTAATAATGCATATATCATTTCATTTGAAATCACCCCATAGGTCTCCATTGTTGTTGTCAGGATTTCTTAATCTCTTTTTGAGATGTCTTACTTCTTTTTTAGTTGTCTCTAATTCATCCTCAATCTTGCTAATTATGTCTTCAGCTTCATTGATTCTATTCTCTCTCCCTTCTACTTGTTTCTGTAGTTCATCTATGTTGTTATTCTGTTCTGATATGGTTTTAATTTGTTCAGCTAGTTTTGTCCTTAACTCACCTATTTCAGCTTTCAAATCTCTAATAACCTTGAGATAGTGTTTTCTTCCAGAGTCTCATTTGTTCTTTCTGCATTTCTGATGACAATTCTTGCAAACTCTTTACTCACTCTTGTGATTATTTCCTTAACAAGCACTCTAAAAATGGATGTTGACCTCACTATTTTGTTTTTCTACCTTTAGGGGATTTTAGCTGGACTCTTTTCCTGGTTCATTTCTCCAATATTTTTCTTGTTGGTTTAACCATTCTATCTAGTATGTTATGAGGTCCCTCTCTCAATACTTTTCAAAACGCTGATTACTCTTGCCTGGGCTGACTTCAGTCTAAGTAAGGTACTTAATGAGTTCACAGTTGTGGAAATTGACAGTTGTTTCAATATTATTTCAATCCCTCAGTTGGAGCAGAGAGAACTCTTTTGTTCTTTTTCTTCCCTGTAAGCTATGGAAGCCTTAGGGATTTTAAACTATAAGTCCTTGGCTTAATCACTCACACCTGACCAAGAGATAAAGCAGGGTGGGGGAGAGATAGCACAGTGGTTATGCAAAGAGACTCTCACACCCCAAGGATCCAAAGCTCAAGGCTCAATTTAGCTTCTCTGCAAAGCAGCACTGCTGGGCCCTGTGAGTTTCTAAACAAGTCCTGTTTATAGTCTGTAGGTTCTGAGGCAATTATTCACCATGTTCACAGCAGGAGAACAATGTGGAAAGACTCCCACTATACAGCCTCACTGCTAGGCAACTGAGGTTTAGCTCTTCTCCTGAGTTACCTTGTCAGTCCTCTGTTCCTAGATGTCAGCACAGGGCCTCCCTCCTGCTACTCTAGCCTCTGAGGGCAGTAACAATGGAGACTCACAGTTGCATTTGGTGAGTTTTAGGGGAGTCCTCTCCTCCCTTCAGCAGTCTTTTTGTTGGTAAAACAGACTGGAGGTGGTGCCTCAATTGGTAAGCTGGACTGTTACCAGCCTCTCAACCTCTCCTTAGGTTCTTCCCTGTCCATGAGCCACACGTGTTTGTACTCACCAATGATTTGGTGGGTTTCTGAAGTCATTCTAGTCCTGCCTTATTGTGGTCCCATGTTGTCTCCTCTGGAGTTTATATTTTTCAAAGAATTTCTACTAATTATTTTCTCTATTTCCTTTACTTACACTATGACTATTATGTCTTATAATCTTCTCACTTAGACATTCTGTTAAAACCTCTAATCTACTCTAGAGAGAAGCAATGCTACATGATGTTTTCTTATCTTCCCCATAGAGCAAATTGTGTTTTCCAGGCAATTCTTCCTTTGTCAAAATACATATTGATATTAAGGATGAGGCATAGATATCATTAGGTTATTGCCTTAAAGATAAAAGTAAATTATTCTTCAAAATTCTATAATAAGTAATGTTAAAAGGATTAAATTTATATACATCATTGCATCTTGAACAGTCTTGTTCACTTTTCTCTGAATCTGTTAGTATTATGTTTGTTGCTAATATCATTTACTTGAATATTCAACATTTGTACTTTATACAGTAAAAACACAATTCAACACATATCCTTTCTGATTAAATGACTGGAACTTGTAAATTCCTAACAGGAATTAGTTTTAAGTGCATCACTGAAGACTGACATGCATTTTTGGTTCATGGAGCAGGGATCATTCTTTGTTGTTATATCCTTTTGGTTTTCTTTTCAGTTGTAATCAGTCAGTGAGAGCATATATATTCAGGAAGGAAAATTATTCTTAATCCTCCTACAACTAAACAGAAGTTAACTCTAAACTAACCTTTATGTGACAGTCACCTTTCATTATTGCATCTTGAACTAGATGTTGTCAATAAAAATCATAGCTAAATGCTGGGAACCTGGTTTAGTGCAAACATTACAGTGCACAAGGACCTGGGATGAAGCCCCTGCTCCACACTTGTAGGGAGGACACTTCACAAGCAGTGAAGCAGGTCTGCAAGTGTCTCTCTTTCTCTTCCTCAGCACCAAGCCCCAGCAATAACCCAGGTGGCAATAAAAGTAAATGCATAAATAAAATTAAACAATCACAGTTAAATCAGGTTGATATTATCTAGAGAGACTAAAATAATTGCTTTAGAGTTGTAATATAGTTGCCATTTTATTAGATACTGTCTGATACCCTGGTAAGTCATTAAAGTGGAATTCTGTTTATCCATTCTGACATAGTGAGAATAGGGGCAGCCCTGCATTCTACCTAGGTCAAGACCCAGAATATAGAGTAACGGAATCTCAATACTGAGTTAATTTAATACAAATGATCCTCAAGGAAGTTAGTGGTCTGTCCCTTTAATTTTTTTAGATGTCTTTGTGTTTTCCCCAAATTCCCAGCACCATTGCAAATGGCTCTCTCTCCCCTTTGAATTGATTTATTGAGGACTAATTTTTTCATTTTTTATTAGTGGTTCAATATTGATTTACAAAATTAGGGGACAACAGTTATAATTTCACACCTTTTCCATCACCAGAATTCTGTGTCCCCATTCCCTCCACTGGAAACTGCAGTAGTTCTCCCAAGATCAGATATGAGTTGACTATTACTTTAAAACTTTCTATCAATATTTATATGTATTTGCCCATTTTTTCTATGGCCCTGCCTTCTCTACCTTTATAGAGAAGGCACACCTACTACTTCTGAGTGTCCTCCCCCCACCCCCTTTCTTCTCTGTCCAGGTCCTGATGGTTCAGAGCCCTATAGTCATCTTCCCATTTGGGAATATGGACCCCAAATCCTTCTTGGTATGTAGAAGGTGGAAGGTCTAATTTCTTTAATTGACTATCTACTGGACATAGTTGTTGATAGGTGGATCCATAACCTCAGCATGTTTTTGTCTCTCCCTAGCCTACTAGGGCTCTGGAGAGATGAGGTTCCAGGACACATTGGTGAGATCTGCCCAAAAGTGTCAGGATGGAATCACAGTAGCATCTGTGACTTGGTGGCTGAAATGCAGTAAGATACAAAGCAGGACAAAATGTTTAATGAACAGGAATCATCATGTAAGAATAGAGCAGATGGGAATAAGGATTTTAGGGTGGATAGAAGCTAGGAAGTCTATTTTAGGTTTATTCCTAGGGGATTATGACGGGTAATTTTTGCTAGAGTTTGATAGCTAAACTGCAGGTAGATTAAAAATGTTGTCTAGGGGGAGTCTGGTGGTAGCGCAGCGGGTTAAGCGCATGTGGCGCAAAGCTCAAGAACTATTGGAAGGATCCTGGTTCAAGCCCCGGCTCCCCACCTGCAGCGGAGTCACTTCACAGGCAGTGAAGTAGGTCTGCAGGTGTCTATCTTTCTCTTCCTTTCTCTGTCTTCCCCTCCTCTCTCCATTTCTCTCTGTCCTATCCAACAACAATAATAACTACAATAATAAAACAAGGGCAACAAAAGGGAGTAAATAAATAGCAAATAAATAAATAAATAAAAATGTTGTCTAGGAAGATGGTGTTATTGTTGAGAATAGGACTAGAAAACTAGACTAGGGCAGAAAGTAGCTCCCAAACTTAAAGAAAATATATAAATACAATTAACTATTTATGACATCGATCTGACCTGGGGCCTATATCTGTCCACCTTTAGTACAGAAGCCTGTATACCCTCCAAGTCTCTGTCAGTCTGTGTTCACAGTTCCTGGTCACAGCTGTGAACATTCTAGGCTACAGTCATTTCAGAACAAGTTTTCCTTGAGTGGCAGAGTAGGATGGTCCAGGCCCCCTTTGGAGAGTGGGGAAGTCCTTACCACTGATAGGTAATAGTGAAGATACAGTCCTGAAGAAGCCCACAAGAGGGCTTATGCTGACATTCCTGATGGTAAATGACCAGTGATGGTGGAGAGAGGGATCTATTAGAGGTCTAGGCCTATTGAATCTATGGGGGAATCCAAGGATTCCCTGACTAGGCTCCCAGGTGATGGAGTGGCCCATCAGTTACCAAGAAGGCCATGATTAAGTGAGCCTGTCTATTGCCCTTTTCCAGCTTTTACAGTTCTCCCCACTCCCTTATTTTTAACCTGACAAAAGGCTTTCTTCCAGTTGTTAAAGCACTGAGTATTATTAGTACTGCATGCAAACTGATATTGGGTTTATAGGGTATGACCTCAAGTTAGGGAAGAAATACACCTAGATTTTAGTGTGGTCTTGACTTTCACTGCAGCTACTTGTTTGGTGATTCTAATAAAGGTTGTCACAGAGACAATAATTGTCCTTTAGTTGATAAATATTTTTTTGCCACTATATCTCTTGGCTAACTGTATACAGTTTCTTCTAACGATTATCGGGGGAGTTGGACGGTAGTGCAGCAGGTTAAGCACATGTGGCTCAAAGTACTGGTAAAGATACTGGTTTGAGCCCCTGGCTCCCCACCAACAGGGGAGTCGCTTCACAGGTGGTGAAGCAAGTCTGTAGTTGTCTATCTTTCTCTCCTCCTCTCTACATTTTTCTCTGTCCTAACAACGACGACAAAAAAAAAAGGGCAACAAAATTAAAATTAAACCTAAAGTGGGAGGGGTAAACCCTGTACATTTTGGCATGAGTGTTCACTGCCTGCGATAAAATGGGAATAAGTATGTCATACGTTAATGTGGTGTCACTGTAAATTGAGACACTTTTTTCCCTTTTTTTTTTTTTTTTTTGGTTAGCATTAATTCTAACCTCCCACTAAGTGCTGTGATAAAGGCCAAGGACTCAGTCTCCCAGAGGAGATTCTTTGTTATAAAAAAAACTTTGGGGGAGTCCAGCGGTAGCGCAGCGGGTTAAGCGCATGTGGCGCAAAGCTCAAGGACCGGCATGAGGATCCGGGTTCGAGCCCCCGCTCCCCACCTGCAGGGGAGTCAGTCACTTCATAGGCAGTGAAGCAGGTCGGCAGGTGTCTATCTTTCTCTCCCCTTCTCTGTCTTCCCCTCCTCTCTCCATTTCTCTGTCTTATCCAGCAATGACAACATCAGCTACAACAACAATAAAAACAACAAGAGCAACAAAAAGGAAATAAATAAATATTTTTTAAAAAAACTTTGGGGTGGAGGTAGATAGCATAATGGTTATGCAAAGAGATTCTTATGCCTGAGGTCCAAGTCCCAGGTTCAATCCCCCAGTACGACCATAAGCCAGAGCTGAGCAGTGCTCTGGTGTTTCTCTTTGTGTCTTTCTCTCTCAAAAAGAAAATAAATAAAATTCTTACAAAAAATTGTATTCTTGTCAACTTGGGTGACTCCTGAAAACTATATCCAATATCCAAAGGAAGCAAATACATTTAGGTTTATAGCAGCATAATTTGTAATAACCCAAACCTAGAAGCAACCCAGATGTCCAACAACAGATAAATGGCTAAGTTGATATATATATATATATATATATATATATGAATAGTACTCAACTGTTAAAAATAATGATGTCATCTCCTTTGTCTCATTTTGGATGGAGCTTGGAGAAATCATGTTAAATGAGATAAGCCGAAAAGAAAAGGATGCTACTGGATAATGTCAACTCATGTGGAACTTAACAAAGACAGAAAGGGAAAACACAAAGTAAAACTGGGTTTAGTGTACTGCACCAAAGCAAAGTACTCTGGGAAAGAAAGGCAGAGAGGGAATGATGGGATAGTGGTTAGCTTCATACTCTGGTGCATGATGGTAGAAAAGGACCTGAGTTGGGGATAACAGTATTTTGCTTATCATTTGCAAATGAGAAACTGTACCCTTGTATGGTACATGAACAACTGTACTGTAAACTATTAACACCCCAATGAAATTACTTTAAAATATGTGTATGTAAAAGCAATTTTGTACTCCTCTGATATTAAGGTGAACCTGCTAAATGGGTGGATATGCATTTCTCTTATAATTTGGAGTTATCTAGGTTGAAGCATGATTCATACCTGTCATCTAAAGTGGTAAGGGAACAACTTCCTTTGGAACAGAGCTGTAGTTTTATGACAAAGGTGTGTGTTTTGAAAGAGTATAGACTTGGATATAGCAGATGGGACCTAGCCTGCTCACTCTCAGAGACCTGTCTGCATGCTCCACAGAAGTGAAGGTGTCCAGAATTCTGAGCCACTAGGAGTGTCTAGGAGAACAACACTTAGCATTTAAATTTGTCTTACTCAGAATCTCAAAGCCTGATGACCACTGAGCTATCAGTGTTAGACCTGTTCCTTTCTCGTCAATATTTTTTTTTCCTATAACTAACCAAAAAACAGGAGGCCAAAAACAGGAATAACTGAGGGAGGGGGTAGAATACAGAAAAGAAGGAGGGGGAGAAAAAAGTTCTTGGCAGGCTTTTTAGTCTGAAACAGACTTAGCACTGAGATGGAGAAATTTTAAATAGGATGCAAGAGTGAAACTTTAATAATAGCTAACCTGGATTTTTATTACACTTCTAGTGGAGACTGAGACAACTATGGGAACCACACACAAAATTTCATCTTGGGCAGGGGAAAAATGAGTCAACAAAGTGAGTCTGCTTGGCTATGGCAGTACATAGAGTTACTACCTAAGACAAGAATGGGAAGAAGTCCAGTTGAATAACTATTAATTTTCCATAGAAAATTTACTCTACTATATATAGAAGTCCATTAGGAAGGTACCTCTCCAAGGATGAGGCTGGTGACACTTCTTTCTCTGTCCTCTGAGTTTCTGTGATTTCCCCTAAACAGCCTTTGGGAGTGGTGAATTTTTGCTTTTGTCATAATTGTTTAAATTTTTACCATGCTTCCATTTATGCTCCCTTATCTCAATATCTGTGCTGACAAAACAGGAATCAGCACTGCTGTTCACAGTCTTATCACTGCTGACTTGATCTCCTTTGTATGACCTTTACATTAAGGTGGTAGGGACTGTTCTCCCTTCATTCTCTTTCTCTCTTTGTCTCTCTATCTCTTTTGAGTTGTAATGGAATAACTAAGCTTTATGTCACTTTTTAATTACATATTTACTTTATTATCTATTCACTTTTGTTTTCCTAACTGAATTTGGTATCTGATTTATAACACATGTATATAAAAGCCTAGGATAAGGGAGAAAAATGGTTGAGAAGTTCATTAGGGTAGAAAAGAGAAACAGACTTGCTCTACTGCAAAGCATGGGAAGTATGACTGGGAAAAGTCAAGACTCACCTGTAAAGACCAGATGATCTCAAAGACCTTTATAAATTGGACAGTGTGACTATATAATAGAATCTTCCTCAAGTGCTGTCCTACTTCAGTATTATTCTTTTAAAGTATAAAAGACCATTTTATATATGTTGAGCATTCAATACAGAAGAAAGCAAGCCCATTTGGGTGGAGTTGGGGGTGGGGGCACTTAGTGACAACTAGCTCTTCCTTTTCTCTAATCAATTTCAACATCATGAGTCTACCACCAAAACCAGATCCTCATTCCCTCATGTTTATAGTCTTGACTATGACCTAGGAATAGGTCATTCTGCCATGATCTCTACTGTCTTAACTTGTTTCATCTCCCATTATCTAAGTACCCCTACTAAATAAGCCAGAAGAAAGCCATTACCTGAATACCCTTAATAAATAAGCCAGAACAAAAGAAGTCACCAACAGCCACAAAAGAGAACCACACTCACACACATTCACAAAGTCCTTTGCATTCTTTGCCTTTTCATATAGGATTTTTAACTCACTTGTCATTCATTTGAGTCAGTCCACAATCAGTTCCTGTTTCATTATCAGCAAAATGTTCTCCTTCATTCACATGAACTCAAAGGTCTAGCCAGGCCCTTACAACTAGTAAGTGGCTTATATCATATTTTTACTAAAATATCATGGATTTTTGTACACCATTTCCCTAAATAGTTAAAATGTTTCTAAAGAGCAGGAACAATACCACTGTCTATTACAAAGGACTTTATTGGTACCTTGTTTATGTCAGGTATTGATGGATATTAGTAGGTAATGATGTTTACATTGGGCAAAGGTCTTTAAATATAGATTTTTATCTTAATGAGATATAGAAAGATATCAGCTCTGATATCTACTCAGCTCTGATGTATGGTGGTATAGGGGATTGAATTTGGGACTTTGGAGCCTCAGGCATGAAAGTTTTTTTGCATAACCACTGTGCTATCACTCCACCCTAGCAATAGCTCTTAAGTTTAATGCATACTCTTAAGTTTAATTTCACACTCTAAATCATGGAATTAAAAACAATCTATCCATACTAATTAATCCACACCAGTTGAACATTCTGAATGATGAAAAAGAAATCCAGATAAAAACTTAATGCAGACTTGGTGAAGAATGCTTTAAAATTTTTTGATTTAATAATGATTAACAAGATTGTAAGAATGCATTTTTTTAGAGGATATTAGAGCAGCTGCTATAAAACTGAAAATCTATGGTCTGTGAATGCAGTACAATTCAATGTATGTTTTATTTGGCCCACACAGTATTTTAGGGAAATTTGAATTGGTTGCCAGTACTTCCAAAGTTCATCTAGAACTGAATATGTAACTTCTCTTGAAGGTTTAGAAGATCTACCAACACTGGGAAGTATTCCCATACAATTATTGTTAACTAGGGTTGAGTAATGCCTTATACACAATATAAGCTACCGGCTGGTCAGATTTCTAACTGGTTTGCTGTTTTGTGCCTTAGAACTCTTGAGTTTGGAATTTCTGATACTTTAAAAGCTAGTTTAAATACTCTGTGGCCCTTTAGTTACTCTCAGTCCTGGGTGAATAAAAACACTGAGTATATGAGACAAGTAAGACAGAAAGGGAAATACAAAATAGTCAGAAGTAGATATTGAAATTCAGAATCGGAGTATATACTTGTTCCTTTGACAATTATTATGTTCTTATTTACATCTGATTCTGTTCTACGCTCTGATAGTACATTAGTTAAAAAGGAAGATATGACTTAATGAGCTTTTATTCTAGTTACGGAAACAGGAGAGGAAATATGACTTAAGATACAGTATATATTGTTGTAGAGCTACTTATTGGAATTAAAAGTGCAGCAATCATGTATAATACTCCAGGGATAAAGAACAGATGTTTGAAATTATGTACATATATACAGGGATGACATAAATATCTTGAAATGTTATTTATCTGCAAATTACTTATTAATCATCTGCCAAATGGCACATTACCCAATATTCTGAGAAAATTAATGAGTAAAATACATTTTCTGTTCTTCCACTTTTAATTTTATTATCAGAGATACACATATAATGTAGTAATTATAGCAGTGTCTGATACAGAGCTCCTACTTAATGCTTGGTTTGTAAGGTACTGTCATATTTCTTTTAAATTATATAACTTTTAAATCATCATATGAAGTATATAATTATATTTGTGTTCATCTGTAGATGAGGGCATTGATTCCAAAGTAATTTAATAACATGATCAAGGATATACTAATAAGTGACAGCATATCTGGGTGCCAGATTAAAGTATGATCCCAGTGTCTATGCTCACCATATACAGAAACAGATAGACTGTAGCTATAGAACTCACAGAGGACCAAGAGAATGAGATCCAGATAATGAGATCTTGGTAAGATTTTATGGCAAGGGGTGTGGTGAATGAAAGAGGAAAAATAGATCTAGATTTTAGATGCTTCTTTTAAAAAAGTAGTGCCCAAGGAAACTTCCCCATTCTCTTTAAAATCTGTATTGCTCCCAGTCCAGGTACTTCTGGAACTTTGCTTGCATTTCTTTCTTTCTTCTTTTTTTTTTCCTCTAGAGTTATTGCTGGTGCTCATTGCACATTGCATGTACTATGAATACTACTGCTCCTGCAGCTATTTTTTTCTTTTTTCTTTTTTTTTTTTTTTGGATAGAATTGAGATAGGAGGGCAGATAGAGAGGGAGAAAGAAAGATAGACACCTACAGACTGGCTTCACCACTTGTGAAGTAACCCCCCTGCAGTTGGGGAGCTGGAGCTCTAACCAGGATCCCTGGCACAGGTCCTTGCATTTTGCACTATATCACTTAATCCAGTGTGCCACTGCCCAGCCTTCTTGCCTGTATTTCTTGATGCCTCTCCTCTCAATCCCTTACCCTTTTATATCTCAAATAAATCAGTACAATGAGTGCCACCATGCCACATTATGCCACCACTGACTTTTTGCTTCAGACTGTATACAAAGACGCCATGCAAGAGATGTCAACCTTCCAACCCCAATAATCTAGTGAGGTCTTTCCCAATACATAAGACTACCTAGCTCCACTTCACATAGTGCTTTCTCTAGCAAAGTTACAGATCCTAGATATAGGCTAAGTCCTAGGGGACTGGGTACAAGTCCTAGGGGACTGGGTACTTCATCCATAAATTAGAAACAACTATATACCTCAAAGTAAAAGTGATTAGGTTTAGAACTATTCAGCTCAGAAATCTAGTAGAAAGGCCTAAATTTTAAACCATAACTTTCTATCAAATATTTATTTCTTAGGCTTAGACACCCTCCTATCCTCCATTTCCCTCAATCACTGCCTCAATTCAACTAATTAAACAAAAGAAAGTAAGACACATCTCTTAATCTCTTCTGATAGCATCAGCATTATTACCAACCCCTGATAATCTGTTTTTTCTTATTTTCCCTTTTGTCAAATAATATATAAAAGCCACCTCTTCTTTCCTACCCAACTAACCTCAAGACACTTGCATAATAATATGAGAAATGCTACCATCTAGATAAACCAAATGATTTATACATCAAGATAGTCATCAATAGGGTTATAGAAAATAGTCAAATTGAGTCATTTTTCTGGATTATTGGTCCATGTGGTGAATCTACCTCTTTGGATGGTTTTACTAAACATCCCCATAAAATTAGTTAAGAGTTAGGGATCTGGGAGTCGGGCAGTAGCACAGAGGGTTAAGCTTAGGTGGTACAAAGTGGAATCTGGGTTGGAGCCCCCGCTCCCAACCTGTAGGGGAGTCACTTCACAAGCAGTGAAGCAGGTCTGCAGGTGTCTTTCTCATCCCCTCTGTCTTCCCCTCCTCTCTCCACTTTTGTCTGTCCTAGCCAACAACAACACAGTAACAGCTACAACAATAAAACAATAAAGGCAACAAAAGGGAATAAATAAATATTTAAAAAACAAAAAGAGGGAGCCAGGCAGTTAAGCAGTTAAGCACAGTTAAGCACAGATACTACCATGCACAAGGACCCAGGTTTGAGTCCCTGCTCCCCACTTCAGGGGATAGGGGCACTTCACTAGCAGTAAAGCATATCTGCAGGTGCCTATCTTTTTCTCTCCCTCTCTATTTCTCTTCCTTTCTCAATTCTATCAAGTATAATAAAAAATATATAAAATTAAAAGCAGGGAAAAAATGACTGTGGGAACAGTGGGTTTGCAGTACCCGCAATAAGCTCCAGGAATAAAACTGGAGCTTATTGGTGGCAAAAAAAAAAAAAAAAAAAACCTTAAGATTTTGAGGTCAGGAAGTTTATCAGTTTATTTTACATATTCTGTACCATTTTATTTCTCTTTAATTTTAAAAATTGTGTGAAATGCAAAGAGCACAGTGTCATTTACACCAAACCATCAGGGAAAAGAAGCATATTTCTCAAAAAGGATGTTGGCCATTTTCCAGACTGCCAGAAAGCTTTTCATGAGATCTTTTAAACCATTCCCATAGATGCCAAAAAGGAAAATTAAAATTGGCCAAGGATGAATGTACTTCCCAAAATATGAATTGCTTCTAACAGAAACAAAGTTCAAAGAATCCTCATGCTTTCTAGTATCATGGAAGAAAAGTCACTTGCAATACAGTAAAGAAGGAGCCAGAGGTGGTGCACATATCACCATGTGCAAGGACTTGGGTTCAAGCACCTGCTCTCCACATGCAGGGAGGAAGATTCACAACGGGTGAAGCAGGTCTGCACATGTCTGCCCCAGCAATAACCCTGGTGGCAGCAATTTATGTATAATAAAGAAAACATTCTTATCAGCACCATCTTGATGGATTGTGCATCCTTACAGAAATATGTCAGACTTGTTATGTTCCTTAATAAGTAAAGTAAAGGTGCCCTAATAATAGCTCTTTTAAATACCTCTTTGTTTAAAAACAGACAAATAAAAGATGCTTAGGATATGGCCTGGTGAAAATTTTGACCTTAAATGATTAATGATAAAACATTTCAAGCAAGACAGGTAGAGAATAGTATAATTAACATCCATGAAACATGATGGTCCTCATTCTCAGAATGGTCCTCTGGATAATATTTAAATATCATTAAACATGTCTGAAGGTATAGGTCCTCCCTAACTAAACTGTGTTTCAGACTGAAAACTACTGGTAGCTGCCAGAGGGTGGGGCAGAGGATTTTGGTGAAGGGTATGGTGACTCACACACCATGTAGGACTGTGAAATTATACCCCTGACCTGAAATCTTGGATTGTGAAATAAAACTTTAATTTTTTTTGTCAAACACTAATTAAATCACAACTGCAACATTCAAATGGGAAAAAAATGGGGGTGGGGGGTAGATGAGGTTATTTCCTTTGCATCCTCTTGGATGAAACTTGACACCATGTTGAGCAAGACAAACCAAAAAGAGAAAGACAAATATCAAATGATCTCACTTATTAGCAGGACTTAGTAAAGTAGGGATGACAGGGAGGGAGAGAACAAAGTGAAACATGGACTGAACATGGCGTATTGCACCAAAGCAGAGAACTCTGGGGAAAGAGGGGGAAGGAGGACAGAAAGAAAACTTTGGGGGCCTGGTAGATAATGAAATGTATGCATGTGTCAGTGATTACACTGAAAAGCATTAACCCTCTCAATATATATGTTTTGTTATACTTTATGTCTGGTGAGGCTAACAGATAAAGAGACTAGAAAGGTCACCTGTTATACCCAGAGACCCCAAGAGCCATAGCAAAGGAGGCCAACTAGGGAGACGCCAGAGTCAGTTAAGAGGCACATGGGGCTGCTCTTGTTTTGGTATTTAAGGCAGGAAAATAATGGTCTAGAGTATAAAGAAGGAGGGACTTCCATGAATGCAACTGGAATTGGTTGGTTACATAAAACAAAACAAAAAACAAACAAAAGTCTCACTCACAGGTCAGTTTGCCATCACTAGGAATTGACTTGCCTTAGGAAGAGTCAATTCTCTAGGGTTAGTAAGACCAAATAAATTAAAACATTAAATATAGAGACTAAAAAGGCAAGACTCATACCAAATCATAGATTTCTGTTGTTAAACTTTATAAAAATCAGATTGTACTGTACATGGCTCACCAACTTTTTTTTTTCTCAACATAATGCTTTGGGGACTTAACCAGATTGCTGCAAGCATCTCAATTCAATTTGCTTCTTTTCACAGTTTTGTAATTGGGCATTGTGTCAAGATAACACAGTTTATTAATATCTATTCTACTTTCTCATATTTGTAAGCATTTTTTCTTTACTATTGCAAATAATGTTATAGTGATGAATCTTTCACCTGTCTCCAGAGACATGAAATGACTGGGCCCAAGAACATTTGTATCTTTGGCTTTAATAAATATTACCAATTGCTATCAGAAGTACTTATAGCAAATTACCTTTAAAATTTATTATCATTATTTATTTCATAGAGACAGCCAGAAGTTGAGAGGAAGGGGAGATAGAGAGGAAAAGATATACCTGCAACCCTACTTCACCACTTGCAAAGCTTTCCTCCTGCAGGAGGGAGCTGGAGGGCTCAAACCCAGATACTTGTGCACCAAATACGCCACCACCCAACCCCTATTACCTTTTCATTACTGAGTGTAGAAAATGTCATATTGTCCCACTGCATCATCAGCACTGATATTATACGGCTTCCCTTCTCATGTTTGCGGTGTGATGATGTACAATGGTAACTTAAATTTGCAGTTTTCTGATTTAGTGAAATTAAATTTCTGCCCACATTTACTTGAATATTTTGCCAACTTTATAAAGTTCTTATACTCATAATACTGTTTTAACGTTATGTGTGAAAAATATTTTCCTTATTCTACACTATATTCTCTCAATTGTTTTATATTAAGTCTAACATTTCTGTGAAGCAAAAATTGTCAAATTCATTAACTTTTCTATTTTTGTATTCTGTTTTATGTCTTTTTTAGAGAAAAAAATCTTTTAAACAGAATAACATATACATATATGGTGTTATATACATATATGATATGTGTGTGTTGATATGTATGTGTGTATAAATATATCATGCTTCAAAGCTATGATTTGCCTCATCTATTCAAAGACCTTTAGTAAGCCTAGAATTCAAATTTAAATGTTGTAATGAGCAGAGGTCTCATGTTTTCCCACAAGAATAATAGTTTCGGGGCTGGGTGGTGGCGCATAGTACCCAGGTTCAAGCCCCCAGCCCTCACTTGCAGCGGGGAGGCTTCATGAGTGGTGAACCAGGCCTGCAGCTGTCTATTCGTCTCTCTCCCTCTCTATCACCCGCTTTCCTCTCACTTTCTGACTGTCTCTATCCAATAAGTAAGTAAAGATAATAAAAAAATTAAGAACATAATAATAATTTCATCATCCCTTATTTTAGTCCATATCTTTTATTAAGTTATTTTAAAAAAATTACATTTGATTTGATAGGAGAGTGACTGAGAGAGGGGGGGGGGAGGTAGAGAGAAAGAAACACCTGTAATCTCTGCTTCACCATTTGTAAAGCTTCCTCCCTGAAAGTGGGGACTGAAGCTTGAGCTTGAGTCCTTGACCATGGTATTGTGTGCACTCAACTAGGCACACCACCCTCTGGTCCCTCCATATCCTTCTTTTTCCAATGGTCTTAATACTATATAATCATTAATTTCCTTCTGTTTATGGCTTTCTATGCTTATGCTTCTCTTCCATTGGTCCAATTTTATATCTTTTCAGAACATGACACTTGGATCACTCTGCCTTTATAAAAATCATTATTGCCACCAAGTTGTTTCAGGTATTTCTATAGATATCAATAGGTAAGATTGATCAATTCTTAAAAATGCTATATTCATTCATTTTTTCTGTATCTTTTTTTGAGCTACTTTGATACAGTTTTAAAATAAAATTATATTATAAAACTATTTTCAGAGCTTCTTAACTTAAAAAACTATGATAAAGTGTTATTCTTTGTGTGTATCTTTTTTCGATAGATTTTTTTTCTACTAATCTTTCCAAAGAGCAGTAGAAAGTATCAACAGGACTTTAAGTACATGTTAATCAGTGCACTATCCAAGTAAGCTATTTTGTCAGCCCTTCCTCTAATTATTTATGAAATTTGTATAAAGTTTTTTCTGATGTTTTCAGTCTGTTTCCATTCAAAATAGTGTCTTTCATGACTCTACAATTTTTTTAATGAGATGCTCTTTATTTTTTTATTGGAGACAGACATAAATCGAGAGGGAAGGGGGTTATAGAGAGGAAGAGAGACAGAGAGACACCTGCAGCCCTGCTTCACCACTCACAAAATTTCCCCACTGCAAGTGGGGACCAGGGACTCGAACTCAGTTCGTTGTGCACTGTAATAAGTTTGTTCAACCAGGTGTGCCACCACTTGGCCCCATAACTCTACAGTTTTAATTGGCTGGTTTCTGGCAATGGATTTACTTACTTTCTCTTCCTGGACTTTGAGATTTCTGAATCAAAGAAATTATGTTATTCACAATTATGGGAAAAAATACTTCTTTGAGAGTTGCCTTCTTCTGTTTTATGTACCTTTATTCTAGATGGCATATCTGCTATCTAGACAGACAAACAGATAGACAGAAGTGGAATTTTCACTTCCACCATCCATGCTTCACCTTACACACTAAAATTGGCATCAAAACACAAATTCCATAGGTATCATTGAGTCCAGAAACTTTCACCAAGGAAGCTATAGATGCAGTTTACCCTCACAGAATTCTGGTTGGACTTAGCACTCCATATTCTGTTATTCAGATTGCTTTCTTTTTGGCATCTGATGATTTCTCACACTTTCTTACAAGTTCATCTATTCATTTAAAACAATCCTTAATATGTTTTGTAGAAGATTTCCATATTCTCTAGTTAATAACATTTCAGGATATGGAAATAAACACCTTCAATCATCAAAAAATATTTACTTATGTAGTAAGTGGAATCATTTGATACAAGCATTGCAACTTAAGAAAATGTGTCTGCAACTAGGGCTAAATCCTAAAGTCAGTTATCTAAGAGTTTTGCAAATTCTTTTGATAACTCTTTTTTAGTCTATTTCAACTCTTCAATGTTTTAGAGTATTTTAAGACTACTGTGTTATATGTCTTTACTGTTTTTTTTCACCATTACTCTATGTTGTGATGAGCAGGAAAAAGGGGGATTTTTCTCTTTACTAAAGTTGTGAGCCCACTTTAAAAAGCACCAACTAACCTTGATTCTTTTCACACCAACATTGTAGAAGTGGATATTCTTTCATAAACATTACATCTAATTTAAAATCTGGTTACTTTTTATTTAATGGCTTTGTAGAAGCTATGAGCTTAGGATGACCTGATCATTTTGGGACTAGGATCAAAATGCAACCATTTTGCACAATCCTTTGGTTATGTATTTACATAATTGGGATTTTTCTCATTTCAATTATATATACTAATATTTATTAAAAACAACCATATCCTACAGCTATTTTCAGATGGCCGCAGAATGTGTGGTTTTACTTTCCCAAGTATGAAAACCCAAACAGGGACAATACACAGGATCTGTCTCATGACAGGACACTGAAACTATGGTGGCTTAATAGGTGAGACTGGTACATTTCAAGACCCTACACTATTATTTAATTTCTGATGACAGACTATCATGTGGAAGTAAGGAAGAACAAACCCCTACTAATCATTTACCAAGCAAGAAAAAGCCAGAAGATTGATTTATATTTTGTTATTCAGAGTCATAAAATGTCACGTGTAATTCCACTCTGGAGCCTAAAACTACAGATGACTCCATAACCATTTAATCAATCATCCAGGAAGCATTTAAATGTATGTTTGATGTGCTAGGCACTATCGTAGGAATTTGGCATATAGCAGTATACATACTAGTTCAAAAATCCCTGTCCTCATAGAGGACATTGTAATGATTAGTGAGAAGAAAATACATGAATGCATATACAAATGTAATGTATAACATGCCCAATGTGCAAAGAGGAATTTAAGCAGTCAGGTTTTTAGAAACCAAGTTGGGAAAAAATGTCGTTTTAAATCAGGAGGTCCTGGAAATGCCTGCTTAATAAACTAACACTGTGGTAAGCAGCAGAGAAATAAAACTGGAGGAGAATGTTTTAGGAAAAGAGAAGTGTAAGTGCAGAAACACTAGAAAAGAAGGGGCCTGGTCTGGTCACGGAACAGTAAGACAAAGTAGGATGTGCATAAGGGAGAACTGTCAAATGTGAGGTCACTACTGTCTATGGGAAAAGATGGGGGGGGATCCTGTAGGTCACTGTACATAATTTGGATTTATCAGCTTAAGACAAGGAGCAACTGAAAGGAATTCTGAGGCAGTGGCATTTAAAAGAAACTGGTTAAAATCTAGGAAGTAAAAAAAGTTTATTAGACAGAAGAAGTTGAGGTATGTTTATATATTAATGAGCAGGGCACAGTAGAAAAAGCAAACAGTGAGGTGTTTGAAAGAAAGGAGAAGTTACTGTACTTATTATTGTAAGTGATGTGAGAAAGAGATGGTGCCAGTAGGATGGGCTGTCCCTGGGAAGGCAAGGAAAGGTAGGGTGTACAAGCACAAGTGCAGATGATTTGATGACTGTGAGCCACATCAGAACATAAGCAAGTTCTCCTCAGTTACGTTTGTCTTCTCTTTCAAATAAGGGTTAAGATTAGTGAAGGACAGTAAAAGAAGAGGCATTATGACTTGTAGTAGCAGAAGAGAAAGAGATTCACACAGGACTGCAGGAGACAATATACAGTAGTCGTGAATAAGAAGGTCTACATCTCAAGCCCTGCCATATATCTACCATGTAGCCCTTGTTAACTATTTTGAAAAATGGCATAAACCTCAGCTTCCTTATATAGGGTTGGATAGCAATAATGCCAATATTAATAAAATGTGGTGAGGCTGAAGAAAGACAATTTGAAACGGCAGTCACCATTATTAAATGATAAATACTTAAGCTACATGCTGGCTTCTAGACACCGGATGACTTACCCATGAAAAGGCTGTGATATTTTATGTCCACTCTCTTTCCAGGAGATTTGTCCTGACCAAGATTCAAGTCATCCCAGCAGGAGCTTTTTCAGGATTTGGGGACCTGGAGAAAATGTAAGTACCTGACTGTACTATAAATGCATGACTCAAAAGACTATAATCAAAAACCTTAAGTCACATCTAGCCGGATGCAGAGGCTATGTGGTTAGAAACCAAACCAACCCACTAAACATCTTTCCATTTGAGAGAGCCTCTTATTCCCAAGCCATATTGATTAGTTTGATATATAAGCATTTGAAAGTGTTAGAAAAAGTCCGCAGCACTATGGGAGACTTTCTTTAAAAAGATGACTTTCATTCAAGTACTCACTTCTTGTTAGCCTAGTTTAACATAAGGGTTTTGCCAAGTAGATTTTTCTCAAAATGAAGTACAAGAGTCAAAGTCAGAACAAATACATCTATGCTATGATAATCAGTACTTCATTTGAAAGCTCTTAGCCAGTCACCCAAACTTTTTGATGTTTGAGTTTGAGAGTTTCTTTTTCTTTTCTTTTTCTTTTTCTTTTTTCTCCCTGGGGGGATTAACAGTTTATAGTCAACAGTAAAATGCAGTAGTTTGTACATGTGTAACATTTCTCAGTTTTCCACATAACAGTTCAATCCCCTCTACATCCTCCGACATCATGTTCCAGGACCTGACCCTCTCTCCCACCCCAGTCTTTTACTTTGGTGCAATACACCAAGCCCAGTCCAAGTTATGTTTTATGCTTTCTTATTTTTCAATTTGTTTTATTATTAAAATTAGTAGTAGTAGTGATTTAATAATGATCGACAAGATTATGGGATAAGAGTGGTACAATTCATACAATTCCCACCACCAGAGTGCCATATCCCATCCCCTCCATTGGAAACTTCCCTTTTCTTTATCATCTGGGAGTATGGACCAAAGATCTCTATGGGGAGCAGAAGGTGGGAAGTCTGGCTTCTGTAATTGCTTCTCTGCTGGACATGGGCATTGATAGGTCAATCCATACCCCCATCCTGTTGCTACCTTTCCTTAGTGGGGTAGGGCTCTGGGGAGGTGGGATTCCAGGTCATATTGGTGAGGTCATCTGCCCAGGGAAGTCAGCGTCATGGTAGTGTTTTTGGTTATTGCTGGGGTTCAGTGCCAGCACTACAAATCTACTGCTCCTAGAGTTCATTTTTTCCTTTTTTTTTTCTTTCTAATTTTTATTAGATAGGGTAGAGACAATTAGGAGACAAAGAGGAAGAGAAGACAGACACCTGCAGACCTATTTAACCACTCATGAAGCAAATCTCCCACAGGTGGGGAGTGGGGGATCGAACCTTGTCCTTTGAAAGTTCAAAGTAATGTGTGTTTAACTGGGTGTATCATCACCCAGCCCCTTGAGAGTTTCTCTAGACTCCAGATTCTACAGTGGCACAATGACAATTCAGAACTTAGATGCTCACTAGTTACAACAATAGATAGACTATACAGAAGGGAATACTTTCTTCACTGAAGAAGAAAGCAGTCCCCCAGGTTATATACATTTCACTTCTTAGAGGCCATTCATTTTTTTCCCCTCTCTTTTGACTCTCCCCCCCATCTGTGAAAAAAAATTGTGAGATCTAAGTGGGAAAGATATCTAATCAAGAAACACAAATAAGAGAATGATGACAGATTTCAACAACTCTCTGATTTAGAAGGGGATGATCAAATTTGAGTATTAATTTTAATATAAACTTACTATGTAACCTCTGCTAGATCACCTGCTCTCTCAGCATCTTGGTTTCCTCATCTGTCTTGAGGCGAGAGTTTGAATGGAGACTTAAGTAGGCTCCAATTTCAAAGTACCAGCCTCCCCCCAGTTAGATAAGAGCCAAGTTTAAGACATGCAATATTCAGGGTTCACCTATTTGAGCACAGTCAACAATCAGGAGTCGGGAGGCAGTTGCACCTAGAGTAGAGATCACAGGTATGCTACAGATTTAGGGACTCTGTGATTAAGGTGTACTCTTAGGTGGGTAAACCATGGCACCGTCTGAATGGACAGACGAGGTAACTATTGCATACACCTCACCTCCAGCAACCCTGTAGTTGCACAGACAGAATTCTTCTATGGCTGGCAAGATAGTTCACTTTGATAGTGTGCCTGTGAGTCATCTTCTCAGCCCAGGCTCCACTGCACTGAAGGAAACTTTGGTGTCTCTCCATCTATGTCTTTGTCTCTCTGAAAAAAAAAAAGTCATCCCAGAATGGTGAGACCCTGCTGACAAAAACTACAACAAAAAACCTTGATTATAAAGACAAAAATATCTGATATCACACTTTCCATTAATCTGGTTAATTAAAGCCCAAAGGTGTGCCTGGCCCTCAGCTAGATGAAACTTCCCTGCAGTCACACAAGTGGTGGACGTAACAAAAGAGATAGAGCAGCTGGCTGATAAACTCCTCAATTTCACCAGACACATTTATATATTTATCCATCTCTACATTATGATGATGTTCCTCAGCTTCACTGACATAGTTGGGTACCAAAAAAAAAAAAATCAACCTCAGCGCTTTTCTTTTTAAATTAAGACTTCAAACATTCTGAACTGAACTCTGTGACCTTCCATGTCTGCTCACCACCCTCCATTACCTCACCTCCTATTCTTAGTCACCAGTTAGTTCTCATCACCTTTACATACCTATTCCTTTCATTTTTGTCCCTCCAGTTTTTAACTGGTTTCCTGAACATCATAAATATTTTCTCTTCAACAACTCCTCCACAAATCATAAAGCCCTTTTCATTTCTTCTGCATATGTGGCCACATTTCATCTATCCTTGATACAAAGAAAGGGGATTAAAAAGCTTTCTGTATCAACTCTGCCTTCTCTTTTACCTTTCTCTCACCCTTCCTCATCATGATCACTCTTTTGAGAGTGGTCTGCATGAAGTCCTTACTATCTTTTCCATTTAGACTGTCCTCAGACTGCCCACTGCTATTTGGCCCCAATTTTTTAAACATTGCTAACACAGTCGAATCATTCTACTAAAGGTGCAGATAATACCATGAGTGCTAGATCTAATGACTTCCACTTTGTTTGCTCTTTAGTTTTTTGACAATTCATGCCATTTCCCACAATTATCTGTTGTCCCTACTATTTATTTACTTTTTAATGTATCTATTGCAGCTGAGGTTTCGCCACTCTGAGCTGACTTTTTCTGCAAGAGCGTAACAGACACAGGAGAGAGGGAAAGAAAACCACAGCACCCAAGGTTCCTCCAATAAATTCGGGGTTGGCATCTACCCTATGCTGCGTGCATGCCAGGTGAAATATCTTGCCAACTCTTTTCCTCTTTGATGTTTCTTGTCATTTTAATTTATTTTTGTAGACTTGGGAGACAACACAATAGTTATATAAAGAGATTTTCCTGTCCCGAGGCCCTGAAGTTCCAGGTTCAATCCCCAGCTCCACCATAAGCCAGAGTTAAGGAGTGTTCTGGCCTCATTCTCACTAAAATAAATTTAAAAAATTGTTTGCTTTGTTGCCATTGAGAGTTATTGCTCGGTTTTGGTGCATGTATACTTCACAGCTCCCAGTGATAATTTTTTCTTTATTTCTGGTAAGGGGTGATATGTGTGTGTGTGTGTGTGTGTGTGTGTGTGTGTGTGTGTGTGTGTGTGTGTATGTGTGTGTGTGTGTGTGTGTGTGCGCGCGTGTGTGTGTGCTTGCAAGTACTTCAAATTCAGTATATCCAGACTAGTTCATGATCTTTTTTATCCTTAAATTCCACATACTTCCCTGTGAGTAACGCCACTCTCTGCCCAGGTTCCCAGGCAAACTATGAAGTCTCCCTTGGTTCATGGGCCTTGTCTATCTTTTACATTTAGGAGTTCTTCCAGTTATGTGGACTCCTTCTCAGATGCATCTCTGAAACCAACTTTCCTCTCATTCATGCTAGCTTCAAAGTCTTAATGTCTATATAGCCTACTGCATGAGGATATCATGCCTGTCTCTACTGCTGTCTTCCTTCCCTCCTGCAGATTCAAATATTGGCAGATTCAAATGCCACTGTAGAAGAACATCTAAAAACCCTCACTACTTTAAGTACTTGACATTGGAATCAAAGCTATCTCCCACCATGAACTCCTACTTTGACCAGATAGAGAAATTTGCCACATCCCAAGCAGCATCACTCAAGATAATCATGCCTATTTAGAATGCAGTCACGGGGGAGTCGGGCTGTAACACAGTGTGTTAAACACAAAGTGCAAGGATCGTGTGAGGATCCTGGTTCGAGCCCCAGGCTCCCCACCTGCAGGGGGATTCTCTTCACAGGCGGTGAAGTAGGTCTGCAGGTGTCTATCTTTCTCTCCCCCTCTCTCTGTCTTTCCCTCCTCTCTCCATTTCTCTCTGTCCTATCCAACAACAATGACATCAATAACAACAACAATAATAACTACAACAACAATAAAAAAAACAGGGGCAATAAAAAGGAAATAAATAAATATTGAAAAAAATCTTCAAAAAAAAAAAAAGAATGCAGTTACAGGTAATTTCAACAATGCCTGGCACACAGAAGGATCAAAAGTTGAAGGAATGGACTATGTTTATTCTCACACGGGTCTTAGTGAGATGTTATCCCTCTGCCTACAGTTCTTCCTCATAAAATCCTGTACTATCAAATCATGTTTTTCCAATGATGGTATCAATAGCACACTTACCAGAGTGTATTGAGAACTTACACTTTTTTTTAAACTTTCAATTGTTCTTTTTTTTTTAGTATTTTTTTAAATCTTTTATTTATTATTGGATAGAGACAGAGAGAAATTGAGAGGAGAGGGGGAGGTAGAGAGGGAAAGACACAGAGCAACACCTACAGACCTGTTTCACCACTGTGAAGATTCCTCCCTGCAGGTGGGGACCAGTTCTTGCTCAGCAGGGTGTGCCACATTGTGGGCCCCCTCAATTGTTCTTTAAGAAGAAAGTCAGAATAAAGTTTAGCTTTGTATTAACGCACAACACTAAGTATTTTTCTCCCATCTCTGGGACTCCATCTCCATAACTCCAGATCAACTTTTTTTTTTTAATTCCAGAGAGAGACCAACCACAGCACCAAAGCTCCCTTCAGTGTAGTAGATGTTAGACTTGAATCTGAGCTGCATAATCTTTCCCTTGAATATCTACAGTGTGATTTGACTTCTGCTGCCCCATCCATTTTCTACATAGCACCCAGAAACATTTTTTCTAAAACTCTATATAATCAGGTGATCTTTGATACTTATCCTGTCACACACATGCACCCATACCTTACCACTGGACTTAACCTCTCATATTCACTCTGCTAGCTCTACTTCTGTAGTTTATAAAATGCACCTTAACATATGGCATTTCTTCTGGATAGAATGTGCTTTCCACCACCATTTTCATTAAGCATTTACTTAGCTCTTTTATTATCCTTCAGCTTTCTATGACAGCATCACTGGCTCAGTCAGGAAAGCACTCCCTGACATCTCCATCAAGGAGAACCTCTACTACATAGACTCCCCTATTGCTCCCAGTCTCTATGTGATGGAAATCACTACATTAATTTTGTGTTTATCATTCATGTGATCATTTAAGTTGTAGCTTCTCTATTGGCCTAGAGAACAAAGACATGCTTGATTTAAGGCAACACTAGACACAGAAAACTCACAAAAATCCAGGTATTTAAGCATATAAATACAAAGGGGGGATGAAGTATCTAGACATGTAAATAAAACACTAAATCATGTGAGTACAAGTTGATAAGCACACAGACATTGGCCAACCATCTACTATGGATCAGACAAATAGAAAAAGATGCACTATCACAAGATATTACCTGTAAAATAAGTTTCTTAGGACTCTATTGTGAGAGAAAAGAAAATGAACCTCAAACTTGAAGAGAATCCACTTAGATTAAAGATGAAGAATGACTTTAGAAATAGTTCTTTTTAATTTTTTTGGACATTGTCTTTATTTATTTGATAGAGACAGCCAGAAATAAAGAAGGAAGGCACAGAGATGCCTGTAGCCCTGCTTCAGCATTCATGAAGCTTTTCCCCTGCAGGTGAGCACTGGGTACTTAAATCTGGGTCTGTGCAAATTGTTACATGTGTGCTCAACCAGATATGCCACCACCTGGCCCCACTTTAGAGATAATTCACTCAGGCTTAATGCTATTAGGACTTGGGCCTCCCTTTCTTTTTTTTTCCTTTACTTTCAGCCTCTGTCCCACCACTGGATGTAATTTGGCAGCCACAGTTCTTCCTTCACATCTTGACTTCTTTTCAGAAGAAAAATATTGATCAATTCTGTTATTATTCAAGCCACTCAAAATTTAATCTAATCTGCTCAGCTCACACATTCATCCCCAGACCAGCATCTGTAGCTAAGACAATATGCATGATCTTCTATTTCATTTGGCCTAAGTTTCAATTCTTGGAATTCATAGCATTTAGCCCAACCACATCAACTGGCAGTGAGGGATAGAGATCTATAAACTAAAACAGATGTCAGTGCTTATGTAAAAGATGGCTACAGTCTGGCAGGTAGGCAAACAACTTCTTAAAATCAAATGAAATGGGGGCAGTCTGGCAGTAGTGCAGCAGGTTATGCGCATATGGTGCAAAGCACAAGGACTGGCATAAGGATCCCAGTTTGAGCCGCTGGCTTCCCACCTGCAGGGGAGTGCTTCACAGGTGGTTGAAGCAGGTCTGCAGGTGTCTATCTTTCTCTCCCCCTTTCTGTATTCCCCTCCTCTCTCCATTTCTCTCTGTCCTAACAATGACGACATCAATAACAACAATAATAACTACAACAACAATAAAAAAAACAAGGGCGACAAAAGGGAAAATAAATTTAAAAAATATAATAAATAAATGAAATGAAACAATACTTTTCATCCAGGAAAGAAAGATCTCTGTAGCATAGGTGGTTAGGACAGGTTTGTAGACTTTTGGTTTGATGGTTTAATTAGGATTTATACTGATAGTATTGTCATATAAAGCTTATAACTTAAATCATTGTAGCTAATTTTTAGTTTGGTTGAAATTTCTTACATGTAGAGTAGCTTTGCAGTGTCCTGCTTCCCCCAGTCTAACCCAGAGGTAGGACCATTTTGTGAAGAAACAAATCTACTGAGATCAAATTTCCTGTCCAAAGCAGCACAGTAGTAAGCAATAGAAAATATTATAGAGCTCACTCTATTTTATCCACATAGAACTAGACTAGCCTGTAAGGATTCTGACTTCACAAATTTTTTATTTTCTCTTTGGCCTAACCTCACATGAAGTTGTATTTTAACCTCTGAATTTCTTGCACCTTATTTCTAAGATTTCTTTAGATAGAGAAGCAAAGAGAGAATAAGAAAGACTATAGCACTGAAGTTTTTTCTTTTCTTTTTTTCTTTTTTTATTTACTTACTTATTTTTTGCCTCCAGGGCTCAGTACTTGCATTACCAATTCACTACTTCTAGAGGCCATTTTTCCTATTTTTGTTGTCCTTGTTGTTGTTGTTGGATAGGACAGAGAGAAATGGAGAGAGGAGGGGAAGACAGGGGGAGAGAAAGATAAGCACCTGCAGACCTGCTTCACCACTTGTGAAGCAACCCCCTGCAGGTAGGGAGCCAGAGACTCAAACCCAGATGCTTGCACCCATCCTTGTGCTTCACTCCATGTGCTGTTTAACCCACTGTGCTACCACCCAGCAACCCTGAAGTTTTTTCCAATACAGCAGGGTCCAGGCTTGAACCTAGGCCATGCATATGACAAAGAAATGCACTATCCAAGTGAACTATTTTTCTGTCCCCTTGCTGATCATCCTGGGAGACCAGAGTGGTTCCTGAGAGTCCTGGGGGGGGCGGGGGGACGGTGATGAAGGAAGCACAGGAAGCACATGACTAGCTCCGGGAGAAGCCTCTTGGACAACTCGTTTATTAAGGGATACAAGCAAGTAGATATAGGTTCAGAAAGAAGGTTGAGGTAATCATTATTCTACACACAATGCATAGTTACATCTTGACCTACCAAGTATTTGATCACAATTGGAAAGTTACCATATAAGGTCTGGTCATGAGCTCACAGTGCCTAGGTAGGCTCTTTTCTCTAAGGGTAAATTACAAGCACCTCAGGGCATGGGGGAAGGAAGCAGATAGAGCAAAGCCAGGATATTTGTGTGGGTTTCAGATTGGCCATACACAGTTATTCATGGCCTTTGTTTAAAAGGGATGGGGTAGCATGCACAGGCAGGTGTCCTGTCCGGAAAAGCCCATCCATCATAAGTTCGTGAGGTCAGGAGGGACCTGCCTAACATGTCTCCCCTTTAAGAAAGAGGGAACTTGGTGTCAAGCCGCTCAGATTCTCATGGAAATAATGGTTTGGACTTCCCAGACAGTGGACCCTTCCTCCACATCCCCTGAAATGTATTTTAGGAATAATGCCTATTCCACAGGGTTATCAAGGACCCTAGACCCAAGCTCAGTGTGTGGAACAACTTAAGCATTTGATGAGTCTTACCACCACCCCAACCCAATCCCTGCACACACTTCTTCCTGTTAGGATAACTGAAAAAAATAAAACTGACAAGGACTAATAAAAAAATATGTCCAGATTTACTGACAGATTCATGGGCACTTTATATAATATTTAGACTCTATCAGTTTTAAGCAAAATAAATAAGAAAAAATATATAATTACCCCTGGGGAAACAAAAAGCCACTTTTGACCAATTGTTCCATACATATACATATACTGTATATTATTATAAGCTTCTTCAGAGAAGCAAAACATGTCATCTTCCTGACACTGGATTCTGTGGTCATACATATAAAACATCACAAAGGCAAACTAAGGAAATATATACTATATGGGTCTTTTGCCTCTAACCATCAGTCTAGGGCTTTTTCTTCCCTTGGTGGCAGTAGAAAGACCTCATTTTCATAACACACTACTATTGATATTTCTTTGAGGATACATTCCATTAAAAATTCTTTCATGAGGTATTTAACTGGGAGTTGGGAAGCTAATGGCTCCTCTCAGGTCCTGGCTGTTCAGTGGACTTAATTCTGTGGCGTTGGGCAAGTCACTGAGCCTCTCTGTGCTTCAGTCTCCCTCTCTTGTAAAATGGGAGTAATACCTACCTCACAGGGTCGTTGGGGAGATTAATTTGATGTAATGTCTGAAAAGCATCTAAGGTTCTTGAAGAAGGCTCTGTATAAATACAAAATATTAAAGTTGGTTTATTTGTGCTGGTGGGTTTAAAAAAAAATCAAGTAACTTTTGCTACAGTCCTACTAATGATTTTTCTTTCACTAGCCTTTCCCTTCCTCTGCTTCTGTAAGAATAGAAGTTGACTTTGCTTCTATTTGTCAAAGAAGTATTTTTGATAGACAATAGTGTAGGAAATTCTCCACTAAAAATGAAATGACTACTGCTTATACCATATCAAACCTCCAAACTATTGATTGCTTTGAGACTGATTAGGGTAGAAGTCATTAAACTCTCTGCAATGTGAAGTGGCTTTGAAAAGCACACTGTAAACTGTTTACATTGTCTTTAATTATGTTGGATTCATATGTCAGCTTGGTATAAAGTATGAAGATTACACTGAATAGGGTGGGGGGGACCAGGTGACAATGTGGTGATTTATGGTAACCAGAAAAATTATGTATGGAAATAAGTGCAATTTAAAAACATATCTATGCGCTATTATAACACTGGAGGGGGAAGAAAAGCCAGTTTATAACAAAATGTCTTTGAAAATAGAAGCATGATGAATATGTAAATGAGACCAACATCAGCTGAGATGTGGTATATGCAGATGAGCCGGCAATGAACCAAAATATGAAATAACTCCCAAACCATAAATATGAACCATATAAAATTCATTTGAAATATTCATGATAACATAAGGACAAAAATATAATCAAGTGATTTATTTGCATATAAAAATAAGAACACTAGTCTGACACTTCAGCCTCCACCCCCAGATCACTAGAGAAAGATAAGTTTACAGAGAGACTTTTCAAGGAAGAGATTTATTGCCAACACACTAAAAACAAGTTCAGAATCCTCCTGATTCTCATTTCTATGGGATCATTCAAAACAGGTAAGAGGAAAAAAAAAGAAATCAGGTAACTAAATAAGCAGTAGTGTCAACAGTGATAAAAAAAATTGGGTTATGGTCTCTTTTGCCTCACTGAATGCTGCCTTATAAAAGAATTTAAGTCCTTTCCTCTGTCAACTTTCTGTGATTCTGAGAATTAATGGGTAAAAGGGAGAAAATACTGGTCATGTAGACTCTGAGTGAAAAACCAAAACTGGAAGCTTATGCTGAACCTAATGATATATCTATAAATAAGAAGTAGGGACTTGAGTTCCCAGGCACAGAAAAGAGAATAACACTCAGTGGTTCTCAACTCACACTACATTTTAGAATCCCATAAGTTCTAAAAATGAAATACTTTACAGAACTTTCAATTCCAGTATTTTTTTTTATTCCACTTGTCTGAAGTAGGTCTAAACATTGATCATTTGTACAAAGCCCTTTGATTCTACTGTATAACCACACTTGAAAGTTGCATGGTGTGTCTGTCTGAATGGAATTCATGGAAAAACATACACACAAATAATGTGTCTACACAATGTGGCTGGAACAGAATAAACAGAGTGGTGGGAACTAAGTTCAGAAAACAGCTGAGATGAGGTCAGAGGGCACCTCATAAGTCATGTGTATACATTTGGTTGTCATAGGCATAAAATGGGTTATTTGGAATAACCAAATGATATGGCTTCATTTGTTAAAGATTATTCACAGAAGTTTTTATCAAGTATTTTTCTCTTTTATTTTTTTAATTTTATTTTTAATTAAATATAGAGGTGATAGATAATAGGTAGGTAGGTAGATAGATAGATGACAGATAGATAGACAGATAGATAGATAGATAGATAGATAGATAGATAGATAGATAGATAGATAGACAGATAGATAACAGAGCGCTGCTCAAGTCTGGCTTATGATGCTTCTGGGGATTGAACCTGGTACAACTCAGAACCTCAGGCATGAAGGTCTTTTGCATAATTATTATGCTATCTCCCCAGCCCTATTCACAGAGGTTTCAACTTACTATTACTAATATTTTGTTAAGGATTTTTTGTGTTTATATTGGAGATATTGGACTGCATTTTTATTTGCTTGATCTTGATATACTGAAACTATCAAATATATTGGGAAATGATGTCTAGTCAAAATTCAATCACAAAAGAATTTTTTCCATAAATATTTTAATCATTTTAATATCCAAATAAAAAATAAATAATCATTAAATTGTTACCTTATCTATAAATGTAACTCTTATGAATAATTAATTGTAAAAGTTAAAACTTTAAAGTCTTAAGAGAAGATCTTATAATAGGCAAAGATTTATTAAATAGGGCACAAAAGCATAAAAATATATATATCTGCATCCCACAACGACCCTGGGTCCATGCTCCCAGAGGGACAGAGAATGGGAAAGCTATTGGGGAGGGGATGGGATATGGAGATTGGGTGGCAGGAATTGTGTGGAGTTGTAACAAAATCCTATGATTTTGTTAATGTCTCCTTTCTTAAATAAATTAAAAAAAAGAAAAAATAAATAAATAAATACATTATATTATATAATATATATAATTGAACTTAATGTAATATATGGAAGCTGATTTGCTATCATGGACACCCAAAACCTGTATATTATATTAAAATGTTACTTTAAAAATAAATAAAAATATAATTATATATATATATATATTGACTTCACCTATCTTTAAAAAAAAAGCTGAGTCCATTCAAATAATATGAGAAAATGAAAATTTACTACACACACATATAGGTGCATATGTATGGACATACAAGTATTGAGTACTATTAAGTATATAAATAATACAGTTGGAAATTAGCAAAATATCTGAACAGATATGTCACCAAAGAAGATACACAGTGTATATATCTAGAAAAAAATAGAAAAAGAGATACACAATAAGAATTCAGATAAAGGTAGGAAATAACAAACATCATAGAAGAAATAAAGAAATATAGATGAAAACAGAAAAGATGAATGAAGCTAAGCTAGTTCACAGGAAAGAAAAAAATGATATGGTAAAAAAATGAGATGTTTATATGAAATGATCGATCCAACATCCATGTTCAGTGGGGAAGCAATTACAGAAGCCAGATCTTCAACCTTCTGCACCCCACAATGACCTTGGGTCCATACTCCCAGAGGGTTAAAGAATAGGAAAGCTATCAGGGGAGGGGATAGGATACAGAGTTCTGGTGGTGGGAATTGTGTGAAGCTGTACCCCTCTTATACTATGGGTTTGTCAATGTTTCCTTTTTATGAATAAACAATTTAATAATAATAATAATAAGATCGATTCTAGGGAATACCCAAAGGAAGTGAAAACACATATCCAAGAGATCTAGGTACACATGTGTCAGTAGCATCCGAAAGTTGGAAGCAACCCAGAAGACTAGCGGCAAATAAGTGGCTTAGAAAGTTGTGGTGTGGGCGCTGGTGGTAGCTCAGCAGGTTAAGCACAGGTGGCACACAAGAACCTGCATAAGGATCCTGGTTCCAGACCCCGGCTCCCCACCTGCAGGAGGGTCGCTTCACAATCAGTGAAGCAGGTCTGCAGGTGTTTATCTCTCTTTCCCCCTCTCTGTCTTTCTCTCCTCTCTCAATTTCTCTGTGTCCTAACAACGACAGCAATAACAACAACAACAATAATAGCAATAACGATCAACAAACAAGGGCAACAAAATAGGAAAAATGGTCTCCAGGAGCAGTGGATTCTTAGTGCAGGCACCAAACCACAGCAATAATCCTGGAGGCAAAAATAAATAAATAGATAAGTTTCTAAAAAAAAAAAAAAGAAGAAGAAAAGAAAGTTGTGTTATATATAAAAAATGAAATGCTTACTCCACTGTTAATGATTAAGTCATGTCCATTGTTTCATATTAGATTTAACTTGAAGGAATTATGTTAAGTGAGATAAGTTGAAAAGAGAAAAATAAGCACCAGATGATCTCACTCATAGGTGGATTTTATCTATTATTATTATTAATTATTATTATTATTATTTTACCAGGTTTATAGTGTTGCAGTGATTGAAGCTCAATCATGAGTCTCTTTTCATAACCATCATATCCTCTACCCCAGTCCCTTTAACAAAGACAGAAAGGGAATACACAAAGTGAAAGTTGAACTTGGAGTAGTATATGCTGCAAAGCTAAAGAACCCTTGGAAGATGAAGATGGGAAGGATTGGCGAGGGCACTGAGTTGCTGAAGCATGATGGTGGAAGTGTGCCCAAACTGGGGATGAGAGTTTCACACCCATCGTGGGGAGATGAAAATCTGTAGCCATGTGTCAAGAGCTGGACTGTAAACCATTAATCCCCCAATAAAATGACTTATAAAAATAAATTTATAAAAATCAGAAATGAAAGAAGAGATGCAGCTGACACCACAGAATCACACAAAATCATGAGACTCCTATGAATACAAATTGGACAATCTAGAAGAAATGCAAAATTCCTAGAAGCATACAATCATCTAAAACTGAATCATGAAACAAGAGAGAACCCCAATAGAACAAACAGACTGATTACTAGTAAGAGTTAAGGTGGCCATCAAATCCTCCCAATAAGAAAGAGTTCAGGACCAAAATGCTTCACTAAGTAAGCTCTATCAAACATCCACTGAATATTTAAAGCCTCTATTTCTCAAAATCTTCCAAACTGAATTTACAAAGTTTGCATTACTTTGATAGCAAAACCAAACAAGGATATCATAATAAAGTTAATGGTCAGTATACCCAGGGGACAAAGTGTTAGGTCTGACCATTGAAGACAAGGCACCTATAGCTAAAACATTATCATAAGAATGTGAAACCCAGGGTCCACAGTAGAGCAGTGGGTTAAGCACACATGGCACAAAGTGCAAGGTCCTATGCAGGGATCCTGATTCCAGCCCCAGGGTCCCCACCTGCGGGAGGGAGGGAGGTGTTGCTTCACAGGCAATGAAGCAGGTCTGCAGATATCTGTCTTTCTCTCCCCATTCTCTGCCTTCCCCTCCTTTCTCATTTCTCTCTGTCCTATCCAACAACGACAGCAACAACAACAACAACAACGATAAATAACAAAGGCAACAAAGGTGGGGGGATAGCCTTCATGAGCAGTGAAGTGATAACCCTGGAGGCAAAGAAAACAAACAAACAAAAAAAAAAAAACGGATTGAGGCTCAGCCAACCCAGCCAATCCCTGGAATACTTGCGGGGGGGGGGGGGTGGAGCAGCAGTTTACACAAGCCAGTTCATGGAATGTGTGCTGGGGGGGTCAGCACGAAAAACCACAGCCCCACCAGACTGTCCATCATGGAAAATCCCCACTGAACTCTCACTTAACTTCCTTATTCTCCTCGCCCTATAAGAATCCCTTCCCCTGACCCAGGGCTTGACTTCACAGGGTCCCATTCTCTCTCGGGACCTTGAACCTCGCCTGGGAGCGCTGGAATAAAGCCCCGCTTAATAATACTTGAGGCCTGTTTCTATCATGTCCCACTCACCACTTATTAGACCTTACACAAAGATATAAAAAAATATTGACAAACTGAAATCAATGGCATGTTAAAAAGATCATATGCCACAATCAAGTAGGACTTTTTGCAGGCATGCATTGATAATTCACCATACATAAATCAATCAACATGACATACCACATTCACAAAATGAATGACAAAAAACACTTAACAATAGGTGCAGATAATACATTGGCAAAATTCAATACCTATCTGATGAACAGCTTCCAGTGTGATTATAGGGGGAAGGAACATCAACATAATAAAAGTTCATAGCCAACATGAAAGAGTAAAAGATTTTCCTCTAAGAACAAGCTAAAGATGACCACTCTTACCACTTATGTTCAACAAAATATTCCCATGCTTTGATTAACTAGCATTCTTAAAATGTTTGGTTGTTGCACAAACATCATAATTACACAAGGTAAGACACAATGTGATTACTACTAGATTATAACTACACTGATGATTACCACAGCCATTACAGTTGTATTAAAAAGAAAAAATGCCTAGGAATACAAGTAAATAAGGAGTGGAATGATCAGTGCACTGAGGACTGTGTTGATTAAAAAATAATTGAAGATATTATATATGGGAGTATATATACATATATAAATACACTCCAAATATATGGGAAGATACTCCATGCTTATGTATTTGAACAATTAATATTAAATGTCCACAGTAACCAAAACAGTCTATAGATTCAATGCCATACCAGTCAATATCCTAATAATATTTTTGATAGAAACAGAAGAAACAACCCTAAAATTGGTAAGGAATCACAAAAGACCCCAAATAGTTACTTCCATCTTAAGTAAGACAAGCAAAGCCAGTGACACTCCCTGGTTTTAAGCTATATTACAAAACTGTAACAATAGAAAAATCATGTTGTTAGCATAAAAAAGACAGACACATAGAACAATAGAAACAGAATAGGGGGTTCAAAAATCAATCCATAAATATATGGTTAACTGGTGACAAAAAATGTAAGAAGAGACAATGGAGAAATTTTGGCTTCCTCAATAAATATTTAAATATAAATTTGATATATACATGCAAAAGTATTTGACTGTATCCTATGACATATACAAAATTTAAATCAAAGTGAATAAATTAGTGTGAAACCTTAAAAGTTATAGGGGAAAAAAAAGAAGATAATGTTCTTGATATTGGTCTTGGCAATGATTTTTTTTCTCTCATTACAAAAACAAAGGCAATGAGAGTAGAAATACCAAGTAATAAAGCTTTTGAACAGCAAAGGAAACAGTGAAATGAATAAAAAGCCAACCCACTAAAAGGGGAAGATATCAATATTTGCCAAAATATATAAAGAATTTATGAAGATCAATAGTAAAGAAACCATCTAGTTAAAAATTGAACAGAGGAATCAAAGAGATATCTCCCTAATGAAACTATTCAAATCCTCAACAGGGATGAAAAGATACTCAGTGTCACTAATGACTCTGACATGAAAGTTCAAACCACAATCACCTTATAACTGTTTGAGTGACTATTATTGAAATGACAAGTGATGGAAAGAATGTGAAGGAAATCTCTTTGCAGTGCTGATGGGAATGCAAATTGGTATAGCAACTATGGAAAATGGTGTGGAGCTACCTCAAAAGAGTAACAGCATTAGAGCACAAGATTCACATAACTGGGTACCTCTGCAGCACTGTCACATATTAGAGCTCTGTGAGGACCTGGTTTGTTGCTCTCTCAAACATAAATGAGTATATGTTTTTTTTTAAGGCTGGGTTATTCAAATTCTTAAAATCTGTTAAAAATAAAAACTGCTATAATATCTAGCAATCTCATTTTTGGTGCTTTACTTGGAAGAAACAACTAATTTGAAAAGATTCATTGTAATGGTATTTAAAGATTAGCCAAGATACGGAGACAACTTAAGTATTCTCTAATAAACAGGTGAATAAAAAGGATATGATACACACAAACACACAAAATGATATTATTACACTAAAATTTTGATTTAGAATGTTTAAGCAGGCTTGCGTCCAGCCCCCATTTAAGTAAAGGAAGTTTTGGTGCTATGGTGTCTTTCCCAAGTCAACCCAGAGAGGTGATATTCTGTAATGACAGAAGAAGGAAAGGAAGAAAGAAACTAAGAAAGAGAGAGAGAAAGAAAGAGAAAAAGGAAGAGAAAAGAAAGATTTTCATAACTGACTCATACATAATAGTCTAAAACTAAAAACAACCCTATTACCCATTACTAGGTCAATGAGAAAACACATTATGTTGTATCTATAAGACAGAATACTAGTCAGCAATAAAATATAGACCATAAAGACTCTCAACAACATGGATGAATTTCAAAAATCATTACACTAAGCACAGAAGCCAGACCATATATATATCATATTGTTACTTATTAAGAACTCTATGAAAATCGAATCTCTGGTTAAAAACAGCAAATTTGTAGTTTCCTGGAATCAAGAGTAAAGATGGGATTGTTTGAACTTTTTATCTTGGTAGAGATGTTCTATTTCTTGATTGTGATAATTGTTAAAATATATGCATATACTTGCTGTCTGTCAAGTTATACTTCTATAATTTCTATAAGCTTTTTAAACCTGCAATTATTGAGCCTGCACTTATGGTCAGGCACTTTTAAACACTGTATTTAGGGTGACCTCTACAAATAGGAATACATCTGATATTCAGAGAGGTTAAGCAACCAACCAGCATCAGAGAGTCTTTTCATGGTAAAGTTAGAATTTCAACCCAAGGTAGCCTTGACCTTTCTGCTAGACAAGGCTTCCTTTTTATTGGTATCGACCATGTCTCAGAATTATTCTACTCAAGTAAAAGGGTGACAAAGGGAAGGCTGAAGGATATGAAAGCTTTCTTGATGTCATTTATAAATAGACTTGCCTATATACTTGAAACTTCCATAAGGTAGAAGCTAGAATCCTTTTCTATTTCAATTCTATAGAGGAGAAGAAATCTCCTCTTGGAGAATTTCTGCCTCTGTGTTCCAACTCATTTCTGGGTAAAGCTCCTGCTGAAACTGGCTCTAGTTCAAGGGATTTCAAATGGAGCTGCCCATTAAGTTGCAAATTAACTTAGTCAGCAGTTGGGAAATGTAAGTTGGACCAATTAAGTTGTCATTATTGACCCAGGGCAAACATGAGTTAGTGTCTAGAAGGTGAAAGTCCTTATCTCATTTCCTGTTCTCCATAAATATTCTGAAAGTATTTTTGTTGTATTTATTACTTCAACCAAAAAAAAAAAAAAAAAAAAAAACACAAGAAGCTGATTTCTTGCCATTTGGGGAGTTGCTGTGGTTTTAGTGTTTCCATTAAGTCTCCTCATTTCAGTCTTTGTAGGTGAATACTTAAAATAAACTCTATATCTAATAGCTGTCTAGCTCAGAAAGAGACAAATTTATTAGTTTTGTATTGATGTGCTTGGGGCCTTAACTTGCTTGTTGTCCTTGTTTTTGTTTTCACTTCTTATGTATGTATGTGAAAAAGAAGGAAGAGTTTGATATCAGAAGCAACAATCCTGAGATCTAGTGTTTTCAGAAATGCCCTCAGTCCTATATTTCTTGTTACTGTCCACATCTTAGACCCTCTTGTATTTGATTCATGAACTTAGTGTAGAGTTTCTTTACTGGGATAGACTCCCTCCAAACAAATGAATACCAGAATATAGGTGACAGCCCCACTATCAATAGCTGCTCAGGGTATGGTAATTAAGTTACCAGAGCAAGTGACTTTCACTACAAACATTTGTTTCCTACAGTTCTGGAAACTAGGAATTCAAGATCAGTGCACAGATATACTCAAGTTCCGGTGAGGACCTGACTCCCTGGCTGATAGACAGCTGCCTTCTCACTAAGTTCCCATGTGGCTGAGAGAGAGACATTATCTCATTGTCTCATATTCTCATTGTCTCACTATACTGGCACCAATCCCACCATGAGTGATCCACCCCTATTGCCTCACCCAATTATTTACTAAAGTCTCCACCTCCAAACACTAGCATATTGGGAATTGAGGCCTCAACATATGAATCTGAGAAGTCCCAAGGGGCACACTCAATCCATAGCATACACTGTGAACTAGCACGCCTGTAGTAGTAAAGATGTGTATTGCAGAAACTCCCTTATTTGGGAAAGTAGAGATTTACCCATATATATATATATACTTATTTTTTTAATCTTTAAACCCTTCTACTTTTTTGGGTATTTGATGTCCCAAGGCATTTGTGGTACTGGTGACCTCTACTTGGTGCCTTTCCCCCAGCAGCTAAGTCAGGTAGAGGAGCTCAAAAAACACTTTTCTGGACTTTCCATCAGATACAATCACTCTCCATTTTCTAATCAGCCAAGCAACAGCCTCATCTCTTGCTTTTAAGACATCTGCTTCAGCCACACTTGCCTTTTGACCTATCTTAACAAGGCAAGATGTGGGGGTGGCCCTGGCGGATGTCTTGTTTGTTGAGAGGTCACAGATAGACAAGCAAATGAACTAGCCTTTTTCCTCTCTGCCAGTAATTCAATGTTTGTGTCTATACAGGGAAGACACAATTAAGGCAGCATAATACTCAAGTTAAAAATAGCCTCATGGCTCTACCCTAGAGACTCTTGCTGTTTTTTTTTTAATAGAATGGTATTAAAATAAAAAGATGCAATCTAAATACAAGCTCCCAAGCTCCCATCGATGCAAAAACTACTTATTTTTATTTCCTCTCTTAGTCCATGCCCATCACTACCACACCCATTTGGGCAGTTTATGACTTAATAAGATGTTTTAAAGTGGTAAAAAAAAAATTCAAATAGGATATAGACCCCGTTGCCTGACTACCCTTTAGAAATAAACTACCTGAATATTATACTTCATAAATCTGTCCTGTGGTGCTTAGATTCACTCTGGACAGCCTGAGTGGAAATCAGATTACCAGAAATGTGGTTTGATAGTTGAGACCATTTCAGAACTTAAATAGAAAGAGAGAAAAAGTGTAAGAGTGAGGGGTGAATGCCAGAAAAGCCGAAGTGAATAGAGTGGGATGTTAACCACCACCATGGGTCTGAAATTCTAAGAGAGTGTAGGCACCAAGATAGCAATTGTTGATGCCAACTGTTTTGTAAGCATGTGCTTTGCACTTGGATGTGAGCATGCTTTGAAAAGTTAAAAGTGCCTCCAAATGCAAGGTATGAATAATAAGACTAGAACATCTGCTATGTTCTCCAGACATGACATCTCAGCTCAGCAACTACAAACCCTGCCCTCCTCTCCTTCAGACTCTCCCCAAGCACCCAGCACAGGGTTAAGCACACTGGAAGGATAAAGGCAAAGTTTGTTGGTTTCTCATTCCCGTTGCATGACTGAATTTTCCAACCATTCAAAACCTTTTAGCCATATAGGGCTCCCAATATTTTTTATCTTGTTCTTCATTCTTTCTTCTCAGTAAGAATAATGGCATCTTATAAATGTATTGACAGGGGCCAGGTGGTGGTGCACCTGGTTGAGCTTCCATGTTACAGTTCACAAGGACCCAGGTTCAAGCCTGCAGTCCCCACCTGCAGGAGGAAAGCTTTGCATCTGATTAAGCATTACAGGTGTCTCCCTGTCTCTATCACCCCTTTCCTTGGATTTCTCTCTGTCTCTATCTAATAAAGATAATGATAAAAAATTAAAAAGAATGTACTGATATTGAAAATTTCAAGAAAAAAGGTTCATAAATCTACTTCTTTAAAATAATTTGTCTTTTAAAAAATTGGCATAAAATGGCAATGACAGTCCGGATGGACTGAAATTCCACAGGAGGGATTTTAATAAGTGTACCACATGTGCAGAAGGAGATTTACTCCAAAAGTTGAAAAATCCCATCTAGATTGATTTCCTTGCTAAAACTACAAAACCAGGGTTCCGGGTGGTAGTACAGTGGGTTAAGAGCACTTGGCACTAAAACTACAAAACACATGTATACATGAACTTAAATTTGAATTGGAATCAACTTCCTCAAGCCAGAGAGATAGCTCACCAGATGTGGTGCATTTGTCCAGTCTAGCTTCAACATCCCATCCACAGAAGGATGCCATGGCACTAGAGGAAATTTCACCCTCTCTCTCTGGCTCTATCCTTGTGGAAAAGTGGCATCAGAGCAGTGAAATCACTTCTTTGCACAAACAAACACCAGCTTCCCATACTCATATGCTAGTGCTGAGGATGGGCCCCAACTGACTGACCAGGCAGAGAACAAAACTCAGGCTAGTGGTTTTCTCTTTATTAAATGAGGAGTCTCAGCTGAGTAGGTAGTTTCAGCAGTAGAGTACCTGCTTCCTAAATGTAAGGCGCTGAGCTGAGTGCCCCATAAGAGAGAACAAGAAAGACAAATGAGTAAAACTCTATGGGTAGTTGTAGCAGTGCTTTGGTGTCTTTCTCTTTCATTAAAAAAATATATATGTAGGTACAGATGGGGGAGACAGTATAATATTTATGCAAATGAATTCTCTTGCCTGAGGCTTCAGTGTCCCAGGTTCAATCCTCCACACTACCATAATCCAGAGCTGAGTAGTTTTCTGATAAAATAGGATAAAATAGGAGAGAGAGAGAGAGAGAGAAATTGAGTTAGCAGTCTTCATGGATTTGATTAAAATATGCCACCTTTTATCTTCCCTGAACTTGCCTTCTATGATCATCTTCATATATATTGAGAGAGAGAGAGAGAGAGAGAGAGAGAGATCTGTCTTCTTTCTCTCTCTTCACAATCCAATCAGGTAAGAGTACGGTGTTAGTAAGGCACCCATTGTCTTTGGAGGAAGAGGAAGGTGGCTTTCTGTAATAGCAGTAAGTTCTGTAACACATCACTACATTGACAGGAAGTTCCACACCACCTTGAATGAAAGGAGACAGGAGTAGAGATCTCTGGCAGGGGCTCTTTAAAGGGAGGAGATTTATAGACTTCAGTCAAGTACTGGAGACAAGTGCCAACTGATGGTGACATCAGCTAATCCATCAAGTGATTTACCTGTGTTTGTAGAGTGAATGATTAAGACTTCCATCACTCCCTGCACACATGTGAGGATGAGCCTTGGTGAGGTAATGAGCTTCCAACCAGTGTATGTGCTGTCATGTTTGTGCTACTTGTGAGAAATACCAAGAAACCTAGAAGACTCAGAAGCATATTCCTTCCATGGGTCAGCAAGTCAGTAATGTGCTCTCAAGTTAGAAGGAGCATGTTAATGAAATGAAAGTAGGACTTGATGAAGCATGCATACCAGTGATATGGGCATGGTGATGTGGGCAAAAGAGATTAACATACTCAGCCTTTGCTTTCAGGAGTTTCCATGCTTGTGAACAACACTTACTTATTATAGCTGTCACTTGCTCAGTGACTATTTCCCCCAGAAACTGAGATAAGTCACTTTATATGCATTCTTCTAAAAACAATATGGCCATGAATCCAATCTTACTGTGATGAGACTGAAGCCAAAGGGGTTAGGTGACGTGCTCAACACCACACATGATAATTCATGGTACTGATCTCTGAAACCAAATATTCTTGCTCTAGGGCCCATACAGTGAATGTCTCACTCTGCTACATCTATAAATACAATAGAGGTAGTCCAGACAGCTTATGATACAAGAGGATAGTAATCTTGTTGGAGAGAAGTAGGGCAGCAGGACATACATAAACACTGGCACAGATTTATTCATCTGGTTGGGTTTTTTCCCACCAGGGTTACAGCTGGAGTTCAGTGCCTGCACTAATCTGCCATTCCCAGTGGCCATTATTTTTATAGAGCATAAGTAACAGAGATAGGGAGGGAGAGAGACAAGGAGAGACATTTGCCTGAATTTTCTATCTTTCATGAAATTTACCCCCTGAAGGTGGGTACTGGGGGTTTGAACTTGGGTACTCTCACATGGTAATGTATGTACTCTTACCAGGTACACTACTTCATGGTTTGTTTGTGCTTGTGGCAGTGATAGTTTGATGGTTTTTGTATTACTTTCTTATTTACAGTCCCAAATGCTACTAGCTCATCTAATCTCTACACTAACCCTTCAGTGACACCTAGAACAAGTATTTGTACCCATCTTACAGTCCTACAATGAAGCTGAAAGGTTTGAAGCAATGAAACCAACACTCTGGAAGTCATGGAGAATAGGTTTCTTTCTTTTATTTTTTAAGTCTTTATTTATTCACTGTATAGAGAAATCCAGAATCCAAGAGTGATTTCTGCTGCCCCACTAGCAAAGCCCCTTATAAGTGGGGACCGAAAGCTTGAAGCTGGGTACTTATGCATTGTAATATGTATGTTCAACCATGTGCATAGTCTGCCTCCTGGAGATGGGATTTGTCCACTTGATGGTTTGATTTTTGTGGAATGCTGGCACTCAGAAATTATATCTTGAGTGCTTTACAGTCATGCCCTTAAGAATAATAGCATTGTCCAAATCTAAAGGTAAAAAGTTACTCTTAGAGGATGGGGGAGGGAATAACACAATGTTCATGCAAAGATATTTAATGCTACCATAAACCAGAGCTAAGTAGTGGTGCTCTGACTGGTTGATCTCCTCTCTCTCTCTCTCTCTCTCTCTCTCTCTCTCAAAATAAAATAAATATTTTTTAAAATAGACCTTATAGTCCTGATAATTCTATAACCTTTCCATGGAAGTGTATTTGCTCAATATTTCTTATACTTTTCTCTAGGCAGTGGAGAAAAAAGAAGTTTACCCTAGAAATGAATAGATCCATAATCTAAGTAGTGAAAACTAAGTGCCAAACTAGCCTTTTCTGTGCCAAAGAGGAAACACTTCAATAGATCGTGTCTATTACAAAAAGAAATGATTACAACTCTTGTAATTAAAACGTCATTTTTCAAGGAAGTTCTCATTGTAACTTAAATATATATATACATATATTTTTTTTCTCATTTTTTCCTACTTCTCTCTACATCCCCTTGGAATTGATTAATATTTAGACTCAATCAGATCTTCTTAGCAAAGATTTCTTCTCTGCAAGAAAGGATTTTTCTTTTAGCTAAATGAAATGAACATTTTATGAGATCTTGTTCAGCATCTCCTACATCATGACATCTCAAATACGAATATGAATACAAATCACCTGGGGATATAACTAGTGTGGAGAAACTGATCAGTATGGAACTAAGAATCTGCAGTATTAACCAACTCCCTGGTGAGACCATCATGGCTGATATATGGGGCATATTCAGTAATAAGTTCTGAGTATACTAATCCTAATGTTAGGAACCATACTGTGGAAGATCCAAAATGAAATAACCTGCAGCACCTGCTCCAGTGTGTATGTGAATAAAATACACATGAAGCAATTGGAGAAAATCACAATTAGAGAATTCAGGGAAAGTTTCTTTATTCTTATTGCCATAGTCAGATCACATTTAATGGTTAAAAGGGTTCTCAGTGGTTAGTATAATTCATCATTTATTAGAGTCTTGTCTCAGCTTCTCAGTCCCTCTGTTGGTGCACTAGAAACACAGCTAAACATTGGGAAAAAATGTCATTTATATATACCTGTTCTTGTAGCAAACCCATGGTACAGTTTATGTGGGGCAATTGAAGCTGAGAATTCTGGGGGTTTGTTTGTTTGTTTTTTGTTGTTGTTGTTGTTTTGTTTTTGTTTTTGCTTTGTTTTGTTTTAACAGAGCACTGCTCAGCTCTGGCTTATGGTGGTGTGGAAAGGTTGAATCTGGGACTTTGGAACCTCAGGCATGAGACTCTCTTTGCATAACCATTATGCGATCTACCCCCACCTAGAATTCTTTATTATGGCAGGAAATCTTTATCTCAGGCAAAAGTAGGAGACTGAATATAGTCATTTTACTTCCTAGCAGATGAGGTAGGCAGAGGTTAGAGGCAAATGTGGAAGAAGGTAGCACATAAACTTTCTTCCAGATCAAATACAGCTATAGTTATGAGTAAGATAGTTGGAGATAGTTAAGATGACGAAGGTGGTAGGAATTCTGGAAAGAAACAAAGAAAAATTATCCTTCTCCTTCCAACTGAGACCCAGAAACATTCCTAGCATGTCCACTTGTAAGTCATAGGAAATGTAGAGCAAAATAAAAGTTATGAATTCCAAAGGAGGAATGGCACAGAGCTAATTGCTGGACTGAGACTACCATTTAATCCCCTTCCTGCACAAGCCATTCATCAAGTTTATAGCAGCAACAAGAGTTCCTTACCATATACCTGTTTTGCACATTCTTGAGCAAGGTTATGCTTCCAATTTTATCTGTGGTATATAAAAGGAATGAGGAAAAGTGGGAGGATGTTTATTATTGCTTCTGAAGAGGGTGGTAATAAACAGATTAGGTACTCTTCACCAACTGGAAATCTGTCTCTCCCAACTGCTTATGATTTTGTAACAGCAGAAAAAAAAAAAAAGAAGAAGAAAAGCACACATTACTTAAACTCTCAGATTCAATCTTACTAGAGATGTTCCTAAGCAATTTTAACTAGTCTGATATCTAGTCATCTTTGTCAACATTCCCTAATAGTAAACAAAAGAGAAGGCAAGATTCTGTTCTAACTCCCAAGAGTTTATAATACAGTAAGGAGGAGGAGAAGGAGGAAGAGGAGAAATTTCTTTGAAAGAGGACACAAACCAGAATAATAAATATCCTCTGAAAGGTGCTGTCCAGACCTTGGGTGCTGAAGCAATTCCAAGAGGTGGAAATCAGGTCACAGTGAAACAAAGGTGATTATGTGAAAACTGCAACTTCCAGAATCAAAGGGGGAGGAAGACAAGTGTTCTAAGTGGCTGAGTTTAATGAAAAAATATTCTAAGCCATAAAGAGCATTTAAGAACTCCCTAAAAGATGTATGTGGGGCTTCCCCAGTCCTTGTCTTTTGATCATATTATGAGCACTGTCTTGGTTCATACTGGGTTCTGAAAGTTCAAAGAGGAGTAAAGAAAATAACCATGTACTGGGATAAGTGTATCTGAATACACTGCAGTATTGACTTCTTAAATGGTACATTTTTGACTCTGTAGATAAAGTGCTAGTAGCTTGTCCTTCAGTGTCCCCATAGGGCTGGTATCCTGCATGCAATAAATAGATTCAAATTGCATCTGCAACTTAGTGTCATTCTTTTAGGGAAGTTGTTGAGAAGTCAGTATATACTCCCTGGGGCTGGGCTTCTGCAGAAACAAAGGAAATGGAGAAAGGTCTATATCTGTTTACCTCCTCCTTTTTACATATACAGATCACACAGCCAGACCTTACTTAAGGGCCTATGTACAATTTCTCTATTTTCATCAATTGTATTCACAGACTTAAAAATAAAAATAGAAAATGACCTCATTCTAGTCAGAAGAACAGGCTGGGAAGGTATCAAAACAACACTTGGTATAGTTTGCTCCAACCAGAGCTCTTCTAGCTAAGAAATACTTCTTCCTGAGTAGAGTACATCTCTCAATATGGCTCCTGAATTTGGACAGGAATGAAAAATGGAAACATTCTGTTTGTACTCAGAGAATAACAATGGGGTTTCCCCTCCTAGACTGGAGAAAGTCACACAAATGTTCACCATTATAATATCATCATCATCATCATCATCATCATCTCCTTCTCCTTCTCCTTCATCTAGGGATTGTTTCTATACACTTTTTTTGACTTGGCCACTTTTTTTTCTGCTACAAGTGTTATCAATGAGGTTCAGTGGCTGCACAGTGACTCTATCATTCATAGTGACCTCCCCTTCTTATTTTTCTTATTCTGATATAAAAAATAAAGGAGGCAGAGTGAGACACCTGCAGCACTATTCTTCTGTCCATGACACTCCACAACCTCTGCACATGAACTGGGAGCTTGAGGCTGATTCCTTGTGCATGTAATGTATGCCCCCAATCATACCAACCCCAGCATTCAATATAAGCCTCCTTTTTCTCCATTGCAGGAATACGAGGAGGGATTGGTAAGCCTTTTTTTTTATGATATCTTCAATTATGAGAGAGAAAGAACTAGAGTGTCACTCTAGTAAACTTATGACCACAACTCTATCCACTGTGATACCTCCCAGATCATTTAATAGATAAGAAGACTCTTTTTAACACTTTGCGTTCTCTTGTTTTTCCTTAAATGTCAGCAATGTCCTGATGACATACAGACTGGTTATTGAATTCTTGAGTGACAGCACTACAACTGATTTCTGCATTTCAAAAATATGGATGGCAGGATTTGACTAAATTAAATGTATTGAAGTAGTGTGCAGACACTAATGGCAACTGCTTGTACCAGGCTCCTTTAAGCCACCCGTAAATCCTAGACCTAACCCACTCTTCCTCTTTATAAAAGCCCTGACAGATTTAAAACCAGCTTCTGGTATTTTTAAAAGTCCTGACATCCTATGATCTTTATAATCTCTGTTCATCTCTTAGCCCTTATATGCATAATGTGAATCACTTCTTTGTCAAGTTTCCTTTTTGTATAAAATAAAAATCTTGCTGAACATCAGGGTGCAAGAACTTTTTGGCATTAGCTGATTCTGGGTCTGGTGCAGCAGAAATAAAAACTCTGTTTTCTAGTAACCCCAACATGTCATGACTTTTGTTCAGATTCCTGCACTTACAGTACCACTTCTTACTTCATCCTAACTCCCTCTGTCTATTCTAATCTACCCTTGCTCCTGGAGTCTAGAGGTGATTAGAGAATCACTATGTTTTTCTTTGTTTTGTTTTAGCTCTTAGTATGACATGTAAAAAAACAAAGAGGGGGCTAGGTGATGGCACACCTACTGGAGTGCACACATTATCATGCATGAGCACCCAGGTCTAAAAACCCCAGTCCCCACCTAGAGAAAGGGAGCTTCATAAATGAAGGGACAGTGCCACAGGTGCCTCCCTTTTCTCTCTCATACTCTCTATTAAAGAAAAAAAAATACATGAGAATGTTTTTTCTGACATTCACTAAAGCATAATTAAAAAAATAAAACTATATGCTTTGAAAGAACATGAAATATACATTCATAAAAGCACAATATACATTTTGTACAGAGGAAAATTGCTGATGGCAATAGATTTTTAGCTCTTTTCCAAGGACGCTGATGCATTTTTTTACTTCTACCTTTTTCAGAGTACTCCTGCCCACCCCCACCCCCTGAGACCACACTGCTCTGATAATCCTGCTTTCAGGTTTCAGTGTTCTTCTGCCCATTTTTCTAGCATCCCTCACTTGGTACTTAAACTATACTCATTCCATATCATCGTCAAATCTGGCATGATTCTGATGTATGTGATGTCACCTAAAACATAGAGGTAGGTGGTCACCTATGAAAAAAATTGGAAATTAAAGTTTTAAAAGCACAAAGTCTAGATTCTTTAGTATAAGATGTGGATAATATAGTACAGCATATACTTGTGTTGCCTATACCACTGGAAATAGTAGCCATTGATACTAGGTGCAGTGTGGAATACTCCTGTAATCTTGTAAGCCATTAAATCACTAAGAAAAATAAAAAAAAAAGAATAGCAACTGAACTGCTGTATGCATAGTGAGAAAGTAGTTATAGTACTTTAAGCCACAGTTATTGCACTTTTTCTCCAGTATTTTCTTCCTGTTCACCTTTTTAAAAATGAATGACCCATGAGGACATTGAAAATCTGTCTCTGTGGTCTGGGAAGTGGCACAGTGGATAAGGCATTGGACTCTCAAGCATGAGGTCCTGAGTTCAATCCCTGGCAGCACATGTACCAGTATAATGTCTGGTTCTTTCTCTCTCTCTCCTCCTAGCTTTCTCATTAATAAATAAGTAAAATCTTAAAAAAAAAAAAAAAAGAAGAAGAAGAAGAGAAACAAGAAAAGCTGTCTCTCAGAGCCTATTCCCTTTTCTTGCTTCAGGCAAGAATATTAAGGCAATTAAGCTCAAGGAAATTACTTCCTGATTTAGAAAACCCTAGATATGATGACCTTTTCGGTTCTAGAATATCACAGTGTTTCCCAGGAGCCCAGTCTTGTGTATCACTGAAAATAATCTAAAAATATATATATATGAAATATTCCAGGACCATAAATCAATGAGAGCTGAAAAGATTCTTCATGTAGCCTGCATATCTTATAGCTATGCACATATCTTAAAAAGAGACAGGGCCTCAACTCTACACATTTTAATTCTAATTACCTTTTTTTTTTTTTTTTTTTTTTTTTTTTAGTGTAACTCAGGATTTTCTGCTTAGCAGGAGAAACTCCCTGACATGTCGCCTCAGAGGCTGGACTAAGCAAAAAGCTGGCTGTCTTTTCTCAGAAACAGAGAAGGCGTGTTCACTGTAGCATGTAAACATTTTATACTGAGTGAATTCCATTTCTATCTATACTCATCACAAATGAGCACCACCAAAATGCTCAAATACATATTCACAGTATGCCTTCCAAGCACACTGTATGAAAAAAAAAAAAATCAGAGCTAAGCACAAGGCACAGATCCATTTCATTTAATTAGAGTTTCACAAAAGCCTACAGAAAAAGGTCTGAATCTCCTAAAGTATTCTGTATCCACATGAGCTTAGCTGTCTTGCCTTGTCAGGTGATTTGAATTGAAAATGATTCCAAATGCAAAGTCTTTAAACCCTGCCTGTTTGACTCTGGTAATATTATCACACACAATGAAAGAAGTCATCAAGCCCATTCCATTTCCACATTATACTAGTGTCCACTTTTACCTTTACAATGAGTCAGGGTGAGAGACTATTCTCTCTGTATCATTTCCAGAGCCCTCACCTAAAGTCCTATAAGGAAATCTTGCTTTGTTTTCAGCACTGTCCCCTGAGGGTGTTTTTATTCTCTTCTGTTTTCATGTCTCCACACCCAGCCATCTAAGATACATTGTTGAGACTTACCTGGAAGGACTCTGCTGCCCACAACTTGGTGACTGCACATCCATCTTTTCCCTTTCTTACCTTCTCATGGTGTTCCTCTTAGCTTCTCATGGTGGTCCCCTACCTTCAGTTCTGCTCCTACTTCTTTCTCTTTACAGATATATGTCTTTTTTTTTTAATACTAAAATCATACCCTCCATTGTCTGTCTTCTTCTGGCTGTCCCATTGCACAGATTTCCCTTGCTTCGTTCTTCTTCTTATTTTTAATGCTTGTTTATATATTACTTTTAATAAACAAATGATCCAGAAAGAAAAATACAGAGAAAGACTAAAACACTGCTCAACTCTGGTTTATGGTGGTGCTGAGGATTAAGCCTGAAGGCTCTTAAACCTCAGGCATGAAAGAAAGTCTTCTGCAGAGCCATTATGCTGTCTCCCCAGCCCAAGTGAAGGCATCTTAATTAGCACTGAAACAATGTTAATTGTTCAGTTGCACCACAATGCTGAACTTCAGAGATAGACCACCTGATAGGGCACATGTTTGTTCCTGTGTGATGCTGATTTGAACTCCAGCCTCCCATGGGAGATGCCATTACATTGGAGGAAGCCCTGGTGCATTACTGCCTCTCCCCATCTCTCTCCATTTCTTCTGTTTATTTTTTATTAGTTATTTAATAATAATCAACAAGATTATGGGATAAGAGAGGTACAATTGCCACCACTAGAATTCCATATCCCATCTCTTCCATTGGAAACTCCCTTTTTCTTTATCCCTCTGGGAGTATAGAGCAAAGATCATTATGAGGTGCAGAAGGTAGAAAGCCTGGCTTCTATAATTGGTTTTCTATTCTTCTAACCTCTTTTCTTTTTATGTGTATTTTGTCATTAATAGTGGATTACAAATTGTAGGATTACAGGGGATAGTTCTACACTGTACCCACCACAAAAGTTCAGTGGTTGTCACAACTATATGCCTTTATATATAAAAATATATACATAGAAGATGTATTTCTAACTTCAGTACACATTTATTGAGCACCTGCCATGCACTCATATAGGTACTACATGATTGCAAGTACTACATATAGGTACTACATCATTGCAAGACTGGCCAGCTCCTCATGGGGCGCGAGCGCTTCCACACTACAATCATCATCTCTGGCATTATGCTATTCCACTGCAGAATACTGTACCCCAGTATGGTTCCATAGCCCCCATGTCCACTTGGTCAATTCCAAATTATATTCCTCCATGAGGATAATTTCTGGAACCATCCGTTCCACCCCGGTTCCATGGCTGCCAGTTCTTAGCAACATCGCCCCGCCAGATATTCTTCGGGATGCGGCATCATCTAAGTTCATTTCCCACGTCTACGCTCGACCGGACCTGCCAATATACGCGGATATCTTCACCCACCCTGTCCAACGCTTGACGTCTCGTCATCCAATCTGGTCCCCTACACCTACACTGAACTTCTCTGTTCCAGACTCTTGGAAACAGAGTTGGCAGTCAGCTGAGGTAAAGAACAAACACCTCATCACAGACCCCTGCAAGCGTCAACCTGGCTTTGACCTAGCTCGTTATGATTGGGCCCTCCTCAATCTCTATCGAACAGGCCATGGCCGGTGTGCTGCTATGTTCCATCGCTGGGGAGCCAGAGACGACCCGAACTGCCCCTGCGGCTACAGACAATGACCCACATAGTCAACGACTGCCACCTCTCCAGATTCAAAGGAGGTCTCGAAACTTTACATCAGGCTCAACCTGATGCTGTTGACTGGCTACGGAAGAAGGGCAAATGCTAGAAGAAGAAGAATAGGTACTACAGAAGCAAAATTTCCCAAAATAGACCATCACCCTCATCAACTTTAAACTCTTGGAGCAAGAGACAGTCATCAGCATGCTGCTTTTGATAAATCAGTAACTTATGTAGAAAATAAGATGGCATGCTCGAAGAAGAGGTGGTAGAGAAGAAAAATTTGAGGGGGTAAGGGCATTGGAATACTGCTGCTGATACTCTTAGAAGCAATACAAGGCACAGTTGTTCACAAGATAAACTCCATGTTGGTCTTACCAGATATGCTATCTATGGCCACTTCTGCAGCACTTCTCTGGATCTATTCCTGAAATAAATGTCATTGGAGTTGAATACGAAAAGCAAAGTAGTAAGTTTACTAAGTGCTTCCCTAATCACAGTGTAGATTGTCTATCAAGACACTGTTTTTGTTTGTTTTCTTCTGTTTGTTTTAACTTTAAGGAGGAAGGTGTTTACAGTATAATTTTTAATACATTGTGACAACTTTTCATTTCCACTTGATTGATATCTAGGAGACACAGCAGGACCTCAATGTCCCTTCATCCTGTCCTTTTCCTTACTTACCTAGAGTCCTTTGCTTTGGTGTACTATGCCAAGTTTCACCTTATGTTTTTCCTTACTGTTCCTTGTTCTTAAGTTTCACATATAAGTGAGATCATTTGGTATTGGTCTTTCTCTTTCTGGACTGTCTCACACAGCATGATGCCAATAAGTTCTGATCATTATATGTCAAAGGAGATGACCACATTATTTTTAATAGCTGTCTAGTAGTCCATTGTGTATATGTACCACAACTTCCGTAACCATTCATCTGTCATTGGGCATCTGGATTGCTTACAAGTATTGCAAAACACTTTACACTTGGAAGTTATACCCTGCCTTCCTTTGGCAACAGTCTCCCAAGATTTGGAATCTGAAATTCTATCCCTGATGGGAATGGCTTTGTTTTGGTTTTGCTTTTTAAAACTTTTATTTATAAAAAGGAAACATTGATAAAACCATAGCATAAGAGGGGTACAGCTTCACACAATTCCCACCACCAGAACTCTGTATCCCAACCCCTCCCCTGATAGCTTTCCTACTCTTTAACCCTCTGGGAATATGGACCGAAGATCATTGTAGTATGCAGAAGGTTGAAGGTCTGGTTTCTGTAATTGCTTCCCTGTTGAACATGGACATTGACAGGTCAATCCATACTCCCATCCTGTCTCTCTCTTTCCCTAGTGGGGAAAGGCTCTGGGGAAGCAATTTTTGTCTTGTTTTTTATAATTAAGAAATTATTTTGAGGGTGGGGGTAGATAGGTTATGAAAAGATATTTTCATGCCTGAGGCTCTAAAATCCCAGGTTCAATCCCCAGCACCACCATAAACCAGAGATGAACAGTGCTCTAGTAAAATAATAATAATAGAAAATTATTTTTATTATTATAAAAATGATACCTCCTGGTGCAGCTGGTTGCACACCCACTTGAGTGTACATGTTACCAATTATAAGAACCCAGCTTCAAACCCCACCTCCAGAAGAGAAGCCTCACAAGCAGTGAATCAGGGCTCCAGGTGTCTGTTTTTTTTTTCTCTCTCTCCCTATTCCCCCCCTTCTCTCAATTCCTCTCTGTCCTATAAAGTAAAATGGAAAAATAAATGGTCACTAGGAACAGTGGATTTGTTGTGTAGGCATAGATCCCTAGCCTAGGATACCTGTTTTCTATAGACAATATAAGCAATTCAGAACAATGAGTTTTCATAATTCCACAATGAGATATATAGTTGACAGTTCACAATCATTTCTCTGCTGACGTTCTTTACAAAAAAATTAAAGAGATATATTGGGCTGTAGGAAAAGCTCTACTAGAGCACCAGCTTAAACGCCTGAGGTCCAAGAGACTGAAAATCCCATCCCGAATATGACCAAATGTCACAATTACTCTACTCTTTCTACTTCATCTATTTCATAATTAACATATCAAACATTGTTATTAATTTATTTATTTGAGGCAGAGAGAAATTGAGAGGGGATAGGGAAGATAGAGAGGGAAAGAGACCAACACTTGCAGCCTTGTTTCACTATTTGTGAAGCTTTCACCTTTGCAGGTGGGGACCAGAGGCTTGAACCTTGGGTCTTTCTGAACTGTAATCTATAAGCTTAACCAGGTACAACACCGTCTGGCCACAAACATTTTTTTAAACAAACAAATCTGCTAATGAGTTAACAGGCAAGAGCAAGAGTCCTTAATTCAAGAAAACCAGCACTCTCATAGTAACTGAAAAGGATGAGACAGGTACCACTTTGGAGAAAATACACAAAGAACAGATCACCTCATATGAAATGGAAACTTTACAGAATACAGGGGAAACACTGAGGTCACAAATAATGAAAAGAAAATCTGGTAATAACTTTGAAAAGAAGATGAAGCAGAACACTATATACATAAACATTATGTTTATGTAACCACACAGAGAAACATTGCTTATACACTTCTCCGTTATAGCCTGTTTGGTAAATACTGTGGATAGAGGCCCCTAATGAAAAGAGGTCTATGATATGTTTCATGTCATAGTGTGGATTTGTGTTTGCTTTCCATGGTGTTATACAGTGTGACAGGCATCTATAATCTAGAGGTGGGAGGAGTAACTTGTCTCATTTCATCTTTTTTATATATTTATTTATTTTCCTTTTGTTGCCCTTGCTTTTTTTTTATTGTTGTTGTAGTTATAATTGTTGTTCTTATTGATGTCATCTTTAGCTAGAACAGAGAGAATTGGAGAAAGGAGGGGAAGACAGGGAGGGGGAGAGAAAGATAGACACCTGTAGACCTTCTTTACCTCCTGTGAAGCAACTCCCCTTCAGGTGGGGAGCCAGGATCCTTCTGCCAGTCCTTGCACTTTGTGTGACGTGTGCTTAACCTACTGTGCTAACGCACTACTCCCCCATCATCTTGTTTTTGAGTGAGCCAAAACTGGGAGCTCATTTGTAGGCAAACTTACAAAGTCATGGTAGGTCACAAACAGAATTGAAAGAATTCAAGAAAGGCCCATAGACTTCAAAAAGTAATGCCACTGTCTCTCACTTCATGCTCAATACTCCTGATTTGAGCTTGGCTCCCTATTAAAATGTAACGCTTTGCCCCAATCTGCTTTTAATCACATGTCAGACTATGATAGTGGCATTAATAAGCTTTTCTTCTACAAAGCATCATTTGACTTAGGAACAAGCAAAGAGGGCAGAGAAAGGGGCCTAGACAATGCACATTGCAAGGCCAAGTATGCTTTTCTGCACAGCTCTGGATTCAGCCCCCACTCCAGGAAAATGTGGGTGTGGACTATTTTTGTTTTTATGGAATATCCTCATTACCCCCATCCTCATTACCCTCATTACCGGTTTGACCTGGCACGTTATGATTGGGCCCTCCTCAATCGCTATCGAACAGGCCATGGCCGGTGCGCCGCTATGTTCCATCGCTGGGGAGCCAGAGACGACCCGAACTGCCCCTGCGGCTACAGACAGACTATGACCCACATAGTCAACGACTGCCACCTCTCCAGATTCAAAGGAGGTCTCGAAACTTTACATCAGGCTCAACCTGATGCTGTTGACTGGCTATGGAAGAAGGGCAAACGCTAGAAGAAGATTACCCCCATCTGGGCTGAAAAATAGTCTCTATGTAAATTCCACTATTTAGCCTCTACTTATTCTCACTTTCTTTTTAATTTTTATTATCTTTATGTATTTATTGGATAAAGACAGCCAGTTATTGAAAGGAAAGGGGATATGGAGAGGAAGAGATAGAGACATCTATAGACCTGCTTCAGTGCTTGGAAAGCTTTCCCTCTGCAGGTTGGAACTGGGGGCTTGAACCTGGGTCCTTGTGCATTATAACATGTGTGCTCAACCAGGTGCACCACTACCAGGCCCCTTATTCTCACTTTCAACTTGTCAACTTGTCCAGTCTTTAATTTTATAAAGCACTTGGGGATAAGGAGGAAAACTAACCTTAGTGCACCATCTCTCAGCCCTTATTTCTTAGTTCATGTTGGCAGGTTACAAGCCATGATTTCTCTAAGATATGTCAAGATTACATAGCCAGAAGTAAGTAATAAAAGACTCACACCCAACTGTGGGGGAAAATGTAACACATTTTTTCCCCATTTCTTCATTGTCTCTGAAACTCCCCAGCTCTTTTTAAATACAATGGGGTTTACTCAGTCACTGACCTTGTCTAATCATATTGATTGTCAGTAATTTCAGTCTAATTGGAAAGCCAGTTGCTATGGTAATGCATGTGTCTTATGTCTTATATTTAAAGACACAATGGTCCCAAAGGGGAGGGGTGGATTGCTGTGGTTGGTGACAGAGGAAAACATAATTAGATAAACAAATTGTGAAACTAATCTATTCAAATGCATTCTGAAATCTAAATTAGGGTTTGACGTAATAAATTGGTCCCAGACTTTCTACCAGACACATTTGATCAGAATGTTTTTTCTTTCCTCTGAATACTTATATTTTTAGAGAAACAAAGAAAATGTGTCATAGACAGGCAAAAGAAAAAAAAAAGATGACTATCCATAGCTTAAAATTATGTATGAGGTTTCTAATACCTGCATGAAGAATTCTGTGCTTGGAGTACTCTCAGTTTGAGATCCTCTGTCTTTAACTCATTGTGTAGCCCTAGGTAAATAGCCTAACCTTCCTGTGCTTCATCCTTCTTCATTGATAAAGGAAGTTCATTCACAATCATTTGTTCAATAGTAAACCTTGAAAATCAGTCCCATTTTAACAGCTGATATGGCAGTTAGATTAGGGAGCTCCTTGATGGCAGAAATTGTGTTGTCCTGTATATGGCTGAAGAGAAAACCAATGAAGGCCTTTGTGATTTTGCTCCAGAAGTACTAAAGTGCCCTAATCACTTTGGAGTATAACTAAAAAAGGCCTATTAGCTATCTACAAAATAGAGACACACACCCCCCCAACTCTTCATCTGCACTATTCCAGCCTTAGGTTCATGATTAGTCAACAATTTGTTTGGCTTTATATGTTAACTCTTCTCTCAGCCATCAGATTCCAGATGCTAATATGATGCCAACTGGACTTCCCTGGACAGAGGACCCCACCAATGTGTCCTGGAGCCCTGCTTCCCCAGACCCCCACCCCTCTAGGGAAAGAGATAGACAGGCTGAGAGTATGGATCAACCCAACAATGCCCATGTTCACTAGGGAAGCAATTACAAAAGACAGACCTTCTACCTTCTGCATCCCATAATGACACTGGGTCCATACTCTCAGAGGGCCAAAGAATACGAAAGCTATCAGGAGAGGGGATGGGATACAGAGTTCTGGTGGTGGGAATTGTGTGGAGTTGTCCCCCTCTTATCCTATGGTTTTTGTCAGTGTTTCCTTTTTATACATAAAAATTAAAAAAATAAAATTAAGAACCCTACTACTTGCTGTTCACACTCAATCCAATTGACAGCAGTCTGGATGTAATGACACAGAATTAGCACTTTGGAGAGTTTAACAGTGCCACAATCACAGCTCTCAGGGTGCCTACAGACGATAGCAGTTAGTGACAAACTGGTAAAAATAATTCAAAATGATAAAAATAAAAAAATGATTAAAACACCACTTCAGCATAAGAAGTGTCAGGCAAGCCCAGATGAGTGATGGAATATTAGAGAAGGCTTGTCTGGAGAAAACTTCAAAGGTTGGACCTACAAATTGGAATGAACACCCTTCCTAAACTGTTACTCAGGTGTGAGGATAACATAAATGTTTTAAATAAGACAAAGGATGGGGGCCGGGCAGTAGTACACATAGCACAAAGCTCAAGAATTGGTGTAAGGATCCCAGTTTGAGCCCACGGCTCCCCACCTGCAGGGAGGTCACTTCATAAGCAGTGAAGCCGGTCTGCAGGTGTCTATCCTTATCTCCCCCTCTCTGTCTTCCCTTCCTCTCTTGATTTCTCTCTATCCCATTCAACAGTGACATAAATAACAACAACAATAACTACAAAAATGATAAACAAGGGCAACAAAAGGGGAAAAAATAGCCTCCAGGAGAAGTGGGTTAGTAGTGCAAGGCACTGAGCCCCAGCAATAACCCTGGAGGCAAAATAAAAAAAAAGACAAAGGTTGAGGTCTGGAAAATGTTATCAGATGGTACACAGATGACAAGCTATGGACATAAAGTGCTCAGCTAAGCAGCCAGCTTGTAGTCACTAGACTCCAGAGAAAAATAAGAACAATGATAATAAATAACATTTGTTTAGCACCTACTGATTTACTGATTTGGATCATATGCAATTCTGTAATATTAATTCTCATGAAGTTTTTCAAAATAAATGCTATTGTCTTTATTTGGAGTGGTTAAGAAAATTGGCCAATTTCACACAACTTTGATGGCCCTACTAAAACTTGTATGAGTCCACAGCCTTGTTCCTGGAAATCCAGTGAACATTTATTTATATATTAGGTCTATAATGTCAGCAAGGAGACACAATGATGACAGAAGTTAAGTGGGCTAAAGAAGATATGTGTCTATCATGGGGCATAAAGAACACCTTAAAACTGAACCAATTCAATTATCAATTAGCTCTATCTATAGTCTTTTAACTTTATGTTGGAGAAAATAGGAGTTATATGTTGTAAAGTAAATCTAGATGATAACTACCCTCCTTCCTTTGCTCTCTTCTTTCTAAAAGAAAAGAAAGAAAAATGAAAAACCTTGTCCTAAAAGATAGATCTATCCCTAAAATTATTTTAACTTTTAACATAAAGTTAAAATCCTGTAGATAGGGCTAATTGATAATTGAGCTGGTCCAGCTTAAGGTGTGCTTTACTTTCCATGAGAGGCACACATCTTCATTAGCCCACTTAACTTCTGTCACCATGTGTCTCCTTGATAACATTATAGAACAACTGTGTATTTCAGAAGTAAATCACACACATGCAGAGATGCAAAAGAAGCCCTTCAGAGGAAACTAAAATAAGGAAATCTGTTCCTTCTTCTACCCCACATAGACAACACAAACTTAAGAACAACTAAAGAGGCTCTCAACCCTCAACAAGGGCAATTCCATCATTATTTGTTTTGCTATTCCCTAAGCTTTTTGTGAATATTTGTTTCCAAGGAAAAGAAAATGTCTAAACTTGGTTGATGTCCCAATATCCTGGATGAACTTAACCAGGATAATCCAAAGACTCATCATGATAGAAGAGAATCCACTCTCCTCATCACCCTTGAGATGATGGCATTTTCCTGCAGGCAGTGACAGTCTCACAATAGACTTCTTGTTAAAACCATCCTTCCATTTTTATTTGAATATACAACTCCCTATAGAAGACACTGAAATGTCCCACAGACATACAAAAAAAAACTTCCATATTCTATATAAGAAATAAAATGCAAATTTGAACCACATTGACATTGTACCTGTAAGGATGGCCTACATCAATAAAACAGGAAATGAAAAGTCTTAGCAAGGATGTGGAGAAAAGGAACTCTGGTCCATTGTTGGTGGGTGTGCAAACTGGTGCAACCCCTTTAGTAAAACAGTATGAAGAGTCCACAATGAGAGAAGATACCTTCTGATCGAGCAATACCACTCTTAGGAATATATTCAAAAGACAAGAAGACACTAACTGGAAATGATACATATATCCCTTTGTTTACAGGTAGAATATTCACAATAGCCAAAATATGAAAGCAACTAAAATGCCCAGTGGTAAAGGACTGAATAAAAACATCACAGGATATATATTCAATATAAGCATAATTTGGGACAAAATAGACAGACCTGGAGGTGACTGTGTTAAGTGAAAGAAGTAAAGAAGTGAAGCATATTTTCCTCTCTGGATAACCATCTCATATGTGGAATATAGGTGAATAAATGAATTTTTTTTTAAAGGGGGGGAGTCAGGTGGTAGCATATTGGATTAAGCGCAGGTGAAACAAAGCACAAGGACCGGCGTAAGGATCTCAGTTCGAGCCCCTGGCTCCCAACCTGCAGGGGAGTCACTTCACAAGCAGTGAAGCAGATCTGCAGGTGTCTATTTTTCTCTCCTCCTCTCTGTCTTCCCCCTCCTCTCTCTATTTCTCTCTGTCTTATCCAACAATGACGCAGCAATAACTACAACAATAGAACAACAAAGAGGAATAAATAAATATTTTTTAAAAAGTAACTAAACTCTCAGACTTTGTGAAAATTAAGGGGAAATTGTCTCATTGGACTTTGGGGTGACTTATACACACCATGTCTGGTTTTGAAATAACCTCTGAAATCTTACAATTTTCTGTAACATTATTAAGTCACTAATACAGTAGTAAAAAATTAATTAAAATTGTTCTTTATTTGCAAACCACACAGATCTCTTCACTGTGAGAAAAACTGGGGTGGGGGCACTCTCAAGATGAGTATAAGGCAAAGAAGTGTGGGGGAGCATCTTTGATTTCCATTTGGAATGAAATTAAGGAAAAAAACTACTGTTCACAAATGAACATGAAATTGATTACATTTGGATTAGTAAATCATGCCCCTGGATTTTGTGAGTCAAAGAAATTCAGAAAGTACAATAGACAGAGAGGATAATAGCCTCACATGTATACTTTTGACTCCTGAAGGTGCTCATTCCAAAGAGGAAAGTAAGACAGTTACAGAGGCAGCCAAATGTGAGTTGCTTGTTGTTCTTTCACTGTGGTCCATAGAGGAGGAATATTTTGTGCCAAGATTAAGAGTTAATGAGGTGGAAAATGGAGGGGCATAAAAGATAGAGTAATTATGAATTACAGAGTAAACACAGAGCCTGGGAGCAGGAAGAAAGCCAGTTGCAGAAAGGCAGATTATGTTGCAAATTTGACAGGTAGCAAGATGCCACAACAGATCACAAAGAGAATTATATTTTTATTATTTTTTTAACTTTTTTATTTTATGAGACTAGAGCACTGCTCAGCTCTGGCTTTTGATGGTGCTGGGGATTGAACCTGGGACCTTAGAGTTCCAGGCATAAAAGTCTTTTTGCATAACCATTATGCTGTCTCCCCAGCCCTTTTCTTAATGTTTTATTTCACTAAAGAGAGAAGGCAAGAAAGACTAGAGAACTAATGACTCAGCTCTGGGTGATTGAGATGGCAGGGACTGAACCTGGGACATATGGAGCCTCAGGCATGAAAGTCTTTTGCATAAACCACTGTACTCTCTCCCTAGCCCCTAGAAAGCAAGATTGTTTAAGCGTTGTAGAGTAGCATAAATTGAAAGAAATATTTCAACAAAGGCCAACCCCCCACACCCCACACCCACATTTTTGCTGGTGTTTTATTTTGGTAAGGAAGCTGAGGATATATGACATGGAAGAATTCCACAATGTTTTACAGGAAGATCAATGAGGACCTCTTTGAGTTGACAGTAAGATAAACACTGTCTTCAGGAGAATAATGATGCTGGCTAGCAGTACTTGCTCACCTTGTCTAGCACTCAGGAAGAAAGGCTCTGTTACTGCTACTCCCCTGCCCCCAAATCTGCCCACAGAGCTGCTGCCCAGAGAACAGAGTGTTATCTCAAGACCTTAAGATGGTTGCTTCTGGGAGCTCTGCCTTTGCCAGAGCCTGTTAGAAAGGGAAGCTGACTATCAGGAAGGTCTGCCAATAATACTGATTGCTTTCAAATAACAGAATCACAGAAATAGTGAAAATCATAAAATTCTCAGACTGAAAGGGACCCAGGAGGGCATCTAGATTAATGGCATTTTTAAAATTTTTTTATTTATAAAAAGGACACATTAACAAAATCATAGGATAAGAGGGGTACAATCTCACACAATTTCTACCACCAGAACTCTGTATCCCATCCCCTCCCCTGACAGCTTTCCTATTCTTTAACCCTCTAGGAGTATGGATACAAGGTCATTGTGAGATGAAGAAGGTTGAAGGTCTGACTTCTGTATTTTTTTCCCTGCTGAACATGGGCGTTGACAGGTCAATCCATACTCCCAGCCAGTCTCTCTCTTTCCCTAGTGGGGAAGGGAAATGGGGAAGTCTGGCTAGGGGTTTGTCAATTTTGTTTAATCTTTCAAAGAACCAACATTTGGCTTCATTGGTCTTTTGTATAGTTCTTTTATTTTTTATGTTGTTTATTTCTGCTCTAACTTTAGTGATTTCTGTCCTTCTGGATTTTTAGGGTTCCTTAGTTCCTCTTCCTCTAAGTCCTTGAGGTGTGCAGTAAGGTCGTTCATTTGAGCTTCTTCTTGGTGTTTAATATGTGATTGTATGGCTACAAGTTTCCCTCTCAGTACTGCCTTAGCTATTTCCCAAATATTTTGATAGGTTGTATCTTAATTTTCATTTGTTTCCAGGAACATTTGAATTTCCTGCTTGAGTGAATCTCTGACCCAGTGGTTCTTAAGGAGTATGTTGTTTAGTTTCCAAATTTTGTGACTTTTAATAATTGTCTGTTTGTTGTCAAATGTTAGTTTTACTCCACTGTGGTCTGAGAAGATACTTGGGATGATTTCGATGCTTTTGAATTTATTGATGCTGTCTTTGTGGCCTAACATGTGGTCTATCCTTGAGTATGTGTTATGTGGATTTGAAAAGAAGGTGTATTCCAATTTTTTTGGGTGAAGGACTCTGAAAATGTCCAAGAGGTCTAGTGTGTCAATCTCTTCATTCAATTCTCTTGTATCTTTGTTGGTTCTCTGCTTTGTTGATCTGTCTAAGTGTGAGAATGGGGTATTGAAGTCTCCCACTATTATTGTATTACTATTGATGTATTTATGAAATTCTTTCAGTAAGTGCTTGATGTATTTAGATGGTCCCTCATTGGGTGCATAGATGTTAATAATTGTTAAGTCTTCTTGGTGTTTGATCCTCTAATCATTATGTAATGTCCTTGCCTATCTTTTATTACTTTATTTAATTTAAAATCTATCGTGTCTGAGATGAGAATGGCTGTTCCTGCCCTTTTTTGTGGTCCGTTAGCCTGTATGATAGTTTTCCATCCTTTCACTTTAAGTCTGTGTTTATCTTGTTGTGACAGATGGGATTCTTGCAAGCAGCATAGGGTTGGATTATGTTTTCTGATCCATCCTCCCACTCTGTGACTTTTGATGGGTGAGTTTAAGCCATTGACATTTATTGATATTATGGATTTAATGTATTGTAGTGCCATTATTCAAAAAAAAATTTTTTTTGTTTGCTCTGATATATTACCAGTATTATAGTGATGTTCTTGTTTATAAGAGGTCTTTTAGAACCTCTTTCAGGGCCGGTTTAGTGACGGTTACCTCCTTTAACTGTTGTCTAAGAAGGTTTTGATCCCTCCATCTAGTTTGAATGAAAGTCTAGCAGGATATATTATCTTTGGTTGAAACCCTTTTTCATTCAGGGCTTGACAGATATCTTGCCATTCTCTTCTGGCTTTTAGAGTTTGAGTGGAGAAGTCTGCAGATAATCTTATGGGTTTTCCGTTGTATGTGACTTTTTGTCTTGCAGCCTTTAGGATCCTGTCTTTATCCTTACTCTTTTTCATTGTGACTATGATGTGTCTTGGTGTCTTCAGGTCTGGGTTGATTCTGTTTGGAACTCTCTGGGTCTCTTGAATCTTGATGTCCTTTCTGTTATTCAGGTCTGGGAAGTTTTCTTCTATTATTTCCTCTAGAATATTTGCTTCCCCTTTCTCTCTTTCTTCCTCTGGCAAGCCAATTATACGAATGTTACTTCTTTTGAGATCATCCCATATGTCTCTGTTGTTGTTTTCAGTGTCTCTCAATCTCTTTTTAAGCTCTTTCACCTCTTTCTTTGTTTTCTCTAACTCATCCTCTGTCTGACTAATTCTGTTTTCTGCTTCTGTTAGTCTGCTTTCCTTTGCCTCAGCTTCTTTCTTCATTACAGCTATTTCAGCTTTTTCAGTTCTCTAATTGCCTCAAGATAATCAGTATTTTCCTTGGGGGTCTCAACTGTTGTTTCCCTAATACTGCCATTCCTTTCCTCCAATGTTTTCATTTCTGTGATTAATAAGTTTATTATTGCTTGCATACTTTTCTTATCTATGGTTACTTCTGGCTGACTTGTAGTTTCTTCTGGGCTCTTGTCTTCATTCATTGGAGTAGCAGTTTTATTTGTTTTTTATCTACCCACTTTTTTTGATTTATGTGTTTCTTTTTTTATACTCTATTGTTCCTCAGCTGTTGTGTCTTGAGTACAAGCAACACTGTACTAAATACCTTTATGACAATTGCACTCACCAACCTCAGGAATTATAGTAGCTACTGAAGCAAGTATTGAAGCAGTTTAATCACTACCAGTTAGCCAGACAATTTCTCCAGTCCATGAAACAATAGTAACCAAATCCCAGTGAAGAAGAAAGAGAAAAGAAAGAAGGGATAGCAAGAATGGACAATTATGCAAATCTACTATCCACTGTATATTCTAGGGGTAACAAGAGGGGAAAGGGAACTAGAGCAGAGATACACACATAGAGAGTCCACTCTGAGTCAGATTTCTTCCCCAAAATAATTCCTAAATTCAGAAAGTCAAAGAAGAAGGAAGAAGTGTATGACAAGATTAAAAAAAAAAAAGAAAAGAGAGACAAGTGAGAGAAAAGGTAAAAGATAAGAAAAAGAGCTGTAATTAAAGGGCAGTGAAAGTAAAGTTTGTTTTTATTACTTTATTTTTAATTTAATTTAATTTAACTTAATTTTTTTAATTAGCTAGGAGGAGGAGGGAGGGGAGAGTCTATAGAGGAGTTAGGAGTAAGGAGACAAGTCCTCCCAAAATAGGTAATATTCCCACTACCCTAGCAATGAAAGATATCCTAAGACTTAATTCTGATCAACCTAAAGGGGGGAAAGATATATGCCTGTATATAATATTAATAATAAAATAGAGCAGGGTAAAAAAGAAAAAAACCCTGTCCCAGATTACCTCAAACCTCATGAACAGAGGCAGCTGATTGTTAAGAATGAGAAAAAGAAAAAAACCTCTGGACTAGACAAGGATAGCTGAAATAGACAGTTATGCAAATCTACTATCCACTGTATATTGTAGGGGTGGCTAAAGGAGGAAGGGAAGTTGAGCAGAGACACTCGCAGTGAAAGTCCACACTGAGTCAGAATTCTTCCCCAAAATAATTCCCAAATGTGTATCAGTGAATTCAAAAAAGCACACTGTTTGGTGGTGTGGGGGCTGGGGCCTGTGGCTTTGGAAGCTATAGGATTAAGGAAGAAAGGATGACAAGAATGAGAAAAAGAAAAAAAAAAAGAAAGAGAGAGAGAGAAAAATGAAAAAGATAAGAAAAAGAACAGTCATAAAAGAGCAGTGAAAGGAAAGAGTTTATTTATTTATTTATTTATTTATTTTTAATGATTTAATTAGCTATGCGGGGTGAGGTGGGGGGGGTTGGCTACTTAGAAAGAAAAAAGGCCAGAGGTTTCAGAAGGGTATAGACTTAGAATGAATGATACTCCCTGGTGGGATAGGAATTTGGTAAAGACAGAAGCTCAGCAGGGGAGCCTGCTAGGAGCTGGTCCCCAGGGATTGATTATCCGGTGGGGGACGGGGGAGGGGGTGTGCTTAATAATTAAAAGGAAAAAAATTTATTTTCCCTTTTTTTTTACTCTATTTCTTAACCCAAATTAAGTTATAGTCACCTCCTTGGTGTTACCACTAGGACCCCTTATTGACTGGCCTACTAAAGGCAGAAAATCCTACCATTTCCAGAAGATGTGGTCAGAGCTCAAGCCACTAGCAGCTTCTCAGTCCGCCATCTTCCAGGTACCTCCTGCCAAATAAATTTTTGACCAGTCATGGACCTAAAGGCTGGAACAGTACAAATAAAGAGTTGGGGGGGTCTTCCATTTTGTAGATAGCTAGTAGGCATATTTTACTTAAATTCCAAAAGGCCTGTGGCTACACTAGTTTTTTGTTTGTTTGTTTGTTTTCCTTCTTCTTTTTGCCTGAGCCTAAAATCTGATATGCCAGTGGATCCAACTTATTATCTAGGGAGATGATATAATATCATGGCTAGAAAAAACGGATCAGAAAGCTGGATCAGGGAAAAAAGTAGCTCCCTAATATAGGAAAGGGGTATAAATACTGTTGACTGTATTTCACTACAGAAGAGATCCAAAAGGCTAACAAACATGAAAAATCACTCCAGATCACTGATTGTCAGAGAAATGCAAATAAAGACAACACTGAGGAACCACCTTACCCCTGTGAGAATGGCATACATCAAAATGGATAGCAGCAACAAACGCTGGAGAGACTGTGTGGACAAAGAAACCCTTTTGCACTGCTGGTGGGGATGTAAATTGGTCCAACCTCTGTGGAGAGCAGTCTGGAGAACTCTCACAAGGCTAGACATGGACCTTCCATATGACCCAGTAATTCCTCTCGTAAGGATATACCCCAAAGACTCCATAATGCCCAACCAAAAAGATGTGTACATTTATGTTCATAGCAGCACAATTTGTAATAGCTAAATCCTGGAAACAACCCAGATGCCCAACAACAGATGAATGGCTGAGAAAGTTGTAGTATATATACACAGTGGAATACTATGCAGCTATGAAGTGATTTATTTTTTTTCAGGGAATAGAACACCCCCTTGTCTGCTCAAAAGAACTAACCTCACCATGGCAGGCAGCTCCACACAAGATGGCGAAACCAGCTGGGAGTCAAATTGCTTAACATTCTTCTAGGGTCATGTGTTAATAGATTTAATAGCCCATATAGTGAAAAAAAAAAAGGTCTTTCTGGAGTGGTTAGTTTATTTTTTCACCATGAAATAACTGGAAAAAGGAGGGGAAAGGCCAAGAGCCCTATAATTCTTTTTTGTTGTTGTTTAGCCTTCAGGGTTATTGTTGGGGCTCAGTGCATGCACTACAAATCCAATGTGCCTGTAAGGAATCATTCCCATTTTGTTGCCCTTGTTATTGTTATTGTTGCCTACAATAACAATTGCTGTTGTTGTTCTTGGATAGAACAGACAGAAATCAAGAAAGGAGGGGTAGACAGAGAGGGGGAGAGAAAGATAGACACATGCAGACCTGCTTCACCACTTGTGAAGCAACCCCCTTATTGGTGGGGAGGCAGGGGCTCAAACAAGGATCCTTTAGCTTTGAGCCATGAGCACTTAGCCAGCTGTGCCACCTGCCACCACCAGGCCCCCAGGCCCCATAATTCATTAAGGAACATATACCTTGCATGCTCACCTCAACAAACTAGGCAACTCAGTCAAGTAACATCTAGTGACTAGAGATAAGAGGTCCCTGACTGAATGAGGTCAAATATAGACTTAGTGTTGCAGATGTTTTAACTGGTTGTTTCCTTCTAATGTCATCAGCAAATACTACTGGCATGACTCAATCAGTGAAGAAGTTGCTCAGCTTTTTTTTTTTTTTCCACCAGGGTTATTTTTGCATGACACATCTATCCACCACTTCTGATGGCCTTTATTTTACATTTCCTTTTTCCTTTATTTGATAGGATAGACAGCAATTGAAAGGAACAGGGAAGATAGAGAGGGTGAGAAAGAGTTGTAGCACCTGAAGACCTTCTTTACCTCTCATAAAGCTTCCCCCCTCCAGGTGGGAAACAGATAGGGGTTGATCAACATTTGTCACATATATAGCCTTTAAAAAAATTTAAAAACATGGCAGATGCAAATTTTATATCTTTGTTATGGGACTGTGGGATGTATATTTGCTTTTAGTCTGACTGGGTTTTGGTTGTGTTTTTTCATCAAAGTCTGATCGCAAATATGGGAGATTTGAATATTTTCCAGGCTGCTATTTCATTCAGATAAAGCGAGGAGGAGGAAAGAAAGAAGTGAGATATCACAGTGCCTGAGCCTGTTCTGGTGCCATGGCATACTCCACGCCAAGCACCTACTTGATGAGCTCTTTTTCAAGCAAAGTCTAAATGCCAGACTAGCCAGAAAATGTCATTTAGATGAACATCCAGGAAGAAGAGGGAGGGAATAGACTTTAGGGGACAGCAGGAAATTTCTCCTATAACCTTTCACCTACATAGTTCTAAAAGCCTCCCCAAAGACAGATATAATTATCTCCTGGGGGTAGCATGGCTAGTCTCAGGATAGACTACTAGGCTGGAAATTTGAAGCTGGAATTTAAAAAAAAATTTAAAAAAAAATTTGAAGCTGGAATTTAAATAAAAAATTTGAAGCTGGAATATAAAAGCTGGAATTTGAAGTCAGGTATGTCTAGATTCCAGGTTCCTAATGTCACTCACATGCTTGCATATCTAGACAAAAATGAGAAGTCATCAGGTTCCTGATAAAACTAATACTGAGATCGCCCTTACTGAGCACCTGGACTATGTCTGCTACCCAATACATATCTAACAAAAGCAAATTGGCACCGCTGTCTGTGTGTATGCACCTTTAACTTACACAGTACACACTTACAAATACCCTGAGCATATTCCTTGTGTCTCACAGGCCCCATAAACCATTCCATCTCCTTTTCTCCAACTTCAGGAAAAGCATGTTGCCTTTAGAAAAATCTCTCTCTTTATCCCTTATGTCATCTCTCCTTTTTTATTATTACCTTTTCACTGTTTCTTTTAATTCCATTTCTCAAACAATCCTACTATGATTCTTAAGCACCAGCCTACCTACATTCCTGTGTCTGGGTACAGGTGAATTCTTAAGCTGCCTTTTTTACTTTATCCTTTTTTCCACTAAGTAATCCTTTAAAAAAAAATTTCTTGCTTATTATATACATAATCTTGAATGTACTCCAAAAGTTTAAGTAAATCATTGGGACATATAAGTGTTTGGAAAAAAATTAAAAGATGACTTGTGACCTACATCAAACCATCTCTGAGTCATCACATAATTGCTAGGAACTGCTGGTGTGGAGAAAATTTCAAAGAGACATAATTATTATAATGATGATGAGAACTGAAGGGATTTTAAAATATATATGCTGAAAAAAATGAATTGAGAAGATTAAGGATATGTTAATCATTGAAGAAGTCAAAGACAACCTCCAGATTAAAAATCTAGGTTGCTCCAGGGCTGGGTGGTGGTGCACATGATTTAATGTACCTGCTACCATGCACAAGAACCCGCTTCAAATCCCAGACCCCCACTTGCAGGGTAGAAGCTTCACAAGAGTGTTGCAGGTGTCTTGCTCTACCCTTCTCTGCCTCTCCCTTCTACCTCAGTTGTACTCTGTCTCTATCCAATGAATGAATAAATAAATTATTTAAAACATAAAAAATGAAGCCTGGGTTGCCTCAATGAACCATTAGGATTTGGCAGGGCAGTTGGATGTGACTATGATGGGAAACAGAAGAACTGGGAGACAAAAATGCTAGGTCTCTTCTAAAATAGCCATGGTGGTTCACAGAATGTGCAGTAGAGTATGGTTTTGGCAGTCACAAGGATGATACTCCAGTTTTAGTGTGAAGCATGTTCTGATGACACATAAGTCTTTTAAAGAGAGGTCCTAACAGTAAAGCAGGATGATACTAAGACAGAGCTTGAGAAATATTGACACTTAGAAGGAGTAACAGAGGGAAAATTTCAACAGGAAAAAATAATACAATAATCAAATCCCAGGTCTGTTGGCACTTGGCCTCTGTCCCACACTATTGACTGTACTCCCAACTTCACATGAGTGCTGATTCTATCCAACTGATATACACATTCTTGGGAAATAGTGCCAATGGTTTGTGCTTAAAGTGTCATAGACAATGTACTAGCATAGTGCTGATCCTCTGAGTCACTGCTTTGGACTTCATCTGTGGTAGGAGAACTTGTAAAATGTTATAATATACTTAGAATAGATTTATAATATACTTATATAATATAAATATATAGTGTGTATTTTAACATTATAATGTACTTATAATCTTTATAATATATTTATTATACATATATATATAGCCCCATATAACATGGATAAAAGGGATAATATTTAATTGTCTTACAGACCTACATCACTAGGGAAATTGCTTCACCTCTATGTCCTTATTTTTCTTCTTCTATAAACAGGCTTAGTGATGGTACTTACTTCATAAGACTGCGGTGGGGATTAAGCAATGTAATAAATGTGAACCACAGAAAATCACCTGGGCATGGAATAGAAGTGTACTAAGTGTTAGCTACTATTACTGTGGGGAGAAGGGAAATATACTATACTCAGATGTAAAATATCACCAAACATTCTTTTAGTTTATTGATAAAATTGACAAGACTATAGGCTAAGAAGGGTAAAATTACTCACAATTGCCACTACCAGAACTCTGTATCCCATACCTTCCCTTGAAAGCTTTTCCTATCATGGGCCCAGGATCATCATGAGGTGCAGAAGGTGTTTCGAAAGTCTTGCTTCTGCTATTGCTTCTCCGCTGAATATTTTAAGATAAAACTAAATGGACACAATGATTCTCTGTCAATGTATCGGAAGATAAATTGACTTGAGTCTGACTTGAGTCACTTAGAGTGTCTGGTTGAGTCACTGATGTTGCCTTTAGCAAAAACTTCATCTTGCCCAGGGGAAGGAAGCAGATTTGGAATACGTGAGGAAAGGAAAATCAGGCATCAACCAGCTGCCATCAGAAGAAGTGAGAGGATCCCTTTGCCTATCATGGCCTACCCTGTACGCACCATCTTCCAGGAAATTAGCATACTGTTCATTTTATAACTCCAGTGGTAAAGATATTCAGTTTGGAGCACCAATATGCTCTTTGGAATTGTCTTTGTTGACAAGTAGACTAGATGGTGAATCTTACCATGAGTAAGACTCTAAGCGGTGTTTGGGATATCCTTATAGAAATTTATTGATAGGATTGAGCAAGCATTCCTAGGGCCCTTGCTAGCACTGTCTTCCCCAGCATACTGGTTGATTAGCATAATTCCCAGCAACAAAGAAATTCAGTCCTAAACTCCACAAAGTGAAGGCACGTTGTCAGGCAAGAGCATGACAATTGAGTTTACATGTGACAGGCACTGTGCTTTAAGACACACACACCATCTTATTTAATCCCTTTACTAACCTGTGATGCAGTTTATTCCTTTTAAAAAAAATATTTATAAAAAGGAAACACTGACAAAAACCATAGCATAAGAGGGGTACAACTCCACATAATTCCCACCACCAGAACTCCATATCCCATCCCCTCCCCTGATAGCTTTCCCTATTCTTTATCCCTCTGGGAGTATGGACCCAGGGTCATTATGGGATGCAGAAGGTGGAAGGTCTGGCTTCTGTAACTGCTTCCCATTTTACAGGCACAGTAGCTAAAGCTCAGAGAGAGACTGTAAACTGCCAAGTTTTAAATTTTAAAGATTTTAAAAAATATTTATTTATTTACTCCCTTTTGTTGCCCTTGTTGTTTTATTATTGTAGTTATTATTGATGATGTTGTTGTTGGGTAGGACAGAAAGAAATGGAGAGAGGAGGGGAAGACAGAGAGGGGGAGAGAAAGACAGACACCTGCAGACCTGCTTCACTGCCTGTGAAGTGACTCCCCTGCAAGTGGGGAGCAGGTTCTTTCACTTGCGCTTTGATGCTTTGAGCCACCTGCACTTAACCTGCTGCCCTACCACCCAACTCCCCTAATTTTAATTATTACTTTTAGATTAGTTACTTGTTTATTTTATGAGCCAGGCAGTCCAGAGAAGCACTTTGGCATATGTATTGCCCAGGAGTGAGTTCATGGACTCATACAACTGTAAGTCCAAAGCTCTACCACTATGCCACCTCCAAGGCCACTAAGTTGCCTGGTTTTACAGCTAGTAAAATGAGGACAAGATCCAAACTCTACATAAGGTTTCTGGGTCTGAGACTAAAGGAATCTAAATGGGGATGGGAATACATATTTAGAGAGTTTTAGGAGCTCTTCTGGAATCTGTTTTCATGGGTAATTTTATCTGCCTATTCTGTGTTTACTTCAACACATAGTCTATTTCCAGAACTATTGAAGGAGTAGAAATATGGTACATACACAGAAAACCACAAATATGTGTGAATGATATATATACACACATATACATATATACATGCTACATATAAAAGTATATTATTGCTTTATATATAAGTAATTGAAATGTAGCATAACAACAGAACAATTCATTTTATTTTTTCCAGTAGTTCAGATATAACCCACCTGATAAAGATAGAGCCTCCATTAAAAAAAAAAAAAAAAAAAAACCTAGAACACTCAAACTCATTGAGTCAGTGATTGCCATATCCCAGAATCAAATCTGGAGATTCTTAGCACCAAGCCTAGTGTCTGAAACACAAGAGTTGTTTAATCAAAATTTGTTGAACTTTTGAACATGTTCCTCTCTTTTAAAGAATCTCTTCAAGATACACTTGAAAGTTCTATAAGACAAAAAGCTTCCTTCCTGTGCTAATACACAATTTGATTTGCAAATTCTCTGATTACTCCAAGTTTTTCAAGAAAACAGCTCTATGTGCAAAAGCAAAGGTGAGAAATCTTCTATAACCTTTCAAATGGAATTCATTCATTCAGCAAACACTTGACTGGGAGCTAGAATACTAAGATAAAAGGCAATGAGGCTGTCCTCCAGGAGTTCTTTGACTAGTGAGGAAGCCAAAGCAGACTGCAAACCCAGTGTGTGCAGTGTGTGAAGGGCTGTGAAGGAGTGTGTGTGTGTGTGTGTGTGTGTGTGTGTGTGTGTGTGTGTGTGTGTGTGCACGCTGGGGGGTGGGATGGGGAGGGGCTATAGACCACATGGGGGTTTCAGGGAAGGAAAATTATCAACTAAATTTAGTCTGAGGTTATTAGAAACAAAGAAATTTGATTAAGTGAATATTAAAAATATTTTAATGCAAGTGAATCCCCTAATGTACCCAGTTAGGGAGGGGTATATGGAATCTATTGGAGGAAAATGATCTGTGAAGAGAGAAGAGAAAGGGAATGACAGGCAAGACAAAGGAGAGAATATCTACTATATCAGAACAAAGATGCGTTTCTGTAAGCATTTGGTTTCTTACTTTATTCTGTCCTCACACCCATAGATGCCATTAAAATTTTAGTGAAGACTTTAGATGCCAGTCACAATTCTTCACAGTTTTATCCTTACCCCATAAACCTGTAGCAACTCTGATCTGAATGAAATACTCCTAGTCTTTGGCAAATGAATATCAGTGTAAATGGTGGACAACTCTGTAAGGTGTGGGAATTTTATGCTGTGCCTGGACATATTTTAATGCTTGCTCGCTTGCCTCATAAAATCCCCACTACTTGGAACCCCCACCCTCACAAGACTCCCTGCATACTGGCACATTTATGTCATTTCTAGAAGAATGAAAATATGCCAGAGAATTTGTGACTACAACTCTCTCCAGAGAAAATGCATGAATATCCCCCAGCAACTCTTCTTCCTTCAGGGCAACTTGGAAATCCATTTACCAAGAAAGTGGCTTAGAGCCACCTCTCTAATACCCAGCCAAATATTTTTGAGAGCTCTTACACAGTCATCTCCTCTGCCGCCCCGCATCCCCGCCCACACACACACACACAGCTGGTAACTCAAGGATCTCCCCTGGAAACTGGTGAGGGGCTAGAAATGCTATAACCCAGAGAAGTAAGCCTAATGGTATCCAAATGCTTTTATTCCAGCAAAACAAAGCATGCTTGTATCATTACATGTAGTGTATCATATGTATTGTATCAATCCCTCAGAACAAAATCCTCACTCGGGAGTCGGGAGGTAGCACAGCAGGTTAAGCGCAGGTGTAGTGAAGCACAAGTTTTGGCATTAAGGATCCTGGTTTGAGCCCGGCTCCCCAAATGCAGAGGAGTCACTTCACAGGCGGTGAAGCAGGTCTGCAGGTGTCTGTCTTTCTCTCCCCTGTCTGTCTTTCCCTCTTCTCTCTATTTGTCTCTGTTCTATCCAACAACAATGACATCAATGTCAACAATAACTCCAACAACAAGGGCAACAAAATGGGGGGGAAGGCCTCCAGGAGCAGTGAATTCATGGTGTGGTGCAGGCACTGAGCCCTAAAGATAACCCCGGAGGCAAAATAAATAAATAAATAAATAAATAAATACCTCACTCATAGACAAGCTAGCTTTGTCTCTCACTTACTGGAATTGAGACCATGAAATCTAGGTGGGTTTTTTTTTTCATATTCTTAAAAGTTATTTAAAAAAATACCAAAAGCGTTTACTTACATGAATTATATCTATATAATCATTGACCCTACTAAAAATAAAAACTAGAAAATATAGATTTCTTAGCTCATTTAAGAATAATAAATCCCAATGCAAATATAATTACTAAGAAAAATAAAATTATCAGGTGGAGGGTGGATAGCATAATGGTTATGCAAACAGACTCTCATGTCTGAGGCTCCAGAGTCCCAGGTTCAATCCCCCACACCACCATAACCCAGAGCTGAACAGTGCTCTGGCAAAAAAAATAAATAAAAGAAAAAGAAAATTATATTTATAACTAGTATACACAGGGCTGGGGGAGACAGTATAATTAATGACCATCCCTGAGCCTCTGAAGTCCCAGGCTCAGGGTCAGTTTTCAGTGTATCATGTGCTATGATACACACAATGTAGGGATACAAGCAACACTACAAGCCAGAGCTGAGTAGTGCTCTGGTCTCCTGTTCACTTTCCTTCTCTTCCTTTTTTGTCCCTTCTCTCCTTCTCTCTCTCTGCCTGTCTTTGTATCTCTCTCATGAAAAATAAATAAAATGTTTATATACATATAGGAAGCCCGGTGAGTGGTGACTCACCTGTGTATTATACATGAGGACCATTCAAGCTTACAGTCCCCACCTGTGGTGGGGGGGGGGGTGCGAGCTCTTAGATTAGTGGAGTTCTGTGTCGTATGCTTTACATTGGTTTGTTCTAACCCTCCCCCGCCAAGAGAATTGGATCAGTCCAGTTAATTTCGCGGGCCCACTTGGCCCCGCCCCAAGGAACCCCGAGAGAGGGTTCCTGAGTTCAAGAGTGTCAGAGTTGCAGAGGGTTCCCCAGTACGAGAGTTCCAGAGTGCCAGAGTTGGAGGGTTCCTGAGTTCCTGAGTTCGAGAGTTTCAGAGTTACAGAGTAAGAGAGAGTTCCACAGTGGAAGAGTTTCAGAGGGTTCCCCAGTACGAGAGTTCCCGAGTTACAGAAAAGGAAAGAGTGCTTGCGCCGCCGCAAAGAGACAGCAGAGTTCTGTTTGGTGATTAGTTTGTCTTAGTTTGTGAATCGTTGTTCCTGAATAAAGAAATACAGCTTCCCTTCCCAGCCGTTGTCTCCGCGTCTGTTACCCGCCGTGAAGCAAGCCAGCCCGGCAAGAACCTCCGAATTTTAACAACAGTTCTGCAGGTGACTCTCCACCTTTTTTGAATCCCTCCCCCTTTACTTTTATTCCTCACCTTCTATCAAGAAGAAAGAGAGAGAAAAAAAAAAAAAGAACAATGGCTGCCATTAATGATGGAGCCAGACAGGCACCCAGTCCAAGTGATAACCCTGGTGGCAAAATGAATAAACACGTATCAGAGACAAGGATATGGTAGAAAGGTCAGGCAGAGAGCATATACTTTACAGTGTACAAAGATGCACATTTATGACCTTGGCCACCACATGGGAGCACAATGAGGAGGGGAAGCTTCATGAGCCAAGGGGCAGTGCTGTGGTGTCTCTCAGTTTTTCCCTTTTCTTACCATCTATCTGAGGAAATCAGAAAAGGGGGGGAGTAAAAAATAAATTAGTACTTACAAAATTTGTAACATTTGACTTCATAGGAGATGGATGGATTCTTGTGTAAATTCATGCAACAGGAGGGAAAATGCTTCACCACTCTCTACACAGTGCTATAGGTATTCTGTATAAAATGCACCGGTGAAGAGTCTCTCAAGGCTATTCAGCCATTCAAGAATTTTATGGATTTTTTTTATCAGCTGCAAAGAATAAAAATGCCCTCCCCCATTCCAAAACCTACAAAGAACAAAATAAATTGCCAATGACTAAAAGGAAAGAAAGGAGGGAGGAGAAGAAAGAAAAAATACACCATCCTTATTGATCTATGTGTAACTGTGGAAATTATGAGTACTTTCACCAAGTGAATCAAGGAAGATATTGGTGGGGGGTTAGATAATGTTTATGCTCCCTGCACTACCACCATAAGGCAGAGCTGAGCAGTGCTCCGGCTAAAAAAATAAAAAGATATTACTGGGGAGGAATCTAATCTTACTTTACCTTTCTAGATTCATAAGACTGGAAATAATTCTATGAACACAAAGAAGATTGACAAAAGAAAAGACAAACATTAATTGTATATGCCAACAGATTCATCTTTAGGTTAATAGAACTTATGTTCTGGTCACCCAGAGATTATATAGTTTCCAGAAAGGAACAACACATATTTAAAATGTTAAGGGAGAAACTTTGTACAGTCACCATCATATGTATAGAAAACAGAACTCACAAACTTTACTGGGGGTGAGATGACTGCTTCTAATATCCAGAATCACCAGAGACAAGATTTATATCCTGATCTTAGAGATACATTAGTTGGGGGGGAGGGTGCTTTGGATTATCTTCTTTCAAGATAATCAGCTTGCCATTTTGTTATATGTTGGGGCAGCCCACCTTTGACCCTGACAGTACTGTCTTAGAGCACAAGGCACCTTTCTCTCATAAAACCTCTCCCCTGAAAGCCTATGAGAAATGATCCTGCCACTGCTGAGTTGACAAGCCCTGGCAGCCCCAGATGTTGCCAGTCTCTCTTCAATGAGCTGTCTGCTACTCACCATCATATCCTTCTTCACCACCCCACCATCTCCCTGTCCTGTCTTCCAGCCTTTCCCCTTGATCATGAGCCTTCTGGGAGCTGTTCAGCTAAGTCTTAGGCTAGGGGACACACTTTTGCTTCAGCCAATTTGAATGTATATTGCCTGCAAGATTTCCTGAGACACTCAGCTGCCACATTAAAACTGCATGAGAATCTTCCTCAGGAGGCCTAATAATAGCAGGTTTCATCTGTGAGCCACTTTATAAACATTGACTGATTAAGCTGCCCACTCTCCTCACAAGCTCTGGGCTTCTGCACAGTGGACTTCATTCTCCCTAACCCTTGAATTACCCCAGGAAGAGAGGAGGGAAAAAAAGCTGGAGCATAATCTAGGGTTGCTTGAGGCCAAGACAGCAGTGATGACAAAATCCTTGTGATGAAAGTTGCCACTTGGGTAATGACATGGAGGGGAGAGATTGGTCATTATTTCCCAAAGCTATATTAGCAGAGTATTGGGGGTGAGTTGCTGAGCTACATCCCATGGTGTCCAGTCTCCTCAATCTTTGTAAATAAAATTATGTTGGAAGACAGTCATACATGTTTGTAAGCTTATTATCTATCCATAGCTAGTTTTGCACCACAATATCAGATGAGTAGTTGAGACAGACCAAATAACACTCAAGATCCTTAAATGCTACATGGTTCTATAAAAATATCTTGTTAAAAACCCTGGTCTGGTGAAACTTACAGTTTATTGGAATATATTCAAATTAGTTTCTATGTCTGTAAGCCATGTAATTTCTTATTTTAAAATATTTTGTTTAAATATTATTGGGTAGAGACAAAGAGAAATTGAGTGGGGGGGGGAGATAGATAGGGAGAGAGACCACTTGTGAAGCTTTCCCCTTGCAGGTCGGGACCAGGGACTGGAACCTGGGTCATTTCATACTGTACTGTGTGCATTTAACCAGATGCACCACCTAGCCCATAGCTGAATACTTTGTACTTGGAGCCACTCAGTGCCTTTAGTGTTTTCTCTTGTTTTAAAAATACCAGCACCTGACATATTAGTTTTTGTCCATTACAATTCTCACAACTCTGAGAACTGAAAGAGGTTTTTGTATGTCTTGTTGAGACATCATAGGAGTAAGACCTTATGCTGAGCCCTACACCTATTTCTTGGACTATAACTGAACTGACTTGAATTCTGTTTCCTTCTTTGCAGAGAGATCTCACAGAATGATGTCTTAGAAGAGATTGAGGCCAATGTGTTCTCCAGCCTTCCCCAGCTATATGAAATGTGAGTCAGAACTTGCAGGCTTTATGCATGTCTATGCTTGCAACAGTCTCAAGGTTGCTTATATTCTTGGAAGTCCCTGACTGTTCTGTCCTCTGGTGTCTTAAATAAAATTTAAGAGATGTAAGTTAATTCAAAAGACTCTGTCATATGTCTTTCTATAGTGATCTAGGTACCAGCCCAGAGCCTGGTCTTACTCTGTTCCTTCTTTCCCAGAGGGCTTTGTATGGTAGGCCCATGACCCGTGCTCTGTGACTATAAGCAAGTAACCCCCATTTCATCCTCTCACATTATTCTATAGTTAAAATTTTTTTTAAAGTACTATTTGAGGTAATTAAAGAAGGGCAGTCCTAATTGTAATAATAACCTATGTCACACTTGTCCTCATACTTTGGCTAAAATGAAAAACCATTTCTAAGACAGCTTTGCTATTGTAAAACTGTAATTATGGAGGTGCAAAGGTGAGAACCTCAGCCAGTTGCCAGGGCCCTGAGATTAGACATGTCTCAGGGTGGAGAGAAAGTCATCACAGCCAGTTGTCATGCAGTTGAGCAGAAGAGATCAGTGGGATAGAGACAGTGTCAAGTGTGTGTATGTCCAACCCAACATCCTAGGAGTATTTATTTGTAAAACTATGCATTACATCAAAAAGGAACAAGGAATCTTAAATGTGTTTTTTTTTAACTAAGATATACATCAGGTATAAATGTCAAGATGCAAATAATGCAAATATGCACCACACAGATAAAGACGAGAATACATTGCCAAGGGGGGAACCATCAGGCAAAAAATGCTTAAAGCTGTCATTGTTTGAATGTCACTATGTCAAGTACTTTCCTTTGAAGACATACATATTAAGTTTATTCCACTTATTCCATGCACAATCTCTAAACCATTAGGGAAGCAGCCAGACATCACAGTTATCGGTAATCACATGTGGCAATACACTCTTCTCTCTTAGCCTCTGGACAAAAAAAAAAAAATCTCTGACACATGCAGACTTTTTCTAGAGTAGGATTCTTGTAACAAGGGGCAGAGCCTGAAAAAACAGGCCTCATACTATCAATAGTCAAAGGAATGCACCTAGCAGACAAACAACATATATTTTGCAAGCATGGAGGCAAAAGTAATTTTTGTAAATTACAAAAGTAACTTGATTTTTACTATCAAATATCAGGAATCCTGGGATCAGAAACTTCAACAGGAATAATAAGTTGGCACACTGCTCCATAGGATCACTGTGATGAGTACATGAGGTGAAAATTGTGAGCTATAGCTAAATCCACTCATTGATATAGGCTAAGTATGCCAGTGATCTTTACTTCCTCTTCTACTCCAAACCTATTTCATTTCTCTGGTTGATTTTTAGTTTTACACACCTGTCCATACATAGACTTCTATTTCATGCCAATCTGTGTTTATCATAAATTAATTTATAGAAGCATAAAATGTGATAATTAGACCTTAGAGATTGCACTAGAGCTTTCCAAAATGTATTTCTACAAGCACTGAGAAAACTGGTTAGTGTTCTAAAAAGAAAAATATATATATATGCAGTGGGTTAAGCACTCCTGGCACATGTGCAAGGATCAACACAGGGATCCCAGTTCACCCCTGGCTCCCCACCTGCAGGGGGGTTGCTTCACAAGTGGTGAAGCAGGTCTGCAGGTGTCTCTTTCTCTCTCCCTCTTGCTCTTTCCCTCCTTTCTCAATTTCTCTCTGTCCTATCAACAACAGCAGCAGCAATAACAATAACAACAACAAGAGCAACAAAAATGGGGAAAATGGCCTCTAGGAGCCGTAGATTCATAGAGCAGGCACTGAGCCCCAGCAATAACCCTAGAGGCAGCAATACAACAACAAAAAGATTACGTGGTCAAATAAGAGTAGAAAATATTGAAGAAACAAAATTAGATGGGGGCTGGGAGGTAGCGCAGTGGGTTAAGTACACATAATGCAAAGCGCAAGGATAGGCGGAAGGATCCCGCTTCAAACCCCAGGATCCCCACCTGCAGGGAGGATTGCTTCACAAGTGGTGAAGCAGATCTGCAGGTTTCTACCTTTCTCTCCCCTTCTGTCTTCCCCTCCTCTCTCAATTTCTCTCTGTCCTATCCAACAATAGCGACAACAATAACAACAATAATAACAACAATGATAAACAATAAAGTCAACAGAAGGGGGAAAATAGCCTCCTGGAGCAGTGGATTCATAGTGCAGGCACTGAGTCCCAGCAATAACCCTGGAAGCAAAAAAAAAAAAAAAAAAGGATCTCGTTGCTGTACTGAAGCTCAGAGTCTGTAAAATGCTAATATCCAATGTGAATCCCCAAGAATATTGTATTATTGTGTCTGTCTGCTAGTGTCACTGAAAAGGTTTCTTCTGTTGAGCACTGATTAAACTGATTAACATTACACAAAGTCTCATAAAACACACCAAGGAGAGTTCATGAATCATTTTCTTAACTTTATAAATGAGGACTGAGTTGCACAGAGAATTTATGGGATGTATCTCAAAGCACACAGTCAAGAGCATAGTGGCATAAGGACTTACAGATAAATCTCTTGACTCTCTTGCCTTTAAGTTCTTAGCATTTTCCAAGTATGAGTAGAGAATTTGTGTGTGTGTGTGTGTGTGTGTGTGTGTGTGTGTGTGTGTGTGTGTGTGTGTGTGTGTGTGTGTGCGCGCGCACACACACACATAGGTATATACATACAAATGATTTTGTTTAAGAAAGACATTTAGTTTATTTGTTTTTGGAAGTCATTCCTCTCTTTCCCTTGTTTCTACTAGTTTGCCCCCCAAAACTTTATACTTCCTCATTATCTTTAAGCTTCTGCAGCTGATGTCTTTCCTCCTCCCTATTGTACTTACACTTTTCCTGTTCTCTTCCTACTTGGTCTCTCCTTAACATGTTTGAGAAGAGAGACATGACTGGGGGTTCAGAACCTTTAGTTAAAATCAAAAGAATGAATCAAAGGGGCAGCCAGCCCTCTGAGCTAGGTCAAGCAGGCATCTGTCAATCTAGGTCAATAGGCAGTGGAACTAGTGGGCTGATTCTCTCATCTCTTTCCTGTGCAGAGAGGTGTTCACCCACACCCCAACCCACCTATAGCACTGACTGTACTTGAAATGATTAGTTTCTTGGGACTTGGATCAAGGTAGCCACAGGTTACAGCAACCTAAAAGCTAATAAAACAAGGAGGAAGTAATTAACACAGGGCATCTCAACAAATACACATTGATCCAGCAAGAGTAGCAAAGGACAGCCTCTCTCTCTGTTGGAAACCAAATGTGAACATGCTCACCTCCAGACAATTGAACAGGACATAACACTAACAGAGGCCAAAATTGGGGCAGGAGCCACCGCTTCCCATTAGCTAAAGGGAGCAGTCTCAGCTACCAGCACACTAACAGCTTCTGTCTCCTGGGGTTTCATGGCCCAAACCTGATGTGTGTATTCCCACCTCCTAGTCTATTTATTTATTTATTTATTTACTTACTTACTTATTTATTTATTTCCTCTATACTTAATCTCTTTGTATCTCTTATTCATCTTCTTCCATTCTCATCTTTACTGATTTCTCCATCCTCTTCTATCTCAGCCATCTCAGCTTCTTCAGACACAGAGAGAGTCTTGCTGGTTAAAGACTCAAAAAAAAAAAAAAATTCTGAGTGAAAATGACCCACCCAACTAGTGGTTTCATTTACTGTAGAGACTGGTCCCATGAGGACTTTGGGAATGACAGTAAAAGGAAATAGGGTTAATATTTAACTTGTACAGCTTAGCACTACAAAAGCTACTACAGATAAGCTCAATATTTGCTTAAATGATGGATCATTATTGATATACTCACTGAATAATGTGAAAGAAGAAAATAAAAAACATTATCATGTTCCTTATTGAGACTACTTCTCTGTCCTTTCCTCTTTTACAGAAGAATTGAAAAGGCCAACAAACTGCTGTATATCAACCCTGAGGCCTTTCAGAACCTTCCTAAGCTCCGATATTTGTAAGAATTTCCTTATTCTGATGTCCTCTGTACAGCCCAATTGTGTAGATCTGTTTTAGAAAAATACCTACTTGTGACTCTGGGAACAATTAATTTTTTTTTTCCAAAGATGTGAAGTAGCAGAAGTGAAGGTGAGGAGACACTTGCTAGTGGTCTGTAGTTTAGTTACATGAGTGAATTCCACTAATATAATTGTATTTTGCTTTTGTTTACAAGAACCATACATCATAAGGAATGCCATTAGCATTAATGGGTTTGTCACACGGACTCTTTGCAAAACTCAGTAATAAGTTCCATGTTAATGAGGTGCAGCAAAAATGTCTGCTTTAATTTAGTTTGTGACCATGACCCTCAAAGACATTGTCTCTTTCCTTTGGCATACATGTGTCTTTGTTGTTCTTTTTAGAGTGAGTATTTTCTAACTTTAGGTTAGTAATAGGCTTCATATGTTGCCAGCAAAGGGATTCCTGGTACTTGAGATCCACCCCTAGGGCCTGACCCATCAGCAAAAACACTACTTCTTTCACTCAAATGACTTTTATACTAGATAAAGTCTTGACACAGCCCTAGGTACTATGATGAGGTACTCATAATTTTTTTAAATGTAAAATTTTGAACCCTGAGACCACTTATGAGCAACTGATCACTAGAAAGAATTCAATCACTTAAAACTTGTTTCCTCATCAAGAGAAAAGGATGGATGATGATGATAATGATGATGATGATGATGATGATGATGATGATGGCTGTGTAACTATTGTTCACATGAATAATAATAATGCCTAATCACCCTCATGAAACAGAGTTTAAGTTTGCATGAGTTGGATCCAATAAGTGGCTTACCTGAAAAGAAAGCATAGGCATTACCATGCACAATGACCTGGTTCAAGGTCCCAGTAGCCACCTACAGGAGGGAAGCTTCACAATCAATGAAGTAGTGCTGCAGGAGTCTCTTTTCTGTCTCTCCTTCCTTCTCTATCCCTGTCTCTCATCCACTATAATGAATGGCTGCCAGGAGCAACGGGGTTGTGTAAGTACTGATCCCCAGAAACAACCCTGGTGGCAAAAAAACAAACTAACGTGAATTTTTCACCTATGAGTTGATTAGTAGAATGGTTAGGCTGGTCTCTGTTTATCTGGGCACATTCATAATACATAGTACATAGTATGAGTGTTGTATATGTACAAGGAAGAATACAGAATTCAGGCCATCTTTGCAGTCTACTTAAACCATGTAAAAAGTTTATGTAGTGCCAGTCATATAGTAAATATTCAATAAAAGTTAGCCACAGAATGATATCATGTCTCTGCACCTAAGTTTAGGTCCAAGAAAAGTGTGCTAGCAAGTATAACAAGGAACACTGGGCCAATGTGTGTCTTAGCTCTCTTAGTGGGAACTGAAGGGAGAGAAAATTTAAATAAAGATTGTTGGACTGAAGAGATGTGTAATGGTAGTGTGGTAGTCTACTAGGCTTACATGCCTGAGGCCCTAGAAGTCCCTCACCCAATTCCCAGTACCATCAGATGTCATACCTAAGCAGTGCTTTGCAGTCTCTCCATCTCTATGGAAATGAATAAATAAACTCTAAGATAAACTATTGGTGACTGTGTGGTGAAAAGAGGACTCAAATGTAATACTGGTCATTATCGAAAACAGAATTGTGACTCCTTAAAGCATTAAAATGCGTTTAAATGTCTATGCCATATGATCCAGCTAGCTCACTTCCTGGTATTTATCTGAAGAATAACAGAAATCACCAAGAAACATGTATCCCTATCTTTATCCCAGTATTACTCATAATAGCAAAGATTTAGAAACAACTTAGTTGTTTAGCCACAGTAGAATGGAGAAAGATATGATGATATACATATATATATGTGTGTGTGTGTGTGTTGGAAAAGTCATTCTGCATTTTTTGCTTATAAATACATGACTTTTCTAACAACCCAATACATACATATGTATACATATATATGTATGTACTTTTTTTTTTTTACAAAATACACTAAAAAGTGCTCAAAATGTAAATAAATGTATTTCTGGGATAATTTCTTTCTTTTTTTTTTAATCAACAAATTGAAGACTAACAATCTAGCCTCAGGAAAAGTCCAAAAGGATGGAATAGAGAATTATGTTAAATAAAGTCTTACGGTCTGATATTTTCAGTTTTTAGCTAGAGTGTTTTTAATTAATTAACAAAAAGAGGAATTGGGGGAGTGTCTTTTATTTAATGGATCAGTATATAAAAAAGGGGGGCAGTAGAGCACAGGGTTAAGTACACAGGTTACTATGTGCAAGGATTGCAGGTTTAAACCAAGCTTCCTGCCAGCAGGAGGAAACTTCATAAGCAGTGATGAAGGTTACAGGTATCTCCCATCTCTCAATTTCTCTCTGTCCTATCAAGTAAGCAAATTTAAAAAATGGTCACCAGAAGCAATGAATTCATTGCACAGGTACTCAGTCTCTGAATCCCAGCAATAACCCTGGTGGCATTTAAAAACCTTAAATAGGGCAGGAGTACATAGCATAATGGTTATGCAAAGAGACTCCCATGCCTGAGACTTCAAAGTCCCTAGTTTAACCCCCCACACCACCACAAGCCAGAGCTGAACAGTGCTCTGGTAATAAATATATATGTTTTTTTCAGAAATAAAAGGTTTATATAGGCATGGGAAATTTTACTTTTGTTAATACAGTATACAACCCATGTTACACTTACTTTCAAAGATCTGTCAGAAAGTGATAGCCATTCTAGTGGAAGTAGGGATGTGTACTATTTGCTCATTAAAAGTTTAGAAGACAGGGGCAGGAGTAGATAGCATAATGGTTTTGCAAACAGATTGTCATGCCTGAGGCTCTGAAGTCACGAGTTCAATCCCCCGCACCACCATAAGCCAGAGCTGATCAGTGCTCTGGTAAAAAAAAAAAAAAAAAAAAAAAAGTAAATAAAAAAAATAAAGTTTAGAGGACAGACTAAATTTCTAGCAGAGTTGGATTGACTTGAACACTACCAGAAAGCTGTCTTTTCCCCTCTGTTCTGTTCAGCTTTCTTTTGTGTTGACATCAATAAGCAAGTTTCTCTCTCTGGTGGGAAAGTTGGCCTGTGGCAGGTCTAATGTACATTGATCCTTTTGGCATACAATCCCAGAAAACAGTAGGATTTGTTTCCTCTTGAAATCAGTATTTGAAAAATATTCTGGTTAATCTGAGTCAAATCACATTGGGTGATGATACTAAGCATGCTTGTATGTGTACATGTAGATGGGAGTGCAAAGGGGAGAGACACCTTTGATAGGGCAACAAACAAAGGCAGGGAAGAACAGAAGAAAGGGAGTGAGACTGTTATATGGGAATCTTACATTTGGTGAATGAAACGAGGTGTGAATGTGAAGAAAGAATCAGCTGTTCCAAGGCCAGGCTAACTCCCATAGTTTTGTGGTAAATAATTTTTCAGATAAAATAAACCCTATGATGGCAGAAAGACTGGAATCCAGGTGGGATATTGTCATTAGCTAAATAGCAAATTACTTGGTTTAGCTCCCTCACGTTTTTATTGATTTTCTGCCTGGATGATCTGTCAATTTAAGAGAGTGGGGTGTTGAAGTCCCCTACTATGACTGTTTTGATATTAATCTATTGCTGTAGCTCTTTCAGTAGATGTTTGATGTATTTAGATGGCTTCTCATTGGGTGCACAGATGTTATAATTGTAAAGTCCTCTTGATTGGCTAATTCTCTGAGCATTAAGTATTGTCTATCCCTATCTCTTTTAATTTTATTTATTTTAAAGTCTTTGGTGTCAGGTATGAGATTAGCTGTTCCTGCCCTTTTTTGTGGGCCATTGGCTTGTAGGATAGTTTTTCATCCTTTCACTTTGAGCTTGCGTTTGTCTTGTTGAGTTAGGTGGGTTTCCTGTAGATAGCATATTATTGGGTTGTGTTTTCTGATCCATCTTCCTCTTCTGTGCCTTTTAATAGGTGAATTCAGGCCACTGACATTTATTGATATAAAAAATTGAAGATATTTTAATACCATTCTTGTAGGTTTTTAGATTACTCTGATAGATGACGTATTTATGATGGTCTGACTGTTTATAGGAGAACTTTCAGAACTTCTTTCAGGGCAGGCTTTGTTGTTGTGCGTGGGCTGCAGAGATGAGAGAGAGAGCGTCCGGAGCGAAGAGGAAACACAAATCTTTATTTGTGCTGGCACCTCAGAGTTGGGTGCTAGAGAGGCAGGTTGGGCCACGTGGAGGTAGCGAAAATGGCCGCCTCACACAGTAACTTTTCCTGCATCTGAACACCGGAGTGGAGCGCTGGCAAGAGAACAAGGTGCAGAAGAAGAAGGGCTTTTATAGGAGTAGCTTTTGCGAGAATGGGAAGGGGGAGGAGTAACCATAGCACTCCAGGATAGGATAATGACTCTTGTGAGAATGGGAGGGGGGAAGAGTAACCAAAGCACTCCAAATATCGTGGGGATATAGACAATGCCCTGAGGGCACAACATGGCTGAACAGGCACTCTGAGAATGTCCCAACTCTCGTGGGAACTAGCAGTAGCCTGAGGGGACAACATGGCAGATGTGACTGCATTGGCACAATTTCCCATCATCGATATCAAAAATTGAAGATATTTTAATACCATTCTTGTAGATTTTTAGATTACTCTGATAGATGGCATATTTATGATATGATATTTATATGATATTTATATATGATATAGATGGCATATTTATGATATATTTATATCATATCATTATTTATGATATATTTATTTATGATACTCTGATAGATGGCACACTTATAAGAGAACTTTCAGAACTTCTTTCAAGGCTGGCATGGTGATAGTTGATTCTTTCAACTGTTGCTTGTCTGAGAAGGTTTTTATGCTTCCATCTAGTCTTAATGACAGTCTAGCAGGATACAGTAGTCTTGGTTGAAAGCCTTTCTCAGTGAGCACTTGATAGATATCTTGCCATTTTCTTCTGGCCTGTAGTGTTTGTGTGGAAAAGTCTGCTGCTAATCTTATGGGTTTTCCTTTGTAGGTTATTCTGAGTTCTTCTCTTATAGCCTTTAGGATCCTTTCCTTATCCTTATTCCTTTCCATTCTAAATATGATGTTTCTTGGTGTCTTTCAGTCTGGGTTAACTCTGTTTGGGACCCTCTGGGCTTCTTGAACCTTTATGTCTTTGATGTTGTCTAGACTAGAGAAGTTCTGAGCTATTATGTCCTGAAGAATGCTTTCTTCCCCTCCCTCTCTTTCTTCCTCTGGTAATCCAATAATGGGTATATTATTTCTTTTAAAGTCATCCCATAGGTCTCTGTTGTTTTCAGTATCTCTTAATCTTTTTTTGAGATCTCTTACTTCTTTTTTAGTTGTCTCTAATTTGTCCCCAATCTTGCTAATTCTGTCTTCAGCCTCATTTATTCTATTCTTTCTCCCCTCTACTGTTTTCTGAAGTTCATCTATTTTGTTACCCTCTTCTGATACTGTTTTACCTTGTTCAGCTAGCTGTGTTCTTAGCTCAACTATTTCAGCTTTCAGCTCTCTAATAACCTTGAGTTAATTAGTATTTTCTTCCAGAGTCTCATTTGTTGTTTCTGCATTTCAGATGACAATTCTTTTAAACTCTTGACTCACTCCTGTGATTATTTCCTTAACTAGTGTTTGGATGTTGACCTCATTATTTTGTGCTTTAACCTTTGGGGGGCTTTTAGCTGGACTATTGTCCTGGTTCATCTCTCCAGTATTTCTTCTTGTTGGTTTAACCATCCTATATAGTATGTTATGAGGTCCCTCTCTCAGTACTTTTCAAATTACTGATCACTCTTGCCTGGATTGACTTGTGTCTAAGTAAGGTAGTTAAAGGGTTCACAGTTTTGGAAATTGACAGTTGTTTCAATATTATTTTAATCCATGAGTTCACAGTGGCTTAAAGGCCTCTTTTGTTCTTTTTCTTCCCTATAAGCTATGGGAGCTTGAGAACTTTTAAACTATAAGTAGGCATCTTAGCTTAGTCACTGACTCCTGACGAAGAGATAAAGCAGTCTGGGCAGAGGTAATCCATTAGTTATATAAAGAGACTCTCACAGCCCCACCACTAGGCCACTGAGGTATACATCTTATCCTGAGTTTCCTGGTTAGTTCTCTGTTCCCTGGTGTCAGCCCAGGGCCTCCCCCCTGCTGCTCCAGCTTCTGAGGGAAGTAGCAATGGAGACTCACAGTTGCATGTGGTGAGTCTTAGGGGAGTTCTCTCTTCCTGTCAGCCATCTTTTTGTTGGTGAAACAGACTGGAGGTGGTGCCTCAACTGGTAAACTGCCAAACTGTTACCAGCCACTCAATCTCTCGCTAGGCTCCTCTCTGTTTATGAGTCACACATGTTTGCACTCACTGGTGATTTAGTGGGTTCCTGGACTTCCTGGAGTCGTTCTATTCCTGTCTTGTTGTGGTCCCACATGATCTCCTTTGGTATTCCTAGTTGACTCAGATGAGGAGAGAAACACAGATGCTGCTGCTCCATAACCCTGCCTCCCCCTTGTGAGTTTTTGTACATCTGTCATATGTTCTTAACATCAGACTGATGTCATCCATATGTTAATTATGTTTATATCACATAATTCCTCTTGCTCACTGTAAGTAAAAACTGTTCCAAACAACCCCCTCACAGGCATACATATTTCATAACCCCTGATAATAACAGTACTTCTAAAAGGTAGACTGCAAGCCAGTGAGTGAATGAAGGAGTCACTATAAATTTTAAAATCATGAAGTCCAGAATTTGACCCTCTGTTGGCCAGAACCCATACCCCAAGGATGGAAACCAGGTAAGAGCTAGGGAGGATCTGGGCAGGGACAGCACTAGGCAGGAGAAATGGGAGCTTAGACAGGACCGAATGGCCAAAGCTATGAAGTTGACTCAAAGAAATCACCTAAACTCAGAGTGGGCCATCTAATCTGAAAGACAGTTCCCTGGATAAGAAACACAGTTTAATGCCTTTCTCCTTCCATGCCTATTTGTCTCTAAATAGTAGTCATAAATAGCTAGCTTTGCTCCCAGCATCCAGGTAAAGGCAGATGGCAACGATTTCAGATATCTGTTGGGATGATGGACTACTTGCTTCAAGGAAAACACACACACACACACACACACACACACACACACACACACACACACACACACACATACACACACACACACACACACACCAGAATCCAGAGGGAACCAGTAGGATTGAGAAATTGACTGGTTTCTTTTCCTTAAGCCAGGATAAATGTTTGTCATTCACAGCCACCAAAGCAGGAAATTTCCAAGGGGGAGGGGGAATGCCATCTGACTTGAGAAGCCTAGTTACTGTGCACAGACAAACTTAGGAATGTTGTTTTGAAAGTCTCAGAACTGATTCCATTTCATTATGACCATTTTATGGCACAGAATCAAGATAGCTATCAATAGAAATCAGCTCTCTTCATCACTGCTTCATACCTCACTAAAGAATGTGAAGTGGTACAGGGAAAGAAAAAACCCTCCTGAATAAAAACTTATACTTTTAACTAAAAGACTATACATGAAAGGATTTGTCTGGGTGAATATTTCCAGTCAATACTGTAACTTAAGGCAATATGGCTTTCTCTACTGCTCTACCTTCCAGAAATGACCTTTGTGTATGAAAGATTATCTATTGATCTGTAAATGAGGATTACACAGTCTTCTCTTGCCTTCACAACCTCTCAGTGTAGTTCCCAGGCAGTTGATTCTGCTTTCTGCTACTCAATAAACTGTAATTCCATCATAGTAACCTCTTTACATAGCTGAGTGAGCCCCTACTTCCAGCTGACTGCCACCTTCCCCTCACCAGGGGAGCCTGCTAGCATAGCATTGATTTTTCTCCGATAGGGATAATTACAGGACATTTTCAGCAATGCATATTGCTTCTTCCCCAGCCACTAGCTTTCATCTGGTTTGCTGGAAGTTATGAACATTGCTTCTCTGATATCAAGGCTGAGTTCTTTGTTGTGATTCCTCAAGGCAAAAGGACAGGGACAGGGCCTCTGGGGGCAACGCAGAGCAGAGAGGAAGCACACAGGCTACAGAGTCACTTCAGTTCCTATGCTTGTTGCTAAGGAAATCTTGGGTAATTGACTCAACTTCTCTATGTTTTCCTCCCTGTCACCTAGCTAGAACATTGTCAACATTTTAAAACATATCAAGTACTTGAGAATTACTGGTGATTTTTTAAATTAATTAATTAATTGGACAGGATAGAGATAAAATTGAGAGGGAGTGTGGAGAGGGAGATAGAGACAGCAAGATACCTGCAGCCCAACTTTATCGCTTATAAAACTTCCCTCCTGCAAGTGAAGACTGGGGACTTTAATGCAGGTCCTTGAGCATGGGAATGTGTACACTCAGCTGAGTGTGCCTCCATCCAACCTCACCCACCCCCCTTTTTTTATAGAGACAGAAAAAGCAGAGAGGCAGAGAGTGTGAATGCGACTATAGCACTGAAGCTTCCTTTAATGCAGTGAGTTTGGGCTCAAACCTATGACACACACATGGCAACTCATTACACTACCCAAGTGAGTTATTTCACTGACCCTAGTTTGTAGTCACCATATTTTCAATCCCACATCTATAATAACTAAAGTGTATAGCTCAGGCATAAGAAACAAGCTCCCAGCCCTTGACCACCCCCCACACCCCAAGCCCCCAACACCTATGCCCAATCCACATGAGACTGTCTTCTGGCTCTGCTTTTTTTTTTTATTTCAAATGTTAGCAAACCTTATTAAATTCCTAATCCTGTAGTTTATTCATTAGAAGGCCCCATATAAGTGACTTCATCTCTCTCTAGATCTCAGATTCCTCCTTAAAAGGATAATGACGCCTATCTTTTGATACTGTTGTACAGTCTCAAATTGATGATGACAATCATGAAAGTGGTACTATTTTCTTTATGCCTCTAGTACAACTAAGGTTTTGAAGACCTTTTTAACTGTTTCTATTAGACAGAATCCACTGATCAACACTCAAAAATGGAAACAAAATATCATTTATTTTTCAAAGGACAAGAATATCATCCTTATTAGTCCTGTCTTAATTGGAAAGGTTCCTCCAGAAAATAAGGCTGCTTTATTCTGCAAAGTTTTAAGGAAGCGTTCCTACCCTCCTCCTCTTATGTTTATTTTCAATTTTAATGGTTCATATTCCCTTACCATCTCCATAAAAATTAACTCCAATTATTTATACCACCAGCTGGTTGGATAATACTACATATTTTTATGCTGACTGACAATTTAATGCTTTTTAACATAATTCATTGCATTTGAACCTTTCTAAAACTCAAAGAGTAGGCAAGGCATTGAAAGCAAATGGACTTTTAGGAGTAAACTGATCTTGCCAGTAGACAGACTGTAACCTCTTGTGATAAGAACATACAAAAGACTCAGATTAGAATCACCCTGATATTCTGGGGAATAAACAAGGGTCTGTCTTTGTGGTGGCCAAAATAACCATATGATTGCCTCATGCATGGTTTAAAAGTATCACTGTTGGGGCTGGGTGGCAGTGCACCTGGTTGAGCATACATGTTACAATGTGCAAGTACCCAGGTTTCGAACCCCACCCCACCCCACCCCACCCCCCATCTCCATCTGCAGAGGGAAAGCTTTGCAAATGGTGAAGTAGTACTGCAGATGTCTCTTTCTCTCCCTCTCTACTTCCCCCCTCCCTCTCAATTTCTATCTGTCTCTACCCAATAAATAAGATAATTTTTTAATAAAAGCATCAGTGTCTCCCCATTTCACCTCCCTAATTTTTATATGTAAACTGACAGGTCAGTAAAATCTTACTAATAATTGACGTCACACTACCTCCCAGGATTTGTTGTGTCTGTTGGGTACACAGGAGATGACAAGACAGATAAAGACTCTGCCTTTAAGAGGCTGAGTGGTAGCACACCTGATGAAGTATGCACTTTACAATGCACAAGGACTCAAGCCCCCAGTCCCCACCTGGAGTGGGAAATCTTTACAAGTGAAGCAGGGCTGCAAGTGTCTCTTTGTCTCTCTCCCTCTCTATCCCCCCCTCCTCTATCAATATCTCTCTGTCCTATCAAATAAAATAAACAAGTAAAGCTTTTAAAATGTTTAAAAAAAAGACTCTGCCCTTAGCAAGTTTAAACTCTAGTGAGGAGTGAAGAGCCAAGACTGGATAATAGTAGGTAAAGACAAAATATAGATAAAAGTTAGAGTACTGACTTAGAAAGGGTGGCTAAAGCAAGGATGGAAAGCCTCTTGAAATAAACAAAAGACATTCATGTCCAACTCTCACCTCAAAGAGCCACATTACTGGAAAAGATAGACTCTTACCCACTAACTCCTGAAAAAACAATGCACCCACTGAGTGGTGTGACACTGACTGTAGATTAGAGAACTGACCCACACCTTGGGTTGGGCAAACCATGGAAAGATTTTTTTTGAGGATATGTGAATTTAACTACAATTTAGCTATTACTTGAAGGAGGAATATAATTTGCAAAGAGAGAAAGGAAAAGGAACTTCATGTAAAAAAGGAAGTAATTAGTCAATGCAGTGAATATAAAAGGGATTAGGCAGAGAATGAAGGGAAAATACTAAGACACAAAAAGATATAAACTAAGGTGTGTAACGATATTTGAATGGAATGGATTCAGTAAGAAGGGGAAGAGAGTAAGGCAGAAGTTTAGGCCAAACACAGGAAGGATAAATTTTAGATTCTTCTCCTTCTTCTTCTTCTTCTTCTCTTCCTCCTTCTCCTTTTCCTTCTCCTCCTCATCTTCCCTCCTCCTCTTCCTTCTTCCTCTTATCCTTCTATGTTTTTTTCTTTTCTTTTCAGAAAATGTATCAGTGATTTAATATTGAATTACAAGACCGTAAGATAACTGTTGTGTGTTCCCACCACAACAGTCCTGTGTCCCATCCCCTCCATTGGAAATTTCCCTATTGTTTACCCCTCTGGGAGCATGGAACACTATTGTTTATGGGGTGCAGAAGGTAGAAGGTTTCTGTAATTGCTTCTCCACTGGACATGGGTGTTGCAGGCTGATTCATATCTCAGCCTATTTCTATCTTTTTTTATTTTACTTTTTTATTATTTCTTTTTTTGTGGAATTAATGGTTTACAGTAGACAGTGAACTACAATAGTTTGTACATGTGTAAAATTTCCACATAACAATACAATCTCCACTAGTTCCTCCTCTGCCATCATGTTCCAGCATCTGACCCACCCTCCACTCCAATCTTTTATTTTGATGCAACACATATATTTTGTTTTTTTGTAGGACAGAAAGAAATTTGAGAAGAGAGGGGAGATAGAGGGAGAGAGGGAGGGAAAGGGGGAGAGGGAGGGAGAGAGAGAGAGTCAGAGAGAGAGAGAGAGAGACCTGCAGACTTGCTTCACCACTTGTGAAGCATGCCCTCTGCAGGTGGGGAGCATGGGTTCAAACCCAGTTTCTTGTGCATTGTGATATGTGCACTTAATCAGGTAAAACACAGCCCAGCCCCCTTAAATTTTAGGTTACTTTTGTTTTCTTTTTCATACTTTTTTTTTTGACTTCTTTATTTTTTTATTGGGGGATTAATGTTTTATAGTCAACAGTAATTCAATAGTTTGTACTGTATAACATTTCTCAGTTTTCCACATAACAATACAACCCCCAAATTTAGATTCTTAAATGTTTGAATAATGTGAGAATTTAGAATACAGGTTTATCAATAGCAGGTATAAAGGATACTCAACAGAGACCTGTTACAGGGCAGTCACCATAATTCCAGTGGTTTAGCAATGGTGGCAACTAAAAGAAAGGTCTAGTTCAATATAATCTGCCTTCAGGTCAGAAATAGAACCCAGTGTCCATACTAGTGTTTCCCATTCATCTCTAGTAACAAGCAAAGTTGGTCCTCTGCTCCATCCATGTCTCCCCTGAGCACCTCCCACACACACCTTGCAGCTAGCACCTATCCAGAATTTAGTCTAGGTCAGAAGTCATCCTACACAAGGACTGTTATTACTGGAGTGAAATTATTAGCTGTCTCCTTTACTGTCTGTGTTCTACATATCTAAGAATGTTGCTATGACTACAGAGATGTTTGCACACAGTGGAAATTATAAAATTGCTTCTTTTATCAGAAATATGCCTAGAAAAGCCAACTTTGTTTGCCCTTGTAAACTTTAGGAAAATATGGCCAAATTTCACCCTGGACCAATGAAGTCCTGGATGAGATCTCAACCTGCACATGTCAGCTTAAGAACAGCCAAGGAAGACTCCTTCTTGTATAAAACCTGAGAGTAAAGATGTTCTTAGCCTCCTGATAAGCTCTCCTACTGGTTCCTCTAACCAGCTAGAGGGCTTTCTCCTAAAAGATGCCTAAATCTATTTTTCTCAGCCAAAAGAAAAAAGAAAGAAAGAAAAAAAGAAAGGAAGAAAGGAAGAAAGAAAGGAAGAAAGGAAGAAAGGAAGAAAGAAAGGAAGAAAGAAAGAAAGAAAGAAAGGAAGGAAGGAAGGAAGGAAGGAAGGAAGGAAGGAAGGAAGGAAGGAATCACTGGATCCATCAATTCATTCATCTGATGTGTTCAGCTCTTGATAGTTTCTTTTTCAAGGGAATTTGCCTTTTTAAGAGAATTCTAGAAGAGGTGATACTAATGCGATAATTGATATTGATCAGCTCCCAGGTGCAGGGCTCTGAGAGAGAAAGAAAAGCCCTATAGCATCCACTCAGATAGCACACATATACAAGTCCACTTTGCTCCTCCTGTTGATTCTTTGAAATATATTTTCACAGGGCATCTCATTATAATATAGACATATGTTCACCTCACTAATTTTGAAGTGAGGTCTCTCTCTCTCTCTCTCTCTCTCTCTCTCTCTCTCTCTCTCATTATTGGAAATTGGATTTAAGAACAAGTCCAGAGAGAGTTATAAGAGAACCAAGTCTCAGACTAGCTTAGTTAATTCAGACGTGACTTATTTTTCTTGATTATAATTACCCATGCCCCAACCTATAGAGAGGTTAGCTAAACTCTTTTAAATATTTCATCCTCCACAAGATGGAAATAAAATCTGCAACAGGAGGCAATTCAGACCAGGAGAATGGACTCAACATCTTCTAAGGTCTCTCCTAGCTCTCAAGTTCTTGGTGTCTAAACTGTGATCTTTAGGGGCTCTTACTACCATTGCCTTACTGAATTCCATTCTTCTTCTAGTGTTTGCCACTGAATTCCATGATTCAGACCCAGTATGAAAGGCCTTATATGGAAGGAAATTCTCTTCACATTGCAGGAAGGGTCAGACCATTTCATTTTCCAGATCAAGCTTCCCCTTCCCTAGGATTCAAGTAGGTACATTAAACTACTTAAAGGAACTATAAATTACTTTTTAAGTACAATAGACCGAATCCTAGAGATACAGAAGCCACAGGATGTGAAGCTGTCATGTGAGTACTGATGAGATAGCATAACACCTCACAAGAGAGCTGGGGATACAAAAGACAGGGGGAGGCTAAAGCTTCAAAGTTAGGTGGAATCTGGTAACCACTGTCACTGGTCTGGCTTGAGCCAAGGCAGGAGAGAGAGTATGTATCGAGATCGAATCTAAGGGACATCAGGTCAAGTCTGACCCTAGTGGTCAATCAACTACCTACTCTTCCATTATAGCAACCTCAGTGATGGGAAGGTTGGAGGATACTTTTGTTCTTACAGACCCTTTTATGTTTATGATTAGCCTGGGAGAAGGTGCACAGTAAGAGCTCGGAGTTAACAGAGGACCTATAAGCTCCCAGCTCATAGTTTGGACCAGGGCAGTAGCTGGCAACAGATACGCAAAGGAGCATGCCTGACTGGCACAGTAGGCCAGACAATAACAGAGGAAGGAATTTACCTAGTAAATTCTAGTTACCAATCTCTGTACTACTCCAAGGTGAAAATTAGACTTTCTTATGACAGGGGGAAGATGACTAGAGGTCTCTGAACTACATCTCCATCAGGACCCGGAGAGAAAAAAGGAAAAAAGAAAGGACACTAGAAGTAGTAACAGGTGTGAAAGGAATAGACAATGGGACCATGGGAAAAATGGGCAAATATATACAAATATAGACTGTTATAGAAATATAGTTAACCCGGGCAGAGGGTAGATAGCATAATGATTATGCAAACAGACTCTCATGCCTGAGGCTCCAAAGTCCCAGGTTCAGTCCCCTGCACCACCATAAACCAGAGCTGAACAGTGCTCTGGTTAAAAAAAAAAAAAAAAAAAGAAAGAAAGAAAGAAAGAAAAAAAGATATATAGTTAACCCATATCTGTAACCTTGGGAGAACTTCTGTAGTTTCCAATGAGGGAATGGATATACAGAACTCTGGTTCTAGAAACAGTGGAAAATTATACCCCTGTGAACATGGGCATTTTCTAACTGAATAATCAGCTATTCCCAAATATTTGATGTGTCCATCTGAAAATATGACTTCTTCTTCTGGGAGCCTGGCTGTGGAAGGAATGCAGTCCATGGACTCACTGACTGGGCAGGTCAGCTGGCTTAGGACTGAGAAGTAATGGAGTGGTAGCAGAAGCTGCCACCAGATTCTACTGCCCTCCAATCCAGAGCAAGGGTTACATGCAATTCAGTTAACCTCAGAGGACCCACAGAGCTCAGGGTCTACACAGCATACCCTCCCTGAAAATGTAGGCCTGAGTTTGAGCCTTTCTATTTGGGTAATGAGAGAAAAGCAACTGCTGTTTTTAGAAAAATATCTTGGGGCATTACAGAAAATGATTGCTGAAGTGACCAGTGCTCTGAGGAAGAGTATTTTCATCTTCAGCAGGCATTACAGAAATGATCTTCTGTGGTTTAATCATGAGCTCAGAGACAGAAAATGCCATACAAAAAAAAATGTTGAGTTCAAGAGGTGACAATGAGAGCTGGGGTAGGGAGATAGTATATTGGTTATACAGAATGACTTTCATACCTGAGGTTATGAGCTTGCAGGTTCAACCACCAGTACCACCATGAAAACCAGAGATGAGAAGTGCTCTGGTAAAAAAAAAAAAAAGACAAAAAAAGAAAAGTAGCAAGCTCCTTCCTCATGATGGATATTAGCATTCAAAGATACCAGTACTATGAAGACAGGACAGAGTATTAGGAGCTGGAGGTAGTGAGTGAAAAAAAAATTAAACAGTATCCCTCAAAGTTCAACCAGAATGTTTTCTCTGCACAAGGGCCAAAGACAGAAGCCACTTGGATACATTATGTCATAAAGGCACCAAGCACAAGATCTTCTTTTTGCAGAGCAGCAGGAAACCTGGCCAGCCCTAGGTCTGTGTGTGAGAACTTATAAGCAAGTCATCACACCTCTCTGGACCCTCAAGTAAGGTTGAAATAAAAAAAAAAAAAAAAAGGACAGTTCTATCTCCTACAGCAGAGTGTCTTCAAGAGAAGTGAGGAAGGGGGAGGAAGAGGCAGGGCACAGGAGCACTTTGAACATTTCATACAATGAGCAGCACCACTAATGGCAGGAGGCACTGCTTGGTAACAGAAATCAATGAAGGAAGCATTTGAACTTTGTATTAATTCAAGTTGTCTTACAGATGAGATACTTGAGGTTAACAGACAATGACCAAATTCGTCAAGCTCACAAAACAGCATGAAGAAATGAATTAAGGCAGGAGGGGAAGGGAGCTGATACTGGGTCAGGCAGTAGAGCAACTGGTTAAGCACATGTTATAGTGTACATGGATCCTGGTTCACACCCCTGTTCCCCACCTGCAGGGGGAAAGCTTCACAAGTGGTGAAACAGAGCTGCATGTATCTTTCTGTCTCTTTCTTTTTCTATCTCCTCAACTCAATTTCTCCCTGCCTTTATGTAATAGTAAATAAATATTTAAAAAAAAAGTGAGGGAGCTGATGAATTGCCAGGCTAGCACCACCAGAGAGAGAGACTCTGGAACACGTGCCTGAGCAGGAAGAGCAGGAACGCAATGCAATTTTTTTTTTATTGATCAGAGAAAATGCCTTTATATCTTCTGAGATAGAAGTGGCAGGCTGGAAAAGGAAATGGCTAGGAGAGGGGGTGGAGCAAAAACAGAGCATGAACATAGAAAGTTTCCATAGCAGCTGTTGCGAAGGTTCTAACCAGTGGGGATTAAACCAATACCCTGCAGGCAGGGTGGGTCTCAGGCAAAACAATGATTATGTAAATAGACCACAGCATCAAGCAATGCAGGGGACCTGGCATAATGACCAACAATGAATATCTGTTATAAGACCGACCCTAAACTAGGTATTTGATTTTACACAAGTTATCCTCCAGTCTTTCAAAATGGGGAGGTAGTTATTTTTTTCAGACTTCATGGGTGAGGAATTGGAAACTTAGAAATTCTACAGTTAACAGAAGTGAGCCAGGACCAGGAATATCTGACTCCAAATCTTTCCCTCCCACTTTTCAACATAGTACAGCGAGGGAGGCACAAATGTGATGCCCACATAAATGTAGCCAGAATCTCTGACCATGACGTGGCACTTCACTAATATTTGCCATTTAGAACTTGGGACTGTATTCTTTGACTACGTGTAAGTGTACCTAAGAAATGACTTTCTAAACAATTAAGTTAGAAATGAGTTATAAGGAGAGGTGTGCAAACTACTTAAAATATTAACATTATTTTGCAACTCCCTTATGGAAGTTAAAAGTAACGGCTTGCCACAGAACTGGCAGTTTGACTAAAGCTATTCTGACATCAGCATCGAGAATGTAGGTCCGCCTAGGTCTCCATTTGGCAATGCTCTACTAGTAGTAAATTCAACTTACAGATGTTTGGGTTATTAAAAGTCAGTGTAGTATAATGGAAAGAACATCACCAACAGACATATGAGCCAGCATAGCTTCTGCTTTATAGAAGCACATTCATTCCTGTGAGACATCCCCACTTCTACTGACAATTGTAATTCTTGGTTTCTGCCTGTGGTTCTGACCAACCAGCTAGAGACAGGAGGTCTCAGTGACATGCTAGAGCTATTCGCAGAACTCAGAGGAACATTGTGTTCAGTGGTAACCCAGTGAACACCTTGCAGCTAGCACCTATCCAGAATTTAGTCTAGGTCAGAAGTCGTCCTACACAAGGACTGTTATTACTGGAGTGAAATTACTAGCCATCTCCTTTACTGTCTGTGTTGTAAGTATCTAAGAATGTTGCTATGACAGGCGTACTGGTAACCCAGTGAACACAGGCTGTTCTAGTGTGAGCAGCACCTACTACGCATTCATGAGGTCCTGGAGTTCAATTTATAGCACCCCCATTGCATGAAAATGGATGGAACTTCATGGATGGTGAAGTAGCGATCTAGTCTCTCCCCAATATCTACAAATATATATTAAAATTAATTTAGCTAAGGAGATAGTTCAGCAGCCTAGTACATGCATCTTTCCCCATAAATGCACTGAGAACAAAAATGGATATCATTCAAAAATAGTTACTTGAAAGAAATGCTTAAGGAAAGGAATAGGAGATGGACATAGGGCTTCCGTGCTTTATTCAAGTGTGACACTCTCCGAATCCCCATGTTGACCAGTTTAGAAGGTCTCTAAACTGTCCAAAGGAGGCTTCACTTAATGTGTATAAATGGTTAAATCATGTTCCACTGGTGGCATACTGAATCACAAACCCTTCCCATCTCCCTAGAAGTCTGAGGTGAAATTTAAATCTCTCTCTAATTCCAATATCCCCTGGCATGTAGTCTGTTGTTTTCGCCAGGCTGGCTTCAAGGGCGGGTAACAGATGACCAGGGACTCATGGTTGAGCTGTAGGTAGTATCTCTTTATTCATGCAGGACGCAGCACAATCTAAGACGAGCTAAGCTAAACTCAAGGTACTCTAAAACTCACAATGCTTGCCAAGTAGGTTGGAAACAGGATGTGACATAGAGAGGGTGGAGAGAAAAGTGACTAGCGAAAATCAGAGTGTGACAAGGAGGGGGTGGAGCAGGTGAGAATCCTATCACTGAACCACCAATGCCCTGGAGAGAGTGCTTTATGTAAATGTAAAAGTGATTTATGTAAATAGACCAAAGCTTTGAATGGGATTAAATCTATCCCTATATAGGCATATGGTTAAGCAGAAGCCAGGGGGAGCTGGCATACTATCCAACAGTAGTCCTAGAACAAACTTACCTAGTGGCTTTCTAGGAGTCACCTCATAAACATAACAAGAGATTTATTTTTCTCTTCTAGCTTAGAAAAATTCAAGCATCTTAGGGGCTCTAAGGGTGGATCAGCTTGAGTAACTCTGAATTCTTTCATTATTATTTGTAACTTCACACATATTCTTGAAATTTTTATTTATAAAAAGGAAATACTGACAAAACCATAGGATAAGAGGGCTATAACTCCACACAATTCCCACCACCAGAACTCTGTATCCCATCCCCTCCCTTAATAGCTTTCCTTTTCTTTAACCCTCTGGGAGTATGAACCCAAGGTCATTGTGGGATGCAGAACGTGGAAGGTATGGCTTCTGTAATTGCTTCCCCACAGAACATGGGCATTGACAGGTCCATCCATACTCCCAGCCTGCCTCTATTTCCATAGTGGGGTGGGGTTCTGGGGAAACAGAGCTCCAGGACACATTGGTGAGGTTGTCTGTCCAGGGAAGTCTGGTTGGCATCTGGAATCTGGTGGCTAAAAAGAGAGTTAACATATAAAGCCATATAAACTGTTGAACAATCATGAACATGGCTGGAATAGTGCAAATGAATAGCTGGGGGGGTGTCTTCGTTTTGTAGATAGCTAGTAGGCATATTTTAATTATATTCCAAAGGCCCTGTGGCTATACTAGTTTGTTTGTTTGTTTTTTCTTTTCCCCTGAGCCTGAAGTCTGATATGCAGGTGGATACAATTTATTGTCTGGCAAGTGATGTCATAGCTGGAAAAAGGACCAGAATGCTGGATCAGGGAAGAGACTAACTCCCAAATATGGGAAAGGTACATAAATATTGTTGACTGTAAACCCTAGAGATTTGATGTGATCTGGGGCCCATATTCACCTTAGGAGCCTAGGTGACCTCAGCATCCCTATAGATTTCAGCTCATACACTGTGGTCATGAGTCGGAACATTCCAAGCTACCCCAATATCAAGATCCATCTTCCTCAGGTGTAGCACAGAGTATGTTGTTCAGTCTCCCTTCGGAGGGTAGAACATTCTTTACCATTGTTGATCCAAGTTGAGGGCAAGGTCTTATGGGGGCCACAAAGGGGTCTATTTTGTTGTTCCTGATAGAGATGACAGCTAACAATGGAGAGAGGGATTTATTTGAGGTCTAGGCCCATCACATCTGATTGGAAATATCAGGACTCCCCACTAAAGCCCCAGCTGATGGGGTGGCCTGATAGTGACTAAGGAGTCATCATTAAAGTATGCCTGTCTTTTGCCTTTATTCATCTTTTGCAGTCCTTGTTTTGATAAGGTTAGATTTGGAGTGAGTGAGGTAAGTGCAATAGGAAGTAGGTGAGGAGGGTACCTAAGTCTAAAATAGACACTATTTCATTATGAACTTTATACTGAATCACTACAGACTTTTTCTTTCAGGTATGTATTTTGTCCTAATTTATGGATACATGTGAACATATGCTCTATCTCATGTGACTTGGTCTATATCTAGGTTTGGGGACTTTATTATGAAGTAAACCACCTGGAATGGAATTAGAGAATACCATGAAAGGAATGGTTTCACCCCAGTACTTAGGCTAAAGGGTTGACATTCCACACCTTATGTCACTGAAAATAGTCTGAAGTCAAGCATGCAGAGGTGGTCCTCATTGCATTGATTAGGCTGGGATTGGCAGATGCAATATCATTTGGTATGAATTGAGAGAAGCATGCAGGAAAGTGAGCCCCACCCTAGAGGTTCCAGGATTGGGGGAAATATAGGCTCTATAGAGGAAGTGGGAGGTTCCTGCTGACTTAGAGTTTTAGAAAGCAATAGATAGTTATTGCTATAATCACATTATTTGGCAATTGGATTAACTCTGAAAGATCCCTCTGTTAGGATTTGCTGTATCATACACAACATCACCATAATTTATGTCCTTTGACATCATTTTTTAAAATTTCTTTATTGGGGACTTAATGTTTTACATTCAACAGTAAATACAATAGTTTGTACATGCATAACATTTCCCAGTTTTCAATATAACAATACAACAACATTATTTGTATATAGCTGTGCCACTGGTTGCTTCTATTCTCCCTGGTCTAAGCTTTTAAGAGAGTCAAAATATCAAAGACTCAGCCTATGAACTGTGCATTAACAAATTTGAGACATTCTATCAATTTATCCCCTCTCATATTAATTAAGTAGTGATTTATATGACTACAAGTTAATAGTAGTGTACATAAACACCATTCCAACCACCAAAAGACTGTGTTCCATCCCATCCTCTTCCCTCCCTGCCCTCCACGCCAGCCCCGTGAGCCCAACATCAACCATCACCCTCAACCCAGGGTTTTTACTTTGGTGCTCTACTGCAAATTCAGTCAAATCCTGCATTGAGTTTCCTCTTTCTTTTCTTCTTTCTCAGCTTCTATTTATGAGTGGGATCACACCCATACTCGTTTTTATCTTTCTGATTAGTTCACTTAACATAATTCCTTCTAGCTCATCCAAGATGTGTCAGAGAAGGTAGGTTCAATGTTCTTAATAGTTGCGTAGTATTCCATTGTATATAACTTTCTCAGCCACTCATCTGATTTTGAGCACCTGGGTTGCTTCCAGGTTTTAGCTATTACGAATTGTGCTGCTATGAACATAGGTGATGACATATCATTTTGCTTGGGCATCATGGAGTCCTTGGGTTTGCTTCCAGGTTTTAGCTATTACGAATTGTACTGTTATGAACATAGGCATACATATATCATTTTGTTTGGCATCATGGAGTTCTTGGGGTATATCCCTAGGAGAGGAATTACTGAGTCATATGAAAGGTCCATGTCTAGCCTTTAGCCTTGTGAGAGTTCTCCAGACTGCTCTCCACAGAGGTTGGACCAATTTACATTCCCATCAGTAGTGCGAAAGTGTTCCTCTATCCCCACAGCCTCTCCAGCATTTGCTGATGCTGTCCTTTTTGATGTATGCCATTCCCACAGGAGTGAAGTGGTATCTCCAGGTTGTCTTTATTTGCATTTATCTGACAATCAGTGACCTGGATCAATTTTTCGTGTGTTTTTTAGCCTTTTGGATCTCTTCTGTAGTGAATGTTCTCTTCATATACTCTACCCATTTTTGGGTGGGGTCATTTGCTTTTTTGTTCCTAAGTTTGCTGTGTTCTTTGTAGATTTTGGTTATTGGTCTCTAGTCTGATGTATGGCATGTTAAGATCTCCCATTCTGTAAGGGTTTTCTTTGTATGGTAGTTTCTTTGGCTATGTGAAAGCTTTTCAATTTGATGTAGTCCCATTGATTTGTATCTGCTTTAGTCATAATTGCAATTGGGTTTGTATCATCAAAGATGCCCATAAGGTTTAGATGGGAAAGTGTCCCACCAATGTTTTCCTCTAAATATTTGATAGTTTCTGGTCTAACATCCAGGTCCTTGATCCATTTGAAGTCGATTTTTTTTTCTGGTGAGATAAAGTTAAATTCTTCTGCATGTTTTAACCCAGTTTTCCCAGCACCATTTATTGAAGGGAGCTTCCTTCCTCTATTTAATTCTCTGGGGCCCCTTATGAAAGATTAGATGTCCATAGGTGTGGGGGTTTAGTTCTGGGCTTTCAATTCTGTTCCACTGGTCTGTGTGTATATTTTTGTTCCAGTATCAGGCTGTTTTGATGATGAAGGCCTTATAATATAGTTTGAGATATGGGAGTGTGATGCCTCTATTTCTGTTTCTTTTCCTTAAGATAGTTTTGGCGATTCTAGGTGTTTTCTGGTTCTAGCTAAATGATTACAGTTTTTGTTCTATTCTCTTAAAGAAATTTGGTGGGACTTTGATGGGTAGCCTGTTAGATTTGTATATGGCTCTGGGTAGAATATTCATTGTGATGATATTAATTCTTCTAATCCATAAGCATGGGATGTCTTTCCATTTCTTGGTATCATTTTCTATTTCTTTCAATAGTGACTCATGATAGTATACTTCAGTATACAAGTTTTTTACTTCTTTAGTCAGGTCCTAGGTATTTTATTGATTTTGCTGTAACAGTAAATGGGAGTAATTATCTAGATATCCTTTTCCTCGAATTTAGTGTTTGCATAAAGAAAAGCCACTGATTTTTGTACCTTTTTTTTTTTTTACCAGAGCACTGCTTAGCTCTGGCTTATGATGGTGCATCATAAGCACTGGATCATAAGCACTGCATCATAAGCATTGGATCGACCTTCCCGTGGTGCATCTCGTGAGTACCCATTCATTGGGGAAACTGACGATCCTTCCTAGCCGACTGAATCCACATGGATCCATCACTTTCAAAGCCAGCAACCAGCAGCTCCTGACAGCTTTCAAGCTGTTGGTCCTGCTCCTCAAGTCCTCCAACTTAATGTTGAGGGGCTGTCCTTTGCCAAACGCGTTCTTATTGGTTAATTGGCGATACAGCATCAGGCAGATGTTATTTGCCTACAAGAAACACATATAGCAGTCGATGAAGCTGTTCGATTCACCATCAGTGGATTCGATTTAATATGCTATAATCTCCATCCTAAACACGGCCGAGCCATCTACGCCAAATCGTGTCTTGCAGACATTTACCATACGGACTCTTCGACCTTCTACAACTCCATTACTATTGGAACTATTCAGCTCGTCAACTGCCTCCCAGTGCCTCATGGGATAATGAGGTCCTGCCTAGCCCGAATCACCCAGCCGTTTATGTTGGAGACTTTAATAGTCATCACCAAGACTGGGGATATTCCTCCACTCATGCTGATGGCTCTATCTTAGCCGACTGGGCTTCAGCGAATGACCTCTCCCTATTATACGATCCTAAACAGCCAGGCTCTTTTCACAGTGCTAGATGGAATAAAGACTCGTCACCCGACCTGTGCTGGATTAGCACAGTCAAGGGCCAAGCCTTTCCCGCTACGAGACAAGTTCTCAAGATCTTCCCGCATAGTCATCACCGCCCAGCTATCATCCACATTGGTCTCCAGCTCCCACTGATTCTGTGCTCGGAGAAAAATAAGATGGAACTTTCGGAAAGCAAACTGGCGTCTGTTCAGTGATCTTACTAACAAATCTATTCCCGCAATTCCAATTAACTCTATCCCCTCTGAAGATTCCTACAGGCGCTTCCACCAAGCCATATGCAAAGCAGCTTCCCAAGCCATTCCTCGTGGGAGACGTGCTAACTATACACCTTGTCTTGATGCTGAATGCGAGCAACTACTAAAGCAGTATGATGAGTCGGGCAACCCAGATGTGGCTGACCATCTCATTGCCTCCCTGGATGCAGCACGCCAAGCCCGCAGGCAACAACTCATGGAAAGTCTGAACTTCACCCACTCAAGTAGGAAGGCCTGGAAGCTTCTTCACAGACTGGGTGCTGGTAGCCAACCCCCTCCCATTTCCCATCCTCCAGTATCTCCAAACTCAGTAGCCAGTCACCTAACTCAAGTTGGACGTGCTAAGATCGACCCAGTCTGGAAAAGAGAAATTTCCCATGAGTGGTCATCCCACTTCCGGTTATCTTGTCCATCTCCAAAACTCTCTCCCTGTACACTGTCTGAACTGGAAGACGCTTTGAAGAGGGTTAAACCGGGAACAGCTGCTGGCTATGATAACATCACCCCAGAACTCATTCTTAACCTGGGTCCCGCGGCAAAGAAGTGGCTTGCTTCATTCCTGTCCCACATCTTGGAATCTGAGTCTATGCCCAAAGTTTGGCATCGTGCGAAGATTATAGCGGTTTTGAAACCAAAGAAAGACCCAACACTGGCCGCCAGCTATAGACCAATTTCTCTCCTCTCTGTGTGTTACAAACTCCTTGAGAGGCTGCTTCTGTCACGTATTTCTCATCTTACAGAGAAATTCCTATCACCCACCCGAGCTGGTTTCCACCCAGGAAGGTGTACTTGCAAACAAGCCCTGGCCCTCTCAACTTACATTGAAAATGGATTCCAGAAGAATTTAAAGATGGGTGCTGTCTTTGTTGATCTCACAGCAGCCTATGACATGGTTTGGCACCGTGGTCTCCAAGTCAAGATCTCAAGATGCCTGCCTCCATGGGTGGCCAACAGTATATCATTTCTTCTCCAAAACAGAAGATTCCGGGTGCATCTGGGTGACAAGTCTAGCAGATGGAGACTTGTCTCAAGTGGCCTCCCCCAGGGCTCTGTTCTGGCTCCTACTCTATTTAATATTTACATCAATGACCTCCCAGAAACTTCTTCAAGGAAGTTCATCTACACCGATGACATCTGCTGTGCAACTCAGGCATCCAAGTTCAACATCCTCGAGGAAACACTCACGAAAGACATGTCTCTGATATCTGATTACTGTAAAAAATGGCGACTAATCCCTAGCACTGCAAAAACGGTATCATCTGTTTTCCATCTACACCATGCCTCGGCCTCGCATGAGCTTAATGTGCAGCTTGATGATACGAGAATCTGGCATGAAACCCAGCCAGTCAATCTTGGCGTTACTCTCGATCGCACTCTGTCATTTCACAAACATCTCATAAAAACTACAGCAAAGGTGGGCGCGAGGAATAACATCATTGCAAGACTGGCCAGCTCCTCATGGGGCATGAGTGCTTCCACACTACGATCATCATCTCTGGCATTATGCTATTCCACTGCAGAATACTGTGCCCCAGTATGGTTCCGTAGCCCCCATGTCCACTTGGTCGATTCCAAATTATATTCCTCCATGAGGATAATTTCTGGAACCATCCGTTCCATGGCTGCCAGTTCTTAGCAACATCGCCCCGCCAGATATTCTTCGGGATGCGGCATCATCTAAGTTCATTTCCCACGTCTACGCTCGACCGGACCTGCCAATATACGCGGATATCTTCACCCACCCCGTCCAACACTTGATGTCTCATCATCCAATCTGGTCCCCTATGCCTACACTGAACTTCTCTGTTCCAGACTCTTGGAAACAGAGTTGGCAGTCAGCTGAGGTAAAGAACAAACACCTCATCACAGACCCCTGCAAGCGTCAACCCGGCTTTGACCTAGCACGTTATGATTGGGCTCTCCTCAATCTCTATCGAACAGGCCATGGCCGGTGCGCCACTATGTTCCATCGCTGGGGAGCCAGAGATGACCCGAATTGCCCCTGCAGCTACAGACAGACTATGACCCACATAGTCAACGATTGCCACCTCTCCAGATTCAAAGGTCTTGAAACTTTACATCAGGCTCAACCTGACACTGTTGACTGGCTACAGAAGAAGAAGAATGATGGTGCAGGGGACTGAACCTGAGACTTTGGAGCCTCAGGCATGAAAGTCTCTTTGCATAACCATTATGCTATCTACCCCTGCCCTATACATTGATTTTATAGCCTGACACCTTGTTATATTGCCTAATAACTTCCAGTATTTATCTTTTGGATTCTTTAGATTTTTCTATGTGTTCTATCATATCATCTGCAGAGAGAGCTTGACTTCTTGCCTTCCAATATGTAACCCTTCATTTTATTCTCTTGCCTGATTGCTATGACAAAAACTGCCAATACTATGTTGAAGAGTAATGCTGACAAAAGGGAATGCTTTTCTGAGGGGGAATGCTTTCAGCTTTTGTCCATTTAATATGATGTTGAATGTAGGTTTGCTATATATAGACTCCACTATCTTGAGGAAATTTCCCATCTATTCCCATTTTTTTTAGTGTTTTGAGCATGAATGGGTGTCGGAGTTTGTCAAAGGGTTTCTCTACATCTGTTGAGATAATCATGTGGTTTTTAGTTTTGCTTTTTTTGATGTTGTAAATGACATTGATTGACTTATATATGTTGAACCAGCCTTGCATTCTTGGGATAAATCCCACTTGGTCGTGACGAACAATCATTTTTATATACTGCTGTATCCAGTTGGCCAAGATCGTGTTTAATATTATGGCATCAAGTTTCATCAGAGATATTGGTCTGTAGTTTTCCTTTTTTGTCGTGTCCCTATCTGATTTTGATATCAGGGTGATGCTGGCTTCATAGAAGGTGGAAGGGAGTGTTCCTGTTTCTTTGATCTTGTGAAAGAGCTTTAGAAGTATCTGTATTAACTGTTTCCTGAAGGTTTTATAGAATTCCTTTGTGAAGCCATCTGGTCCAAGACTTTTGTGGTTGGGAAGATTCGTACTAACTGTTTCTATTTCTTTGTCTGTGATTGGTGCATTTAGGTTTTGTAGTTCTTCTTGGTTCCGTTTTGGAAGAGCATATGTTTCTAGGAATTCTTCCACTTCTTCCAGATTCTCTAACTTTGTGGCATATAGTTCTTTGTAGAAGTTTTGCATGATTTTCTGGATTTCTGTGGTGTCAGTTGTGATATCTCCTCTATTATTTACATTTCTATTGATTTGAGTCTTTTTTTTTTCTGAGTCTGGGTAGGGGTTTGTCAATCTTGTTTAACTTTTCAAAGAACCAACATTTGGCTTCATTTATCTTTTGTATGGTTCTCTTATTTTCAATGTTGATTTCTGCTCTAATTTTAGTGATTTCTGTCCTTCTAGTTGCTTTAGGGTTCCTTTATTACTCTTCCTCTACGTCCCTAAGGTATGCCGAAAGGTAGTTTATTTGAGCTTGTTCTTGTTCTCTAATGTGTGCTTGTATGGCTATGAGTTTCCCACTCAGTACTGCTTTAGCTGTGTCCCAAATATTTTGATCGCTTGTGTCTTCATTTTCATTTGTTTCCAGGAACATTTGAATTTCTTGCTTGAGTGCCTTTCTTTTTTATTATTTTTTTTTTATTTAAGAAAGGAGACATTAACAAAATCATAGAATAAGAGGGGTATAATTCTGCACAATTCCCATAACCAGATCTCCATATCCCATCCCCTCCCCTAATAGCCTTCCCATTCTCTATCTCTCTGGGAGTATGGATCCAGGGTCGTTGTGGGTTGCAGAGAGTGGAAGGTCTGGCTTCTGTAATTGCTTCCCTGCTGAACATGGGTGTTGACTGGTCGATCCATACTCCCAGTCTGCCTCTCTCTTTCCCTAGTAGGGTTGTGCTCTGAGGAAGTGGAGCTCCAGTACACATTGATGGGGTCATCTGTCCAGGGAAGTCTGGTCAGCATCTTGCTGGCATCTGGAACCTGGTGGCTGAAAATAGAGTTAACATACAAAGCCAAACAAATTGTTGAACAAACATGGACCTAAAAACTGGAATAGTGCAGATGAAGTATTGGGGGGTATTCCCTGCATGCTCTTGTGTACTTCTGCTTTCAGGTATATATTTTTCCCCTAGTTTATGGGCATGGGTAAACCTATGCTCTATATCAGGGGACATGGACTATATCTAGGTTTGGGGACTTTATTGGGGAGTGGACCACCTGGAATGGAAATAGAGAAAACTATGAAAGGAAAGGTCTCACCCAAGTAATGAAGCTGAAGGGTTGTCATTCCACACCTGAAGTCTCTGGTCATAGTCTGAAGTGAAGCATGCTGGGGTGGCACTCGTTGCATTGATTAGGTTGCAATCCGCAGATGCAATATTTGATTTGAATTGAGAGCAGCATGCAGAAAAGTCGGCCCCACCCTAAGGTTCCAGGACTGGGGGAAATATAGACTCTATAGTGGAAATGTGAGGTTCCTGCTGTCTTAGGGTTCAAGAAGACAATGGATAGTTATTGTTATCATCACATTATTTGGTGATAGGGTTAACTTTGGAAAGTTCCTTTGATAGGGTTTGGGGTATAATACCCAGCATCTTGTATATAGCTGTGCTACCGGTTGCTTCTGTTCTCCCTGGTCTAGGCTTTTGGGAGAGACAACATATCAAAGACAGCCTGTGTATTAAAAAGACTCAGTCTGTGTTTTAAGAAGTTCTAGATATATCATCAGTTTTTCGCCTCTCATATTAATTAAATAGTGGTTTATATGTTTACACTTTAATAGGATTGTACAACACCAATCCCACCACCAAAAGACTGTGTCCCATCCCCACGACCTACCCCTGCTCCCCCACCCCCCGCCATGCTGGGAAGCCCAATGGCCACCCTCACCTTCACCACAGGGTTTTTACATTGGTGAAAAATACTTGGGATGATTTCTATGCTCTTGAATTTGTTGATACTGTCTTTGTGACCTAATATGTTGTCTATCCTTGATGATGTGCTGTGTGGATTTGGGGGTGAAGAACTCTGGAAATGTCCAGGAGGTCTAGATTGTTCATCTCTTTGATTCTCTTATTTCTTTGTTTATTCTCTGCTTCATTGATCTGTCTAAGTGTGAGAGTGGGGTGTTGAAGTCTCCCACTATTATTGTATTACTATTGATGTATTTTTGTAGTTCTTTCAGTAGGTGTTTGATGTATTTAGATGGGCCCTCATTAGGTACATAGATGTTAATAAGAATTGTTAAATCTCCTTGGCTGATTGATCCTCTAATCATTATGTAATGTCCTTTCCTATCTTTTATTACTTTATTTAATTTAAAGTCTATTGTGTCAGAGATGAGAATGGCTGTTTCTGCCTTTTTTGTTGTCCATTAGCCTGTATGACAGTTTATTAGTGTGGATTTAATATAGTGCCATTATTCAATAATTTTTTATTTGCTCTGATATATGGCAAGTATTATGTTGATGTTCTTGTTTATAAGAGTTCTTTTAGAACCTCTTCCAGGGCAGGCTTGGTGATGGTTTCCTCCTTTAACTGTTGCATGTCTGAGAATGTTTTGATCCTTCCATCTAGTTTGAATGAAAGTCTAGTAGGATATATTATCCTTGGTTGAAACCCTTTTTCATTCAGAGCTCAATAGATATCTTTCCATTCTCTTCTTGTTTTTAGAGTTTCAGTGGAGAAGTTTGCTAATAGTCTTGTGGGTTTTCCCCTCTCTTCATTTCTGTAATTATTAAGTTTACTATTGCTTACATACTTTTCTTATCTATGGTTACTTCTGACTGATTTGGAGTTTCTTCTGGGCTCCTGTCCTGATTCATTGTGGTAGCAGTTTTATTTGCTCTTGATTTAAGCTTTTTTTTTTTAATTGATGTGGTTTGTGTTATTTTGTTCTGTTGTTCTTCAGTTGTTGTGTTTTGAGTACACACCATGCTATACTAAATACCTTTCACAAATGCAGTTACTAACCTCAGAAATTACAACAGGAGCAACTGAAGCAAGGATTGATGCAGTTCAACCAATACCAGTTAGCCAAACAACACTTCCAGTCCAAGAAAAAGTAGCAAAAATAAATAAATAAATAAATAAAACTAAAAATAGAAAGGAAAAAAGAGAAAGCAGAAATAGACAATTATGCAAATCTACTGTCCACTGTAAATTCTAAGGGTAGCAAGAGGAGAAAGGGAAGTAGAAAAGACACATACAAACACAAAGTCCACTCTGCATCAGATTCCTTCCCCAAAATAATTCAAAAATGAGTATCAGTAAATTCAGAAAGCAAAAGAAGGAAGAAAAGAAAAGAAATAAAAAGAGCAGTGAAAGGAAATAGTTTTTTTTTAATTAGTTAGGAGGAGAGAAAAAGGAGAGTAGAGGGAAAAGGGAGAAAGAAACATGGTCCTCTCACAATGACTAGGATACCCAGTCATGTAACAATCGAACAAACAACAACAGTTAATTTTGGTCAACTTGAAGAAGGAAGAGGAGAAAGGGACACACATATATAATAATAGTAATAATAAAATAAAATAGAGTAAAAAATCCTAACAGTCAATCTTCTGCTTGGATTTCTCGGGACTGGCTGCAGGCAGCCTGAGCAAAGACAGCCAAAAAAAAAAAAAAAAAAAAAAATCCAAGGCAGGGCTGAGGCTCTGATTGGTCAGGTATTTTGTCACTCAAATAGAACTCTAGCCACCTAAAAAACAGAGAGAGAGAAAAAAAAAGACAAAGGTTTGGAATGACACCCCTGGTAAGCCAGGAATCTTAGTAAAGAAAATAGCTCAGTAGAAAGTCTACTAGAAGTGGCTGCCCAGCCCCTGGGAGCTGGTTCTTATGTGGGCAAAGGGGGGGATTCAGAAATAATCAAGCCAAAGGTATTCCTTTCTTTGTCCTTTTGGCATCTGTTTGCTAGCCCAAGAGTGGGTTATAGGACTCTTTTTTTGGTGTCACCCTAACCACCCCTTGTTCACTCTCCTACTGATGGCCAGTATCCTACCCTATCCAGAGAATCCCAGGTTGTCAGCTGCTTCTTTTTGGAGCTCATACCAGCTGTTGTTTCCAAGTTGCTATCTTGGCTCCACCCCCCAAAACATTTATTTCTTATTCTAAGTCACAATATCATGTCCCTCATGAAGAAAACTGCACTACTGTTAGCTAGGCTCATTTCCAGATATAGTGAGCCAAACTGTTTAGTATCTGGACAACTTCTAGTTGAATTAGAATCAGTCTTTATAGAAAGATAATGGTATAGGGAGTCAGGTGGTAGCACAGCAAGTTGAGCACAGTTGGTGCAAAGCACAAGGCATAAAGATCCCAGTTCGAGCCTCCCGCTCCTCACATGGAGGGGAGTAGCTTCACAGGTGGTGAAGCAGGTCTGCAGGTGTCTGTCTTTCTCTATCCCTCTCTGTCTTCCCCTCCTCTCTCGATTTCTCTCTGTCCTATCCAACAATGATGACATCAATAATTATAATAACTACAGCAGTAAAACAAGAGCAACAAAAGGGATTAAATAAATAAATAAATATAAAAAAGAAAGATAATTTTATAGATAACAGTAAGAATACACATTTTACAGTAAAGAAGATGTGAATTTAACCTCTATTTCTGCATTCCTTCTTTGTGACTGAGAAAAGTTACTGGCAGTCAAGGCAGAGGTTGATAGTATAATGGTTACGCAAAGGGACTCTCATGCCTGAGGTTCCAAAGGCCCAGATGTAATTCCCCCATACTACTATAAACCAAAGCTGAACAGTGTTCTGGGAAATAAATAAATAAATAAAATAATAATAAATAAAATAAAGAAAAAGTTACTTGGCAGGTTCTTAGCTGAGCCTACTTAACTCTGACATAAGGATGGAAATGATACCTGTCTCTGAAACTATAGTAAAGAAATAAATAATAGAGTCAATGTTAAGTGCTTGATGTGGTACTGGTGCAATGGAAATGTTCAATAAATGTTAACCATTATTATTATTAATTCTTTACCTGTTTTCCAGAGCAGCACATAACAAATCTATTCCTATTTCCTACTGGCAGCCTTTCAGAATCAGTCTTCTTATTCCCTGGCAAAATAACATATATTAGCCAATATGGTATTGGTTCCTCACCCTATCAGCAAAAGAAAAATAAACTGAGCATGATTCTAAAATAAATAAGATCCATATACAACAGCAGTATATGTGATTATAAACATACAAAATACTTTAAAGGAAGAAATGAAGATTATAAGCTTTCATATGGCCATCTTATCCTCCTACCTTCTTATGGATGGCTCAGAAAGCCTTCTTGGCACTCACTAAATATACTGTATAACAATATTTAAAATAAAGTGATGCAATAGGATGCACTTCACTTTTTTTGTTGTTTGTTTTTGGTTTAGCACTAAGAAAAGCAATGCACAGGCCATATCAATACTCAGTTGCATGACTATCAAAACTGAGAATAAAAATCTTACTAGCATAAATAAATCCACTGGAAGAAAGCCCCATAGCTGTACTCCCCAAGTTATCATACTGGGTGTTTAATTCCATACTTTTCTGCAAGCTTTTTATAATGTTAAGCTAGTAAATATTCTTCCCTAATGTCAATGAGATGTTCTTACAAATTACCTGGAAGATAGTGCATTTTTATATTTCTCATAAAAGTATGCAAGCCTCAGTGGTAATCTTTCTTAGAAAGTTATATTCCTATATTTTTAAGTATACAATATGGGATTTTATTTATAAATGATATATAGTCTTTCCAATGATAAGTTATTAATTTTTATATTTTTTTTCTTAACACCCTCTCCACAGTATACATTTCTTTTAAAATGCTGTTTCTTTACTCATTACTAACACATTGGCTTTTCCTTAAGTAGAATTAAATCTGGCTAATTTGAAAATACTATGTAGTACTTTCTGATAGCCATTTTTGTTGTTATAATATTTTGTTATAAAAGTCAGCCAGTTTGGATCAACTGCAGTTTTTGTAAAGAAAAAAAATGTGCAATTCAACTTCAATGTTATCAATATTTTTTAGTAATTGTTAAGATGATCAGTAGACTATAGTACAATCAGGATTCAGAGACTAAAACATAATCTGACAGACAAATAGGATGGTTCTGGGAAATTATCAGAAAACAGGAGGAAAATAGAGAAAAACAAACAAGAGAAATATGGGAATTTTGACTATGGCTTCCAGTGTTTTCTATAAGGCATAAGAGCTTTGGACAGTAATCAGTCAGTCTGTTAATGGCGGTGTCCTAGGAACAACAGGAACCAAAATATGGAAATAGTATTTTGCTACCTGGAAGAAGTGGAAAAAAGCAAAGCATGATCCAGGACCTAAAGGAACCAGGACATCAGATAGAGATTCAGTTTAGTTTCTAACATACAAGGCTACAGCAATAACTACAGAAATAACTGCCTATACACAATGACATAACATCTTGGAGTATCATTTCACGAACATCTCATAAAAACTACAGCAAAGGTGGGCGCGAAGAATAACATCATTGCAAGACTGGCCAGCTCCTCATGGGGCGCGAGTGCTTCCACACTACGATCATCATCTCTGGCATTATGCTATTCCACTGCAGAATACTGTGCCCCACCCAGTATGGTTCCGTAGCCCCCATGTCCACTTGGTCGATTCCAAATTATATTCCTCCATGAGGATAATTTCTGGAACCATCCGTTCCATGGCTGCCAGTTCTTAGCAACATCGCCCCGCCAGATATTCTTCGGGATGCGGCATCATCTAAGTTCATTTCCCATGTCTACGCTCGACTGGACCTGCCAATATACGCGGATATCTTCACCCACCCTGTCCAACACTTGATGTCTCGTCATCCAATCTGGTCCCCTACGCCTACACTGAACTTCTCTGTTCCAGACTCTTGGAAACAGAGTTGGCAGTCAGCTGAGGTAAAGAACAAACACCTCATCACAGACCCCTGCAAGCGTCAACCCGGCTTTGACCTAGCACGTTATGATTGGGCCCTCCTCAATCGCTATCGACTAGGCCATGGCCGGTGCGCCGCTATGTTCCATCGCTGGGGAGCCAGAGATGACCCGATCTGCCCCTGCGGCTACAGACAGACTATGACCCACATAGTCAACGACTGCCACCTCTCCAGATTCAAAGGAGGTCTCGAAACTTTACATCAGGCTCAACCTGACGCTGTTGACTGGCTACGGAAGAAGGGCAAACGCTAGAAGAAGAAGGAGTAAAAAATGAAGAATCTGAATCCTTTAGGCTTTAGTGAGTTAAGACTATGAATCTTAAAAACCGGTACAACCAAGTCTTGAATTCACATCTCCTAGTACCAAAGTTGCTAACCTGGAAGCTTTACTGATCCTGTCTGATTAGTAACAGATACATAGATTTTTTTTTTTTTGGTAGATTGTTCAAATGGGCTATTAGGTCAAAACAGCATCTGTAGCTAGGCTGATAGCTCTGAGCTCTTCAAAATACTCCTTCTTGGGTTCATTAAATTTCCCCTGATTGCTAAGGAGTCTGGTTTCCATGGAGATTAAGGCGAGTTTGAGCTGAATATGAGTTAAATAGGCCCCATTTTGAAGGCATAAGATTGGAGAAGCAAGAAACCAGGTTTCCCTGCTGTCAATATATATATATATAGTGTTTATATATAACGTATATATAATTCCTGATACACATTATTTTTACAGAAAAATAAGAAACAAAACTCTGAAAAGACAAGTGAGCTAGTGTCATCCAGCTAATGAGAGGGAGGGAACTTCAAATGGGGTTTCCAAACTTAAGGTTTTTGCATGATATCACAGCTTCTTATATGCGCTTTCATCTAACTTCAAGATTGTGTGATTCTATACCTACTCAAATCATTACTCTATGATTCTAAAGTATATGTTATCATATTTTATAAGAGGATATCTGAGGTGCACATTCCTAGTCACTACGGACCTATCTATAACAAAATTCTCATATATCAGCAAACTAAAGAAAGTAAGGTGATTTTATATAGTTTATTAAACACATTCCACTTATATCCTTCTAACTAGTTTCTTTGATAGTGGTCAGGAAGAATTAATTTTATTCAGGAGATAAAAATATGAAAAAACTGTGAGTTGGGTGGTAGCGCAGTGGGTTAAGCGCACGTGGCGTGAAACACAAGGACCGGCATAAGGATCCCGGTTCAAGCCCCCAGCTCCCCACCTGCAGGGAAGTCGCTTCACAGGGGGTGAAGCCGGTCTGCAGGTGTCTATCTTTCTCTCCCCCTCTCTGTCTCCTCTCCTCTCTCCATTTCTCTCTGTCCTATCCAACAACAATGACAACATCAACAACAACAATAACTACAACAACAATAAAAAACAACAAAGGCATCAAAAGGGAATAAATAAATATTTTTTAAAATATGAAAAAACAAAATAACAAAAATATTCAAAGTATACACTCATTTTAGTTACTAATATACAAGGCTTTAGTAATAATTAAAGAAATAACTGCCTAAACACAATGATGTAATTTCTTGGAGTAAAAAATGAAGAATCTGAATCCTTTAAACTTTGTTGTCTCTGTCATGAGACAACAACCAGAAAATAGACACATGAGTTTAAGACTAAATTTCTCTGCTCTGACTTCTAGGGTATATGCTTTGGCAAAAAATGATAAACCCCTAAACTGAACACAAAATGGTCAGCCTTCCATTCCATAATTTTCACTTGTCAAATTTGCCTAGTGAATCTCAATGGGGTATTTAGACCATGTCCTAAACATTGTTTCTGTCTCATTTTATAAAATGACAGATTTCCGATGTGTATGGTTCTAGACTGATAATTCTTGCTATAGTGGAATTTGGGTGAGATAGAGATAACTGTATTCTTGGGGCCAGGCAGTGGTGCACCTGGTTAAGCACACAAATTATCATGTGCAAGGACCCAGGTTCAATCCCCTGCTCCCCCTTCACATTCACAAGTGGTGAAGTAGAGCTGCAGGTGTCTCTCTATCTCTCTTCCTCTCTTTCTCCCCCTCTGTTCTCATTTTCTGTCTCTATACAATTTATTTAGTTATTTTTTAAAAATAGATAACTCCATTCTTGCTTAGCACTTACAATGAAAAGTGATGTTATGTTTCCTGACTTCTCAGACCAGAAATGTGTATAGTAAGCTCTCAGCAATTACCATTGCTTTAAAATTCCAAGGGGGTGGAATAGTGGAAATGTGAGTGGAAATGTGAGTCAGCTGTTCTGCAGGTCCTCAAGTCTTCTTGCTCCCTATTTCAGCAAAAGTGGATTCCAAGCATAAATGCAAGTCCATACTTCTCTAGTTTTAAAGACCTGGGGACTATTCAGTGGTGCACCTGGGGGACACTTCACTAGCGATGAAACAGGCCTACAGGTGTCTTATCTTTCTCTTTCCCTCTGATTTCCCCTCCTCTCTCAAATTCCCATTCAATAAAATAGAAAGAAAAAAAATGGCCACCAAGAGCAGTGAATTTGTAGTGACTGCACCTGCAACCACAAAAAAATAAATAATAATAATATAATCTCTTGAGATCATATTTCTTCATTCTCTCTAGTTTTGTCAGCATTTTTGCCTCAATCTCCCCAGATCCCTCCTGTGGTTTAGCTATACATACTAACTGCTCTAGTTTATGCAGGTAAGCTGGGCATGGTCAGAAATTTGTTTTCCCTGTGTAAGCAATTCTCCCTAAATACTCCAGACCACACTGCACTCCTTTAAATGTTTAAGATAAAGCATATGACATAGTATGGCACTAGACCAGTCTCCCTGTCCATCTATGCTATTCTAAAGTCTTTCAGCTCCCTGTAACCAGAAGATAGAACATGGACTTTGGTGTCCTTTCTTGGAGGGGATGGGATGGGGTGGGATGGATCTGCATGGAAGGAAGGCACATAGTCTAAAGCAGTATAAATAAGTGCATGCACACACACACCTTTAATATAAAAAAACAAACCCCCCAGGGTCCCCTGAAGATTTTGAAATCACTAATGATGTTTAGAAAATGAGACAGAGCTGTGGGACTGCCTGTTCATGGACTGCACGTATATTGTCTCGTTAGGTAACAGAACAGAGTAATTTCAGGGACCTCACTAAGTTCATCCTGACAGAAGGACTCACATTTATTATTATTACCTAAATATTAGAGACAGGCATGAAAGGTGTTGACACAAGCTCAAGATGTGAAACGGACTGTTGAGAGAATAGTGGGCCAATTACTTTTCTTTAGAAGATCCTTTGCAGAACTTAAATGTGCTGGCATTGTGCCCTAAGGCTGTTACCTATTTGTGAAGATAAACCACAGCTGAGTGACTCAAAATAGTTTTGCAGCAAACAGTCATTTGACCAAAGCAAACCTATTGAGATACAGAGCTCCTAGCTGATTACCCACTTCCAGCCTCCATCGGACATGAATCTATTGACCAAAGGGAAAATGAATTGAAATCTAAGTGTTTGTCTGCACTCCATTTCCCGAGTTATCTTGGGGTTATAGAAAGTCCAGCTCTAGAATTATCACCAATAATCCATCTCACTAGATGGTCACACTAGATCTTTTTAAGTGTCTTAAACTCACTACTCCTCAAATAATCTTGGTTATTTTTCCATGTGTTTTCTTTAAAGACCAACAATTTTAATGTGCTTTAAGAGCTCCTGCTATTGATAATGAAATAACATATTTGCATTATTCTCACAGTCATTAATGAATTCTCCCCTCCTCCAGTTATATAAAATCTTGCTCTCTCACTGAGAGACACAGTCAGGTTTCTACCCTTACAATATCAAGCCATTTAGCTGTGATGAACACAGGTAATGAGCACATTCTCTCCTTTGAGCATATCACTTAACAAGCATATATAGCACATTGCCTGGATTGAGAAACCTCAAGCACATTCCATGTGCCCAACTGCTGTACCAACATGATATTTTCAAGGGGAAAAAAAGGGATTTCTATCCTCCTGCCATTCACATTCTAATTAAAGAGATAAAAAACACAAAATAATAGATAGTTCAGAATTTTTTTTTATCAGTGCTAAAAGGGGTGCAGTTACACTAAAGTAGATCAGAGAAGGGTACAGTCAGCAAGCTCTTCACTAGAGAAATAACAGTTGTGACAAGTCTGAAGGAAAAGAAGTTGAGGTCTGGTTGAGAGAGGAGTGGAGGAGACTTCCAGATGGAACATTAGAAAAGTCTAGAGACAAGGAATAACTTAATGTATCAGGAACTGAGGACAAGCCACTGCTACTGAAGTTGTTGGGGGCAGGGGTAACAGGGAATGAGGATGCAAGGACATGGGAAAGGAGAACATCAGCTGGCTAAGCAATCTCTTACTTTTTTCATTTTTATTTATAAAATGAAAATATTGACAAGACTATAGGATAAGAGGGGAACATGTCCACACAATACCCACCTCCATAGCTCCATATCCAGTCCTCTCCCTTGATAGCTTTCCTATTCTTTATTCCTCTGGGAGTATGGAGTGCAGAAGGTGGAAGGTCTGGCTTCTGTAATTGCTTCTCTGCATATTTTAAGAGGGGTGTTATGCATGCTGCATGGAGAACTGGCTATTATAGGAAAAAATTAAGGTTATCCTTTAACAGACAGATGTGCAAGTCCAGAGATGAGGTAAGACCGGTGGTTTATTTTAGAATGGCAGTGGTAAAGTTGGAATAAATTTTACAGAATCAGTAAGTATTCTAGATAAGGAATTTTAAAAACTTGTAAACTGCAGATATTGAAGAGTGGAGGTAAAGACATTAGATTTATCTGCCACATTTCTAACAAACAACTGATAGAGGGCAGCATTATTTATAGGGTAGGAGGGATTTGGTGAATATGGATACCTTTAATATGGGGAAGTAAGTTAAGTCTACCATATGAGTGAGATAGTCTGGAGATTGCGTGGAGTAACTGTAATTAGAAACAGATGAGGTATAGACCCAATCTGAAGCTAAGTGGGCATCTTAAGAGTTTTGACCTCATTGACAGCACTTATAGCCATGGGAAGGAGATCTTCCTAGCCAGATTGCAGAGAAACATTTCAAATGCTCTAGAGTATAGATTTAAAAGAGGGATAAAAAAAAAAAACTAAAATGGAGTAGCACAGGCAAAGGAAGAATAACAGGATATCATGCAAATAGCTGAAAGCTCAAGAAGAGGGAGACTAGCACAGTCTATCAAACAATCCTAAAAGATCTGACTAATAGGATGTGAAGTGCTCAGTTTGTGGATGGTGGGCTGGTGAATGTGGGTCGGGAAAGTCAAGAGGTGATAAGGATGAAAACAGTCTGGGGAAGCATGACAGTGGGTAGAATAAGAGAAAATTTTAGGCATCATACACAGACAACTCCTTTTGGAAACCTTTAAAGAAGGTAGAGAAACAAGAGGAGGCTTTGGTTATACATGGATGTAGAGTAAAGGGAGATCACAGTCATCGGTGCATCTACATAAAATGTGATATTTAGTGGAACTTGGTATCTTCGGTTCTTCAAAGAAAAATCTAAGAAAGGAATTATAAGCAAGTTGTTTATTTTTACACCCAAACCCAAGGAAAGGGACTGGATAACTAAACCGAAGAAAAATGGGGAATGCCAGCTCAAGAATATACTATCCAATGATCACTGCCAGGCAATTGACATTATGAATCTTAAAGCAACATGCTAGAGCTCCTCTAAGATGTCATTCAGAATACATTCCTATTTGTTCATCCAAGGTTTAGATGGAAGAATTCAGCACTATTAGAGTTACTACATAGGGTGTTAACTCCCTTGTACTCCTTGTTTTGCACATGCTTTAGAATAGTCAAGCAGATTCCTATCAGTGCTCTACTCAGAGGTTGCAGAAAAGCCCTGGACAGGGGGAATAAAAAGGACACACCCAGTGTAACTGAGAACAGTGTCTGCCAAGCAAACTCTGTATGCAGCTGGTTGCCATGGTAACAGTAAAAGATGGATAAGGAGGCTGTGAAGCTGGGCACAGAGGCGTCTAATATCTGAGTAACCTGATATTCACACACTATTCTTTCCAAGCTGAAGAGATAAAATGGCTTGTGTATAGTTCATGCCAAAGTCAGTATATAGTTTCTAATTTCTGGCCTCCAGACCTCTCTGACTCTGTTTAAGATTAATTGCTCCAGCTAACAGCAGTACCTGACAATAAATTAACTAAGATATATATATATATATATATATATATATATATATATATATATATATATATATTTATTTCCCTTGGTGACAGAAACAAGAAGTGTTTTAGAAACATCAACCAATTAACCCAATGTTTTATGACCATATACTGCATTTTGAATCTGCACAAGTGGTATAGATTGTCAAATAATATTAAACATGGTCCCTGCTTTGATATCTCATTAACGGAAAGCTACATAGACATATGGAAAGAGAGCTAAAAATAATAGAAGGCTGGTTGTGATTAAATAACAAATGTGCAGTAAGACTATGTCAAGCTAGTTGATGGCAATTTTTCTGTTAGAAATGAGGAGATCTGTGTAAGTGATGAAGAGAAACTATGAAATGAAACCTCCCCACCTGCAGGGGAGTCGCTTCACAAGCGGTGAAGCAGGTCTGCAGGTGTCTATCTTTCTCTCCCCCTCTCTGTCTTCCCATCCTCTCTCCATTTCTCTCTGTCCTATCTAACAATGACAATATTAATAACAACAACAATAACTACAACAACAATTTAAAGTAAAGAAAACAAGAGCAACAATAGGGAAAATAAATAAAAATTTTTAAAAAAAGAAGAAATGAAACCTATTCATTTTGGTAGGTGCTTCAAACTTCAAATTAAACAGATCCTGTCTCTAGTTAGTGAGACTAGGAGGTGGTTTTTACTTTATCTGTGGAACTTTCCTTATGTTTCATAAGTTCAAAGCAATACATATGTATTACCTTTAATATTCAAAAACTATATATTTTAAAATAACTAAATGGTACATTGCAGCTAGAGTTCTAATGCATTGGTGGTGGAAATACCAAATAGTGAGGCCACATTAGAAACTAATTTGGCAGTTTCTAACAAAGCTAAACATATATTTAACATACAGTTTAACAATCCAATTCATATGTATTTATCCAAGTGAAATAGAAACATAGGTACACAAATATCAAAAGCAAATCTTTAAAATGGTTATGTAAAAAGACTCTCATGTCCGAGGCTCCAATGTCCCAGGTTCAACCCTCCACACCACCATAAGCCAGAGCTGAGCAGTGCTTTGGTTAAATAAGGGGTGGGGGGCAAGCGATGGTGCACCTGGTTAAGCACACATATTAAAGTACACAAGGACCCAGGTTCAAGCCCCCCCAGTCCCTAACTGAAGAGGGAGCTTCAAAAGCAGTGAAGCTGGGCTGCTGGTGTCCATCTGCCTTTCTCTCTCTTTATCTATCTTTTCTCCCTGATTTCTCTCTGTCTCTATCCAAGAATTAATATATATGCTGGTAACACCCCAGATGGCCTTTATTGATGATTGGATAAACTGTGGTTTGTTGATTGATAAGCATCCATAAATAAAATACTACTCATCCATTTTAAAATAAATCAATTACTAACACACAATATTATAAAAGAATATTGAGTACATTATTCCTTTTTAATATTTTTAAACTTTTAAGTTAACTTTTTTAACTTTTAAGATATTTAATTTGATAGGACAGATAGAAATCAAGAAGGTAGGGGGGTAGAGAGTGAGAGAGAGAAAGAGAGAGACCTGCAGACCTACTTCACCACTTGTGAAGCTTTCCCCTTTGTAAGTGGAGACCAGGGGTTTAAAACCAGGTCCTCGTGCACTGTAATGTGTGAGCTTAACCTGATGCACCATTACCAGGCCCCTATTTTCTATGTAGAAGTCCAACTCAAAAATTGCATACTGAATGATTACACTGAAAAAGACGTATCAGAAAAGTCAAAATTACAGAAACAGAAATTATCAGTGACTGTTAGTGATAGGAAGTAGAAAGAAATGTTACATATAAATAGGCAATACTATGTAGTTAGTGATGGAACTTTCCTGTGTCTTGACTGTGCTAGTAGTTATAAAGGTGTGTATATATCTTAACTCAGCCCTCTACATCAAAAAAGAGTTAATTTTTATTAATGACAACTTTAAAGTAAATAACACAACTCATATTCAAATAAAAATGTCAGTAGCTTATTCCCCCAACTAAAAAACAAGATCATCTCAGTGATTGGTAGTCAAAATGTGTTGACTAAGGTAGCTTCTATGTTGTTAATTGGGAACCAATAAGAAACAAAACCCCTGAGTGTCATTACAAAGAACAAAGAACCCATAGGCAGAATTCAATGGCTCCCTGAACAATGAAACGGAGAACAACACTCAACAATCATAAACCCCCAAATCATTAATGGTCCTTCATAATGATGAGTGAACCAGGAAAAGATCTTTAGTTTCCAAGCAATTAAGACCAACTCTGGATCCAAACAAGTTACACACAGAAAATGTAAGTGGGAATAGGAAAGCACTAGGAGGGGTGATAGATATGATGGAAAACAATGTTAGACAACTGTTATGCACCATATTAGAACCATCTACATTACTGTTATGGCAGTGATCTCTAACCAAATTTCAGCCAGCTAATGTAAATGTAAATGGAAAGGACTTAGCTTGGCCCTGTATACCAATTATGGTTCCCTAGAGTTTTTTCTATAAGCTATAAAAAATGCTCAGCATGAACTCACTGGACATTCACAGCTGCAGCAGAGAGAACTCACACACACCATGAAGACACATTTGACCAACAGGAAATAGTGATCTATGGGTAAATACTGAGAGAGGAGAGAGAGAGAGAGAGAGAGAGAGAGAGAGAGAGATTGATTCCCAAATCTAGTTCTTGATTTTAAAGGCCTGTCACCAGGAGTGGTGGGCAATTCAATATGGCTCCTTGTGTGTACAAGTTTCTCCCCCCACCCCCCGCTTTTCTATTTCATTCTACCTGCTCCAAACTCTGAGCTCTTATTATATAACTACCTACAAGTCAGCCTTCATCTCATGCTCCGCCTGCTAGTCATGACAACTAAGCACTGGGAAGGATTCAATATAGCATTAGAAATTTCAAAGACAGAAATTTATGAACTGTTGTCCAGTAGGTGGCACAGTGGTAAAGCTTTGGACTCTCAAGCATGAGGTCGCCAGTTCGATCTCTGGCAGCACATGTACCAAGGTGATGTCTGGTTCTTTCTCTTTCCTCCTGTCTTTCTCATAAATAAATAAAATCTTTTTTAAAAAAAAAAGAAATTTATGAACCATTTCTTAAGGTGATGGTCATCAGAGGACTCATTTCCAACAGACCTACAACCACTTCCCAAAGGAGTCTGATTGGCACAGCTTAGAATATCTGTCTTCTCTGGTGTTAAAGGGAACAGAAATTTTGGCTTTCATTCTAACAGAATCACTTGGAATAGAAAAGGGACTGAGAGAGAGAGAGAGAGAGAGAAAGAGAGAGAGAGAAAGAGAGAGAGAGAGAGAAAATAGATGACTTAGAAAATTGTATTCTTTAGTTGCAAGTTACTTTTGAGTTATGTTAGCCATAAATCTTTTTTTTTTATTTTTTAAAATATTTTATTTTATTTATTTATTCCCTTTTGTTGCCCTTGTTGTTTTTATTGATGTAGTTATTATTGTTGTTGTCGTTGTTGGATAGGACAGAGAGAAACGGAGAGAGGAGGGGAAGATAGAGAAGGGGACAGAAAGATAGACACCTGCAGACCTGCTTCACCACCTGTGAAGAGACTCCCCTGCAGGTGGGGAGCCGGGGTTCGAACCGGGATCCTTATGCCGGTCCTTGTGCCTTAGCGCCACCTGCGCTTAACCTGCTGCGCTACAGCCCGACTCCCCAGCCATAAATCTTTTATTTAATTATGTTTAAAGTGTCCATTGTGGTATTTTTATGCCTGATGTATAATATTCTTTCCTTCAAGAAATCAGACCCCAATTAGGCTTTACAATTGAAATTAGATGCATGATTCAGGTACATTAGTGGATTTTCTTGTAGCTCAAAATTATTATTTTTAAATTAGAAAATGTATACTCTGACAATTATTAGAATGGTCCATTTCATTTTATTCCTAATTTTTACTTTCTCCTCTCTCTCTCTCTAGGTTAATATCCAACACAGGTATTAAACACTTGCCAGCTGTTCACAAGATTCAGTCTCTCCAAAAGGTTCTACTGTAAGTCTTTGAGCAATTGTCCACCCATTGTACAGTAGCTATCTTAACCAACAGCCTCTGGCTGTGTTATGTGCATTGTTTGGTCTACATCCTCAAATGTTTTCCTTTTGGTGAGCAGACAGAAAGGCCTTCATTTCACCTGAAGGCCACCATATTTCAGTTTGGGAGAAATCAGCAAGCTCCTTTAGAAAAGAAATTTTTCAGCAGAGCCAGCTAAAGCAAATAAAGAAGTCTCTTCCCTTCCTTTGCTATCTAATACCTTCCACTCCTTCCCTTGAAGTGCTCGCCTAACCCCTCCAAAACTTGCATGCCACCTAGGCATGAAGTCAAATGATCAAATATGAGCACACTCAGGTGTTTGTCACATAGTGTTTGTCCTTTCCAAAAGTATCTTGCAAGATTATTTTCAATGGTGAACTTGTAGAAACTGAACTGATCATAAAGGAAGAGTTAGGAAAGAGGTTTAAGTAGCTAAGAAAGGGGAGAGGGGAGAGAGAGAAATGGAGAACCTCCTAAGACTCTCTCAGATTATTACAAGTATTTTACCATATGTAGATTTTTCATGGAAGAGTAAACTAAGAGGAAAGTGGGGCAGGGGAGCTCAAATAACAACAGAGAGACTTCCTGCATCTTCCTTTCACTCTGGAAGAGACAAATCAATGATCTTTCTTTCTTTTTTTTTTATATGAGCCAAGGAAAACTAGTTGTGACAAAGGGGTGAAGACTCGAGAAAGAAACACAGGTCCAACTTGAGTGAATAGAGAAATTTGGTATGAAAGGGAAAGGTCAGCGTGAGTGGCGTGGTCATATTGAGCAGACACTGGCTGTGGAGGCACAGATGATAATGAGTATTCGAGAGAGAAATTTAACAGTGAAATTGCCTTGGAAATTTTGCAGAAAGCAGAGACTGTCTGCAATCCCCCCCTTTTTTTTTTAAAGAACTGATATACTAAAGATAAATTATATGTCATTTATTTCCTATTCATTATCTTTCAAAACAATAACTATGCAAACACTAACTCAGCTAGAGACTACATCATGCCAAGTAAAGTAAATGTGGGATGGCTACATGAGTAGAGAGCTCATACAAACATCTAATTTGTCTGTGCTTTCTCCTAGAGATATTCAAGATAATATTAACATCCGTATAGTCAAAGAAAATTCTTTCATGGGGCTGAGTTTTGAAAGCATAATTCTGTAAGTAAGAAGAAAAGGGAAATAAAACCCTGTGGAGTAGCATTTGATTTTCACTTACTGATCACTTGTTTGTTTGGGTAACTTTGGCATGTCACCATTTAAATTTCTCTTTGGTTCCCTGTTTTTCTCTTATTTCCCATTTTAGCTTTCAGAATCACAACATGGAGTCATGTTAATAATGTATGATTCCGTGGTGTGGTTCAAGTATTTAAAAATTGCTGTTTGAATGATGGTCTCCTGTAATGCAACATCTGTTGTGAAGGACAGAATAGCTCATGCATCAATACAGCTATTGGGAAGGCTTTTGTTGCCCAAAGGAAAAAGATGAGGAAAGAGGCTGAATCAGGAAGATATGACCATTCCCTCTTAACCATGCCAAGCAGCTCCTGCTTCATGCTGCACTGAACGTAAGATGACTTCTCATTTTCTTGAAACAAAACAGCCTTTTTAATGAGCTTGAGTTACTACCTCTGACTTTGGGGGATGTTTTTAAATGCACTCTGCATCATTAATGATGCTAGTTTCTAATCTTTTGTACCAGTAGCACATGTGGCAGTTACCCCCTTCTTAGAACGTCCAAGAAAATAGGACCCTGGGCACAATCCACAGTTCATGGGAACCAGGACAATAGACAGGCAGAAAGGTATTTGGTGAACTGGTCATGACAATTACATCTGTAAAGAAAGTATCTTTACATTCTACAAACTATAATGATTTTTAGAAGATGTGTGTGTATGTGTGCACTTAAAGTGGCCAGTTCACACAAAATGTAAGTTCCAATGCAAAACTAATTTGTCTTTATCAAACCAGTATGATTCAGAGACCAAGTTGTCAAAAACGAGATGAACTAGCAAACAGATGAGAACACTGTGGACTAAAGCTAAGCACAGTATTTGATGTAAATTAATTATAAGGAACAATATAGAAGGTTCCAAAAAGGCTAGCAAAGAAACAATGTGTGAAATGATAAATGACATCAAATCAAAGCTGTGGGTTCAGAATGCATAGTATCAAGATAATAATTATAGATAAATCATTTCTGATTCTCTCGTTTTATATGCTGGTATTTGGAGTGAGCAAATGAGATCAGAGAATGAGGAAGCAAAAGAAACTGGTTAAAAAATAAACAGGGGAATTGGGTGGTAGCATAGTGGCTTAAGCACATGTGGCGCAAAGCACAAGGACCGGACTTCAGGATTCTGGTTCGAGCCCCCGGCTCCCCACCTGCAGGGGAGTCATTTCACAGGTAGTGAAACAGGTCTGCAGGTGTCTATCTTTCTCTCCCCCCTCTGTCTCCTCCTCCTCTCTCCATTTCTCTCTGTCCTATCTAACAATGACATCAATAACAACAACAATAACTACAACGACAATAAAAAGACAACAAGGGCAACAAAAGGGAAAATAAATAAAATTTTTTAAATATTAAAAAAAGATAAACAGGATGAAATGAGTACAAAATAAAAACAATTATTCTAAAGAATAAAGAAGGAATAATTTTATTCTGTTTGCCTGTGATATAGGAGTTTAAGAATTAAGTAAGAGAAGAAAGGTAGGATAAAAGGGACTAAGATGGAATTTAAAAGTTGAGTGGGATTTAGCCAGACCATTGGTAAAGGACAAGAAAGAATAAATAGAATAATCAAGTCTTAAGAGGATTAAAAACCAATGGGTACTTTTGAAAAATCATGAGTTCTTGAGTAACAACAGCATGGCAGGTTGGGAAATGCATAGTAGTGAGAGAACTCCTGGGCTACCTTAGGAAGAGAGAACAGTAATGATAACTGCAATCACTTGTGCAGAGGTTTTTGTGCTTCATTTAATATTGCTCTCTAAATGCATGTATCATTTTTAAATATAGATTAAAATTAATGTCACAATGTGGTAAAACTAATAGTAGAAGATCTAGACTGACGTGGGTCTATGCATATTGAACCCATATCTTTTTTCTCTAGAGCACAAGGCAGAGGGCAAAGCGTCACTGACTCCCTAGTCTTAGCTCTTCCCCAGTAGATGAAAAAAACTTGAGAAAATCTAAACTTTTGACAAAATCTTGCAAACCCAAGCCTTCAAAATTATTGTACAGATAAGAGCTGCTCTTCACAGACCCCTAGTCACCACATATGCTATGTAGTACCCCAGAATTTAGATCCTGCACCCCAAAGGGGAGACTGTTTTCTTTTAGGCTCAAGAATTCTCAAACATGTTTCTTTATTTTTAATTATTTTATTATTTTTATTTATTGAATAGAAACAGCCAGAAATCAAGAGGGTAGAAGGAGATAAGAAGAGAGACAGAGAGATACCTGAAGCCCTGCTTCACCACTCATGGAGTGTCCCTTCTGCAGGTGGAGACCAGGAGCTCGAACCCAGGTCCTCACACATTGTAACGTGCACTCAACCAGGTTCGGTACATCACCTCCCAACCCCCTCAGACCTGTTTCTAAGGATAAATTCACATTTGTGAGAACAGTATCCACTTATCTTAGGTGGCCCTTAGCCCACAGATAATGGAGTCAGAAGATAATGGAAGCAGGAGATTCATGCTCAGCACAGTCTGAATCCATCTGTTTTAGCTTATGACCCACATAGTCAACGACTGCCACCTTTCCAGATTCAAAGGAGGTCTCGAAACTTTACATCAGGCTCAACCTGATGCTGTTGACTGGCTAAGGAAGAAGGGCAAACATTAGAAGAAGAAGAAGCTTGGGTGCCCTCTCTGGATGCAGAGGTGCACTACCCTGCCAGGAACATCTATGTGTATCAGAAAAGGAAAAAATGGGAGAACAAAATGGCACTGAGGACTGAAAGATCTTCCTATGCTGGCATTTTCCAAATTTTGAAGTCTTATTCTAAAGTTTATAGTGTATATAATTCACATATATAAAGTATAAGTGTGTATTTTTCAATTTTTTAACTTACTTTATTATTTATTACTGGATAGAGATAGAGAGAAATTGAGAGGGTAGGGGAGATAGAGAGGGAAAGAGACAGAGACACCTGCAGCTCTGCTTCACCACTCATGAAGCCTTCCCTCTGCAGGCGGGGACCAGGGGCTTGAACCTGGGTCCTTGTGCACTGTAATGTATGCACTTAACCAGGTGCACCACCACCTATCCCCTTCTATAAGTGTGTATTTTTTAAACATTCCAACAGTGAAGGACTATCCAACACTTGGCTAGAGATGAGAGGGAAATAAGCAAGTGTCATCATATGGAGGTCTCTCATTCCACACTTACAACCAGAAACTCTAGGTAGAAATACCGCACAGCTGTGGCTAATCGACAGGCAGGTCTAATTTAGAAGGAAATGAAACAAAGATCAGTGAATGACAGATATCAGAATACCATCATCATAGAGGAGACTCCTTTTGTATGTGTGTTTTCTTCTGCACTTCATGTGGCCCCACAAAGAGTCTGAAAGAAACTGGTCCTCCTGGGATTTTCATCACTGGAGGTGAACACAGAATCTACAAGTGAAGCCTTCTCTCCACCTCCACTGACTGAGCACACTGGGCTTGTCCTTAAGGACACACAGCACTAAGGAAACCCTGTGCTTCAGTTATTCCTTGGATGACACTCTGCTCTGGTTGGTTGTCACCATCACCATTTGCTTCCAAACACCAGCAACACTACCTCTCTGAAGAGGCTAAGATTATATTGAAGAATGGCAGCTTCCTTTTTGCTCGGTTCGGGAATCCTGTCTCTTCTCTCTTTAGCGTAAACCCCAAGGGAGTTTCTGGACATACTTTGCTTTCTTCAAGTGATGATTCATTGTTGAAATAAAAAAATATATCTCCAAACAGGTTGGGGAGAGGCATAATGGTTAATGCAAAAGACTCTCTTGCCTGAGACTCCAGAGTCCCAGATTTAGTCCCCAGTACCACCGTAAACCAGAGCTAAGCAGTACTCTGGTCTCTCTCCTTTTCTGTGCCTTTCTCTCTATGTCTAACCCCACCCTCATTAAAAATGAAATAAAATATATATTTGTTAAAAAAATACGTTGAAGGGCTGGCAAAATGCCTCACTTGGGATAGTGCACTGCTCCACCATGTGCATGGCCCATGTTCAAGCCTGAACCCCACCCCATTGAAAGAAGCTTCGGTGCTCTAGTATCTTTCACTATTTCGTTCTTTCTGCCTCTCTGTCTGTATGTGAAAAAAAAATGTTAGTCGGGTGATGGCATACCTGGTAGAACTCATATACCATCAGACAAGAGGACCTGGGTTTAAGCTATTGGTCCCCACCTGCTGTGTAGAATCTTCACAAACAGTGGAGCAGTGTTGCAACTGTTTCTCTTTCTCTCCCCACTCCACCCACATTTTATAAGAAAAAAAAATTAATGGTCACCAGGAGTGGTGGAGTCCTTGTGGAGATACCATGCCCCATTAATAACCCTGGTGGCATAAATAAATTAATTGATCATCTTCTCACATGATGGTCTCTGTTGATTTGAGAAAATCCCTAAGGACAAAGGACTATTCTGAAGACAATATTTTTTTTTCAGTTTCTTATTTGGGGGGATTAATGGTTTACAGTCAACAGTAAAATATACTAGTTTGTATATGTGGAACATTTCTCAGTTTTCCACATAATTCAACCCCCACTAGGTCTTCCTTTACCATCATGTTCCAGGACCTGAACCTTCCCCCCACACATACACACATACCCCAGAGTCTTTTACTTTGGTATAATACACTGAAGACAATAATTTTTGTAGATCAGATTATATTTCATTTCATAATAGAAACATATAGTTGCATGACATATATGTGAAAAAAAATAGATATGGACTTAACACAAAGTTTGTATTAGATTAAGGGTCAGCCCATGGACCAAATCTGGACCAAATCTAACCTATTAATTAGAACAATATTATTCCTTAATGTAAGAGACAGTAGTTGGCCTATATTGAGTAAAAAGAAAGAAAAACATACTCTATGATCACATATTAATTTTGGTCATAAAAGTGCATGTAGCAACTAAAGAGGTAGTTCAGTGGGTAGATTACATCCTCTGTAATGTTTCCGGTCCCAGATTCAACCTCTATCACTACCTATGCCAGAGTAGTACTCTGGTGCCTATTTTACTAAGTAAATATTTAAACCTGAGGATTCTACAAGGAAACAAGTTCAAGTTCAGTTCCACTCAAAATAAAACATGTTTGTGTGAATTATTCTGTATTTATATAAAATACCTGTATACTATCCTTAATTTTTTACTGATCTCCATAACAACCACAACAACCAAGAATGCTATCTGGCCCATACATAAAAATGTTTCCATAAGCCCCAGAGAGTCGCATCTCTCAGCAACTCTTACTAAGGGGTCTAGGTTAACAAGGTCAGGTGGCTGGTGTGTCTGAAGAGAGACTTTTTCATTAGTCAATGCTTGACTGATGGGGTCGGAGGGGTGTAGAGCCAATTAGTGTGTAATATTGGCTGCTAATGTTTTTCATGATTTAGGCTTCTCCTTCTCTGTATATTTTTCACAGCAGAAAAGAGAAACAATCTGTCTTCCTGTAATTCCAAGCATTTTCTAGCTGCCTTGTGCAGTGTAGAGAATAGAGTCCTAATCACACAGGAGTTTCTCTGGGTCAGCTTTGTGAAGTTTTATCTATAAACCCACTGAGATTTGCAAGGGAAAAGACCTAAGAGCAATTCAAAAGCAGGTTGTCAGCTGCTTTCTGGGCAGAGTTCTCTGACCTTGGGTTTCTGTTTTCAGAACTATCCAGGAACACAGCAATGCAGGTGACCTTGGGTTCTCTCTTTATCCTGACAAACCTGCTCACTGACCACTTCTGAGCAATCAAGATTCCTGGTCCACATCCAGCCCCTACAAACCCCAGAGCCTCCTCCCAGGCCCACTCCCACAGACCTGCCCTGACACAGTCCTCAGGTTCTGTAACTGATTTATCTTCCTTTCTGGTTTAACCCAGAGTCACCTCCAGCAGCCTCCAATAACTGTGTTCCCCTGGGTCACAGGAGATGCTCAAGCTGTCTGACAGCTTAATTAGATCACAATTTGATGACAGCCCAGCCTGCTGCTGCTATAGGTGAGCATTGGCAAGAGGTCTAAGGCCATAGAGAAAGGTGATTCAAATGTTCTGTCTTACAAACACAGGGTTAATAACTGTATAATTTCATCTTTCCATCTGCTCCCCCCACAACTTCTCCACACACCAATAATGTGTGTAAAGCCCTTACAGGCTCCAAACTGCTCTACGTGTACTTTTTCACAATTAATTTTAATTTCTTTTTTTTTTCTGAGTAGGTAACACATGCATATAATGCAAACTTCAAAAGCTACAGGAGGTTATACAATGAAAAATCAGTCTCCCTCCCACTCCTGTCCCTGAGACATCAGGGTGGAGTTTTGTTTATACCACTAACCTGTGCTGTCTGACTTTGCCCCAGTGCTTCCAATTATGAAACCCTTGTATTGTTTGCCTTTGACATTATTGGTTTTTTAATGGGTCTTTTATTTCAGATGGCTGAATAAAAATGGGATTCAAGAAATACACAACTGTGCATTCAATGGAACCCAACTAGATGAGCTGTAAGTAGGCCTGGCTATTCTTCCAGGCCATTTAGAGGGAAATGGCTCTTACAACAGTGATGTTTATGTGACTTTGTGTTTCCCTTTTCTCAACTCCATTCTAGGAATTTAAGTGATAACAATCATTTGGAAGAATTACCTAATGATGTTTTCCGAGGAGCCTCTGGACCTGTCATTCTGTGAGTAGCTTCCCCCTATTTCCATGTGGAACAGTGTGTGTAATTGAGAAGTCAGCTTCTATCAGTTCAGAGAAATTTTCAAAACGAAGTTGGCAACTGCAGCTGATTTTTATATATGTCAAGTGTAAAGACTGATAGGGACATCTTCGAGCTTATCTAATGCTAACTTTCAATAAAATAACAGCAACAATAACTAGCATTTATTGGTTATTTACCAAGTTCTAGACAGTGCAATAAATGCTTAGGCTGCACCTTCTAATTTAATCCTTATTAATAGCCTCTGTGGGAGGAGCTATTATTCTCAATTTAAAGAAGAGTTTATCTTCTCTGGGATTTATCTTAACTTCTCCCCAAAAGTCTTGGAAGTTTTTAGAACAGGTATTTGATTCCATAGTACAGACCTACAAACACACACCAACACTACCCCATTTTATTGGACAGGACAAAGAGACATTGAGATGGGCAGGGGAGAAAGAAAGACACCTGCATACCTAATACACCACTTGTGAGGCATCCTGATGCAGGTGGGGAGTGGGAGCTCAAACCTGGATCCTTGGCTGGTTCCTTGTGCATAGTACTAAGTAGCCTTAACCAGGTGCATCACTGCCCACGGCCCATAGTACAGACTTCTTAATGGCTCTGCTCTGTATACCTTCCCAGGAAAGAAATCACTCTACTACCTGACCTCCAGGGTCCAAGAGTTTTTCTTGACCCAGAGATCTCCACCCATACATACATCCAGACCTTCTTAGTTTAGATTTTGGAGCTCTACTTCTGCATTCTATACTCTTCTCCTCAGGTGGTGTTCCCATCTTTCCTTCTCATTGGCCCCTGGCCTTCTCCAAGTGTCATCCAAAGTCCCAACACCTATCCCCTTACAATCTCAACCAACAATGAATTTCCCATAGCCTTTAAGGCAACAGGGGCCCAAATCTACAAGAACTTTTAAACATGATTTTCTGGGCTCTGAACAAAACCTGAATACACTAGAGACTATACTACAGGAAGAAGAAATGAACCTAGAGGAAAGTGAGTTACAAAAAGAACTGGTAACCAAAAAACCAGGCAACCATGTGAATAATTTTAGTGATTTGATGGATGTTCCTGATGATTCTGCCCATCTGTTTGGGAATTTAGGACTATCCCACGTCTCATATCCATTATTCAGTAGAGGCTACCATGTGCAGTTACCTACCCAACAACTATCAACATAAGTTTTATTTTCCACTAAAATGATGTTCTTCTTCAGACTGGAGCTCAGATATCTCTAGAACTAGATCCAGTATGATAGAGCAGAAACACCATAAATGCTACTGTAGCTTCCATTGGAGGGAATGGGGAAACAGAACTCTGGTGGTAGGAACAGTATGGAATTATAATCCTGTTATAACTTTGTAAATCAATATAAAGTTACTAATAAAATAAAAATAAATAACAAAAAAATAAAAATAAGGCAAAAATTTTAGTGCCTGTTTTAAAACATAATAGTACTTACATACCATATATTCATTCATCGAACATATAGTTTAAGCACCACCCCTTAGGCTACATGTCCACACATGTGCAAAAGACAAACCCACCTAGGAGCTACGGGCTGATGAGCAAAGGAAAGAGGATCATCAGAATTGTCCGAATCATGGTGGTTACTGCTCAGCCTAGGGCTTCAGGTTAGAGTTATCCCTTGATAACTAAAACTCTGATATGGGCATCTACAAGCAGGAGGTTCAGTGGGACCCTTTGTAGAGGGTAGGATGAGTAAACAGAAGATGAAGAGGAAAGTTGAACTGTACAGCTGATCCCAAAGGGATCTCAAATATAATTATTGCCCTGAAGGCTTGAGATAGATCACCTGGTAGAGTGCATTCCTATCCATGCCAGGACTCAAGTGCAGTACCACATGGGAGCACTATGGAGAGCACCAGGGGAAGCTCAATGGATGGTGGAGCAAAGCTATATTATCTCTCCTCTCTCTCTCTCTTTCTATTTGCAATTAGAAAAGAAGGGATGGAATGAAATTCAGCATATGAGCAGTAGAATCACCAAAAAAGGAAGAAAATGAAGGAAAGAAAGAGAAAGGAAAGGAAAGAGGAGGGGAGGGGAGGGGAGGAAAGGGGAGGGAGTAGAGGGAAGGGAAGGGAAGGGAAGGGAAGGGAAGGGAAGGGAAGGAAAGGAAAGGAAAGGAAAGGAAAGGAAAGGAAAGGAAAGGAAAGGAAAGGAAAGGAAAAGGAAGGAAAGGAAAGGAAAAGGAAGGAAAGGAGAACCAAAGAACCAAATTATAGTAAGAGACCAGGCTTCTTTATCAGTGGCTTGTTTCAGGCTGGTCCATGGACGAGCCCTATTTTAAGTAAGACTGTCAAAGACAATTTCCTGGAACTCTTCTATGAGGCAATCAGCTGTGAGTGGTTCTCAGCAGCCCTGGAACACTAGCGTTGACTTGGTGGTACACCAAAATCATGAAGCAGGCATGTATACCCCTAATTTGCTGATCGTGCCCTCTAGGATATTGACTCAACAGACTAGGGATGAGGAAACACTCACGAAAGACATGTCTCTGATATCTGATTACTGTAAAAAATGGCGACTAATCCCTAGCACTGCAAAAATGGTATCATCTGTTTTCCATCTACACCATGCCTCGGCCTCGCATGAGCTTAATGTGCAGCTTGACGATACGAGAATCCGGCATGAAGCCCAGCCAGTCTATCTTGGCGTTACTCTCGATCGCACTCTCATTTCACGAACATCTCATAAAAACTGCAGCAAAGGTGGGCGCAAGGAATAACATCATTGCAAGACTGGCCAGCTCCTCATGGGGCGCGAGCGCTTCCACACTGAGATCATCATCTCTGGCATTATGCTATTCCACTGCAGAATACTGTGCCCCAGTATGGTTCCGTAGCCCCCATGTCCACTTGGTCGATTCCAAATTATATTCCTCCATGAGGATAATTTCTGGAACCATCCGTTCCATGGCTGCCAGTTCTTAGCAACATCGCCCCGCCAGATATTCGTCGGGATGCGGCATCATCTAAGTTCATTTCCCACGTCTACGCTCGACTGGACCTACCAATATACGCGGATATCTTCGCCCACCCTGTTCAACACTTGACGTCTCGTCATCCAATCTGGTCTCCTATGCCTACTGAACTTCTCTGTTCCAGACTCTTAGAAACAGAGTTGGCAGTCAGCTGAGGTAAAGAACAAACACCTCACCACAGACCCCTGTAAGTGTCAACCCGGCTTTGACCTAGCACGTTATGATTGGGCCCTCCTCAATCGCTATCGAACAGGCCATGGCTGGTGCGCTGCTATGTTCCATCGCTGGGGAGCCAGAGACGACCCGAACTGCCCCTGCGGCTACAGACAGACTATGACCCACATAGTCAATGACTGCCACCTCTCCAGATTCAAAGGAGGTCTCGAAACTTTACATCAGGCTCAACCTGACGCTGTTGACTGGCTACGGAAGAAGGGCAAATGCTAGAAGAAGAAGGGATGAGCCTGAGAGCCAGATGAAATGGCTGTTGCCAGTCCAGGGTCCCACAGGCGCTGAGAACGGCTGTCCTGTGCTGAGCATTGAGAAGCCACTTCAGATATCTGAATGCCCTGGAGCTAATTGTGCTGCTTCTTCCTCTTCCACCCCCACCCTCCAGGCTATCCTTTGGACCCAGAAGATCAGTGAGAGGGACCTTGAGGGAACAGAGGAGAGAATGTCCAAACAAATGATAGCTCCTTTCCAGCAGGCAAAATCTCTAGCTGAATGGGCAAGAAGGGATCTCTGAATATTTCAGGGTACAGAGGCAAGACCTAGCAAAGCAAAAGCCAGCGCATACAGACAAGATCCATCAAGTTTTGGGCAAGCAACCCAACATCTTACCCCTGTCCCTTAGAGCCTTGACCTCAGTGGCCATCTGAATTTTTACCTGCAGTTAACCCACTTAAGTGGGGGAGGTTTTTTGTTGTTGTTTGCTTGTTTGTTTGTTTTGTTTTTGTTTTATTCTGATGCAATTGAGCAATTGCTGTATCCTTGGGAAACAGTTTCCTGTGGGGAGAATTTTATGCATCATCTTTGCAGACTGGAGCCAACACAATCATATTCTGATGGTTTATCAAATTGATTTGGCTATAGCTCAGATTCATTTGATAGTTCAGATTCAAACACTGAATTATTAGTATAAGAATGATTCTCTTCCATTACCAGTATACCCACAGTCCTATAGATAGTAAATTGCCTTTTTATCCCGCCTGGGATCATGAAAGAGAGGTCTCCTAGCCATCTGTCAGTATAGAATACACCAGAAATGTGCTCTCACTTATGGAAATGATTGACCTGTAATCACATCTTTGCTGGGGAAAAAATAGAAATTGTTCAAATCAAATTTGTGGCACTGGCTATAACACTTTATTAAATGAGGCACAGAGAGTGCTCTTTAACTCCTGCCTTTCCTGACTCTGCAGCCTGTCACCTGCTGTGGTCTTCTACATATGTAACTCAAAAAACAAGAGTCCCAACAACACTGAAACAATCTGGGATGAATAAATTACTTCAGTCATCATCCCATGGGTCTCCCATTATTACTTTCCAGGACTTAAATTCTCAAAATCAGTCACCACCAGAGTAGAGCACACACTGAGATATTAGCCAGAGTAACGTCTTAGAAAGGAAGGCTGCAGGCTTGGTGAGATGCCTCAACATTGGAGTATCAGACTTGCATACTGAAGCCACAGAGGTCTTAGGTTCATCCTCAGCATTTGAGCTGTGGTCTCATTCATAAAAATATTACTTTGGGGGCCAGGTGGTAGTGCACCTGGTTGAGAGCATATGTTATAATGTACAAAGACTTGGGTTCAAGCCCCCATACCCACGTGCAGGGGGGAAAGCTTTGCAAGTGGTGAAGCAGTGTTTCAGGTGTCTCTCTGTCTTCCTCTATCCTCTGGATTTCTGGATGTCTCTATCCAATAAATAAAAATAATAATAATCATCATCATTATTGTTATTATTATTGGACCAAAAGGTATTGCACTCGGTGGAGAGTATATGTTACCATGAGCAAGAACCCAGCTTTAAGTCCCCAGTCACTACCTGTAAGGAGAAAATCTTTATAAGTGGTAAAGCAATGCTGTGGTCTCAGTCTCTCTCTCTCTCTCTCTCCCCTTCTCTCCCACCCTTCCTATCTTCCCCTTCCTTCTCAATTTTTGTCTCCATCAGAAAAATAAAAAGGGAAATAAATAGCCACCAAGAGCAGTGAATTCATTATGCAGGCACTGAGCCCTAGCTCAGTGGCAATTAAAATTATTTTATTTTTCAGCTAGGCTTATGGCTAGGCATGGGTATCTAAAAAATGAGTCTACTACTCCCAGTAGCTTTTTTTTTCTTTTTGATAGAGAGTGAAGCAGACATATAGACAGGAAGAGGCAAAGAGGAGGAGAGACACCTGCACCCACGAAGCTCCCCTCCCCCTGACAAATGGGGGCCAAGGACTTGAACCTTTAGCAAGGTAACACGTGTTTTTTTTTTTAACTTTTGTAGTTATTGTTATTGTTGTTATTAATGTCATCGTTGTTGGACAGGACACAGAGAAATGGAGAGAGGAGGGGAAGACAGAGAGGGAAAGAGAAAGACACCTGCAGACCTGCTTCACTGCTTGTGAAGCAACTCCCCAGCAGGTAGGGAGCTGGGGGCTCAAACTGGGATCCTTACACTGGTCCTTGTACTTTGCACCACCTGCACTTAACCCGCTGCGCTACTGCCCAACTCCCCATACATGTGTTCCCTGGAGTACCCCAGTATTTTTTTTTAACAAAAGAGAGACTATGGTTATCAGATCAGCCTGAAAGACAAGGATTACAAATAACTAGTTCATTTTTATCTCCCATCAAACCATCAGCTCCTGGAAAACATCAGTAATTAGCAATCTCAACTATCCACCTAGTATACTTTGTCTGAGATGACAGACATTTTACAGATGCTGACTGAGCACCAAGTATGTATTTGGTACTACGTCAAATGTGAAGGATACCAAGACTTAAAACAACAACAACAACAACAAAAAAAACACAGCACCACCCTAATGACTCCCATTCTAGCAAAGGACAAATCTTACTATTTCCCAGAATAATAATTTCTGCAGAAATAGTTTTTAATAGGAAGTGGTAATGAAGTAGAGCAGATGGCCAGTAAATCCTATTCATGGTGTGGTACACTGACTTCAGGCAGGTGAAATAATAATGTTTAGGACAGAAAATTCTTCTCCTATGCCTAGTTTTATTTAGTAGGCACTTCAATCCCTTCCTACTTTTAATCAACTTAATAAGAATTTGAGAACCCTCTATACTCCAGACTCAATGGTTTCAAGACTAACTTTAGAAAACAACCACCTACAGTAATTTTCTTGCTCATATAAATTCAAACCTCTTCTGCCTGATTTCTAAGGCTTAGAATCCAAGCCCACCTCATGGCTCTCTTTATTCTTCATAGCATGGTGCCCAGAATAACCCTTCTGAAAACCTTCTGTATTGCCAGGTTTTGTATTACAGACTTTTTCCATGTTTACTTTTGGCCAAGAGTCATAATAATGTACCTCCATGAACGTGTTGATAACTTATAGTTTCTTATTTTGTTATTCCTCAGGAAATTTTTTATAATATAAAATTCTAACATTAGATTTTCAGGTAATATGAAAGGATTATAGGCAATAAACATACATTCTCTCTGTGTGTGTGTGTGTGTGTGTGTGTGTGTGTGTGTGTGCGTGTCTGTGTGTAACAGAGTGCAAAAGTGGGAATATATTTTAATTTATTTATTATTGGGTAGAGACAGAGAGAAATCGAGAGGGGAGGGGAGATAGAAAGGGAGAGAGACACAGACACCTGCAGCCCTATTCCGCCACTGGTTAAGCTTTTCCCCTTGCAGGTGAGGACCAGGGACTTGAGCCTCAATCCTTGTGCACTGTAATGTGAATGCTTAACCAGGCGTGCCACCACCTGGTCCCAGAATATTTGTATTTGTATATCAAAGCACAGTCAGGAGTATTCATTTACCTTTGCTGCTGCTGACAGAGATACCAGAGAAACATTATTTTCTGCCAGTCCAGAATCTGAAATCTTGACAAGTTTCATGTTTAGTCACCCCAGCAAGCATCTAGTAAGCTTTTAAGCAAACTATCCAACAAATACATTTACTTCATTACTATCTAGCAACCACTTTTGTTGAAATTTTCTGCTTTACCAAACAGTAAATGACCTTGCATCTCTCTATCAACCACTCCCTCCTTGGATTGCTCTCAAGTAAGTCTACCCAAAGCATCACTTTATCTGGCCTCTAATATATGTCTCTCTCTCAACTTTACTCACAATTATCCCCTGCCTTGGTGTGTTGATACTCTTTCTTTTTTTATTTTAATTTATTTATAAAAAGGAAACATTGACAAAACCATAGGATTAGAGGGGTACAACTTCACACAGTTCCCACCACCAGAACTCTGTATCCCATCCCCTCCCCTAGTAGCTTTCCTACTCTTTAACCCTCTGGGAGTATGGAACCAGGGTCATTGTGGGATGTAGAAGGTAGAAGGTCTGGCTTCTGTAATTGCTTCCCTGCTTAACATGGGCATTGACAGGTCAATCCATACTCCCAGCCTGCCTGTTGATACTCTTAATTGAATATAACTGCCTACTGAAGAAACATAATTTTTGCTGAGATCCCTTTGAATTCAAGTTCCTCTTTTGGTCTGTCTAGCATCCTAGTCCTCTTAAAATCACTGCCCTCTACAGTTTGCTACAGTCTCTCATAATGAGCCATCTCTGCTAACCAACTATCTAATAAGTACGTAGCATGAGACCAACCTTACACCAGACATCACATAGAACACACAAGTCTCTTAATAATCTCTGCTCTGAGAACTGGCTGAGGAGACAAAATAAACACACTTAAGTTAAACAAAATAAAACGATGGGGACTATAATAGAAGGTGCAAGATTCTTTGTGGTTGCTAGAGGTCAGAGCATATCACAGGTGGCTCAGGGCTATGTCTGTTTCTTCTCTCATTCCTCTTTCAGTGTTATTTCCTAGAATAGTTTCACAGCAAACCAACTGCTTTCTGGGTGCTTATTGTGTGAAAAGCAACTGATGAGTATGCAAGGAACTCACTATCCTCATACAAAGAACTAGTGTGCATAGCAGAAGACAGTAAATGATGAAAGAGGCAAAAAGCCCTCTTAAGGGCTTTCAAAAAAAAAAAAATACCTACACAGCTTTTCAAATCATGGTGATGATGAAATTAAAGAGATTTCAGTGGAAGTATTTTGGGTTCTCTGATACTAATCAAAAAATTCTCAAAACTTAGTGGCTAAAAAATTCTTTCCATTTGCTCAAAACTTTGATTTGTTTCATGAATGTGAGTACCTTCTCTCTTATCTATATGCTATTGGCATAGATGGCAGACCTGAAGGAACTGCTTCTAAATTGTTCCTTTCAAGTATATGCCTGATGCAGCATGTGCTGCTGCTGCTTCTTCTTCTTCTTCTTCTTCTTCTTCTTCTTCTTCTTCTTCTTCTTCTCTCTCTCTCTCCTCTCTCTCCTCTCTCTCTTTCTTTCTCTCTGTCTCTCTCTTTCCCTTTTTCTCTCCTCTCTCCAGATGTAGATATAAAGATATAGATATGTACCTATCTATCTCAATCTCTCTCTTTCCTGGTACTCTAGGAAATCTATATATAGCATAGATTTTTCCCAGCATGGTGTCCTTCTGTTACTCAGAGTTTTTAAATGACAATTTGAACTCTAGAGACCAATATAGAAGCTATTAAATGCTATAAAAGGCATTGCATAGTAAGATATGCATAGTAATACTTCCATCGTCCTCACTGTCTAAAGGCATCACATACATATATAGTTTCTATATAGTATAGATTTGCTCAAATATTATTATGAAGTTGGCTTTCCAGAGATTAAAAATGGGAGGAAAACACTTCAGAGCCAAACATGCACTTGGGTTTTCAACTGAAGTACAGGAACAGAGTTTTAATTGGTAGAAGTTAGATTTCAGTTTAGTGAAAGAACAGGAGTCACAGTTGTCACCTGAAGCAATGAAAATGAAGGAAATGCCCTAACTTTGTCTCCCACAGCACCATTTGCTGAATACAACTAAAAGCTTACTGACAGTCCTGGGAAATGGATCCGAACTGTTGGTACCATCTCTCCTGCAGTGTAGGACGGAGCACAGAATGAGAGTATATAGACAAATTATGAGCATACCACACCCCATAGTTTGTACTTCATTTGAAAGGCAATAGGAAATCACTGAAGCCTAAAGCAAGAAGTCATAATCTGGCATTTCAAAAATACCTCATCCAATTCATAATATAAAGCTTGCCCAAGGAGGAGACTTGGGCATAAAGGAGAGAGAGAATTTATCATGATAATTAACTTATGTATCAATTGAACTGGACTAAAATATAGTCAAAACTGGTGGGATTTTTTGTTTGGTTGGTTGGTTTTGTTTGTTTGTTTTGGTGGGCATGTCTGAGTATATTTCCAGAAGTGAACAGCATCTGAATCAGTAGACTAAGTAAAGAATATTCACCCTCCTCAATCTGGGCAAGTACAATCCAATCCATAGAGGGCCTAAATAGGACAAACAGATGGCTGAAAAGGTCAAATTCACTTCCTTTATTGAACTGGGACATCCACATCTCTTCTTACCCTTAGGAATCAGAGGCTATTGTTCTTGGAAGTTGGATTCTGATACTTTCAGTAGCCTGCTCACTTCTCTGTGTTCAAGATGTCCTTATTCTCCTGTTTGCAAATAGTGTTATCACATGGGCTTTGCAGTTCTTCATAACCTCACGGGCCAATTCCCAAAGAAACATTTTCTTTGCTTTAGAGAGAGTATATGGATAAGGTTTTAGATATGTTTATGGATGTGTATATGTATATATAGACACAGAGACAGAATTCTTATGGGAATAATAGCTGTGAAACTACTTCATTTTTTTCTAGACAGAAAATTCTGATGATCTAAATACAAATGGTGACAGAGGAGTAGACTGGCTTGAAACAGAAGTAAAAAAATAAAAGTCCTGTGAGAGCAAAACACTGAAGGAGAGGGAAGATTTGGGGATGAAAATGACTTCCAGATTTCTCTCTTAAACAGCAAAACAATATGGAAGAGTCCTTGCTGAGATGGGGAAAAAAACAAAGGGGAAGCATAATTATAAGAAAGATGATACATTTGCTTTGATATCTGCAAAATGATAGACAATTGACTATCTGAGTCTGGGGTTCAGAAGTATGATCTGAACTAAGAGATACATCCAAAAAACATAAGCACATATTTGGTATCTGAAACCATGGCAGTGAGACAATTACCCAGTCAAAAGGGGACCAAAATTTAGGAAGGAAGGAAGGAAGGAAGGAAGGAAAGAAGGAAAGAAGGAAAGAAGGAAAGAAGGAAGGAAAGAAGAGAGGGAGGGAGGAAGGGAGAGAGGGAGGACTAGGTCTTCAGTATGTCAAAGAGATAGTTAAGGGGAGAAAATCAGAAAGAATTCAAAATAATGTCAGGAAAAATTAAAGAACTGTGTGATGCCAAGAAAGAATCTCAGGAACAGGGAGTGCTTTATGTGTGAAAAGTAGTTGAGAAATCAGGTTAGATCTAAGACATGAGGTTAGTAAATATTGTTCCTCCAGGGCCTAAGAGGAAACTGAGCTGAATTCTGAGATAAGAAAGTAGCAGTATAATCGGTATCAGAATTCTGATTGGTATAGTAGTTAAGATAGGTTTTACTGTACAAAAAGGAAGAAATATGTTTGATCAAGGGAATGATAGAACAAAAGTTTTGAGAACGTAATTTCAGAAGACTCTATAAATAGTATAACCAAGCTATATTAAAAATTCCAAGTTTTACCTCTCTGAGAGCCTGCTGTGATAATTTATTGGAAAAGCAGATTTATGGGGGCCAGATGGTGGTGCACTAAGTATGTTCAAGGACCCAGATTCAAACCTCCAATCCCCATCTGCAGGGGGGAAGCTTCATAAGAGGGTAAAGCAGTGCTGCAGGTGTCTCACTCCCTCTCTGCTTTTTTAACTTCTGTCTCTATCACTATCAGAAATAAATAGACATAATTTTAAGGCAGATCTAGAAGACTCTCCTTCCTCAAGTTTATTCAAGTTATTTCTGCGAAAGTGCAGAAATTAATCCATCCTGCCATCATTTTGTTGCCATCCCAATGGGGATATGTCAAAGCTTGTGCTATTTGAATCATTTTGCTCCCATAAGCTGGCCTTGGTTGTTTGGGAGGTTACAACTGCCACAAGTACTATCAGAAGAACACCCACATCACTAACGGAACTGCCATAAAGGATAAAACACCAGAGCCCTTCTGGTACAAGGACCTGATTAACTTGTCCATTTCTTCTGACTTTCATATAGACCTCTGCCAATCTGCCCAAACAGACTCCCCCACAAATCATAAAACAACTTTCTTGTGTTTATATGTGGTGTTTAATAATATTAACTGGAAATCATTAAGAGAATCATTAAAATCATTTGATTAGGAAGGTTTTTATGCATGGTAGCATATTTAATTATCATAAGAACTCTCTGAGGTATGTATAATGATTATCATTACCATTTCACATTTGAGGAAACTGAAACACAGGGTGGTATAACCTGACCAAGATGATTCACCTCAGTTTCCTCCCAAGCCCTAAAGAAATAAGTGAGTAGGCAAGGGGTGAAAATGGTCTCAATTCTTCAATCCCATGTAAATTAGTTGGTGCAGAGAGATATGTTATAGAAGGGAGAAGGTACTGTTAAAGGTACTATTCATTCAGAATGCAAATTGATCCAGGATTTAAAGTGACTTGCTATCTAAGTGCATTTAGCCAATGCTACCACCCAACCAATAGTGACCCTTTCGACCAATATTGATCTAACCTGGGTATGTAGAGCAAATTGAACTCTTGTTCCTTGACAGCCTAAGAAAGTCACTAGTATGACTGCTATCCTGTCTAGCTGAGTAGAAAACATCAAGTCTGTATTAACTAGATTGTTTCTCTTTTCTCCTTGTAGAGATATTTCAAGAACTGGGATCCATGCTCTGCCTAGCTATGGCTTAGAAAATATTAAGAAGCTACGGGCTAGGTCAACTTATAACTTAAAAAAACTTCCCAGTCTTGAAAAATTAGTCTCACTTATGGAGGCCACCCTCACCTACCCCAGCCATTGCTGTGCCTTTACAAACTGGAGACGACAAATGTGAGTCTTTTCAAACCCCATCCCCCCACCGCCCTTGAGCCCTTGAGCCCTGCTTGATGATTTCCCTAAAGCAGAAATTAGGCTACAGAACTTTCAAAGTCTTGTGAAACAGCTCATTTAAAATAAAACTTCTTAGGGATATTCAAGATCAAAGATTCCGTTTGTGTGGATATAGAGAGTTAGACTCTCCTAATTTCTTTGAAAATAAGACCAGAAAAAAAGACTGTCCATTTTATAGAACACCTACTAGATATTAAATGTGATGTCATGAAAAACACCACACTTCATGCCTGACTCACAGCTGATAATGAATTATTTGTTCCCTTTTTCCTTTGTTCCAATAAGGATTTGTTTTTCAGGTCTCTAGTTCTGCATCCCATAAGTGTGCCAGGGACCAAAGTCAACTTTGGAGAGGGAGGGCATACATGCTATAACAGGTCCACACAATCATACATATCCCAACCACTCTAAGTCTCTCTAATCTGCCTTTCAATTTTAATATATACCAGGGAATACAAAGACTATAACTGCTGTCTATGTTGTCCACTTTGAAAAAAAAAAAAAACCTAACTGAAAGAAGATAAGCCAGACAGAACCAGGACCCAAGTAAATAACTGGCTAAAAAGTAGAGGGAACTATACATCAAATCTCTCAACTGGGAAACTGGAGGAGAAATAATTTTGAAGATCATACATATTTCAAACATTTCAAGGAATCATTGAAAATAAGAATTTATTGGGTATCAGGAGTTATCAAGGCTCTGACTCTCCCCTGGATTCACAGGTATAATCACACAAAAAAACTGCACTCAAATAATGTCTCCTTATTACCACTGATGTACCCAGGAATGTGACAGTTTCTCTGAGATGAAACTTTGCTACTTAGTGATGTCTCCTCAAATATTTCCTTGTAAGAACACAATAGCCTACCCACTAACATAATCCTGTTCAAAATCAAAACAAAACTGTGCATGTCCTAAAATGTTGTTACAGTAAAAGAAGTCCTCATTCAAACCCGAGGGACTGCATCAATGGCAAACTATCCAGAGTTCGATATGTCTCACAGCTTACAATAAACAAGAAATTCCTTCCAGATACCTAGAACTGCTAGAGTTTGGACTGTGGCAAAATATTCCCCATTGCTATATTGCAAACAAGAATGATTCTACCCAGGGAAAGAAATACTACTTAATCACCAAAATCGTGGAATCAAATACTTTTCAAGAGAAATGTCAAAGGCTGTTAAGATCAGTGCTGCAGAATACATTGGTAGACTCATTACCAACATACCACAGCAACAGATTTTGTTGTTGTTGTTGTTGCTGTTATTGCTTTATTTTTTGGTGCCACTAGATCTATCACTGAAGTTTGGTGCTAGCACTACAAATCCATCACTCCTGGCAGCCATTTTTTCCATTTTATTGGACAGGAAAGAGAAAAATTGAGAGGGGAGAGGGAGAGGTAGGGAGAGAGAGACAGAGAGACACTTGCAGGCCTCTTACACTGTTTGTGAAGTATTCCTGCTACAGGTGAGGTGTGGGATGGGTCAAATTGGGGTCCTTTCAAGGGTCCTTGTGCTTTATACTCTGTATGCTTAATTGAGTACACCCCTAGATTTTTATTTTTCTATTGCCACCAGAGTTATCACTAGGGCTCAGTGCCTACACTGATGCATTGGATTGACCTTCCTGTGGTGCATCCCGTGAGTACCCATTCATTGGGGAAACTGACGATCCTTCCTAGCCTACTGAATCCACATGGATCCCAGTCACTTTCAAAGCCAGCAACAAGCAGCTCCTGACAGCTTTCAAGCTGTTGGTCCTGCTCCTCAAGTCCTCCAACTTAATGTTGAGGGGCTGTCCTTTGCCAAACGCGTTCTTATTGGTTAATTGGCGATACAGCATCAGGCAGATGTTATTTGCCTACAAGAAACACATATAGCAGTCGATGAAGCTGCTCGATTCACCATCAGTGGATTCGATTTAATATGCTATAATCTCCATCCTAAACACGGCCGAGCCATCTACGCCAAATCGTGTCTTGCGGACATTTACCATACGGACTCTTCGACCTTCTACAACTCCATTACTATTGGAACTATTCAGCTCGTCAACTGCCTCCCAGTGCCTCATGGGATAATGAGGTCCTGCCTAGCCCGAATCACCCAGCCGTTTATGTTGGAGACTTTAATAGTCATCACCAAGACTGGGGATATTCCTCCACTCATGCTGATGGCTCTATCTTAGCCGACTGGGCTTCAGCGAATGACCTCTCCCTATTATACGATCCCAAACAGCCAGGCTCTTTTCACAGTGCTAGATGGAATAAAGACTCATCACCCGACCTGTGCTGGATTAGCACAGTCAAGGGCCAAGCCTTTCCCGCTACGAGACAAGTTCTCAAGATCTTCCCGCATAGTCATCACCGCCCAGCTATCATCCACATTGGTCTCCAGCTCCCACTGATTCTGTGCTCGGAGAAACTAAGATGGAACTTTTGGAAAGCAAACTGGCGTCTGTTCAGTGATCTTACCAACAAATCTATTCCTGCAATTCCAATTAACTCTATCCCCTCTGAAGATTCCTACAGGCACTTCCACCAAGCCATCTGCAAAGCAGCTTCCCAAGCTATTCCTCGTGGGAGACGTGCTAACTATACACCTTGTCTTGATGCTGAATGCGAGCAACTACTAAAGCAGTATGATGAGTCGGGCGACCCAGATGTGGCTGACCATCTCATTGCCTCCCTGGATGCAGCACGCCAAGCCCGCAGGCAACAACTCATGGAAAGTCTGAACTTCACCCACTCAAGTAGGAAGGCCTGGAAGCTTCTTCATAGTCTGGGTGCCAGTAGCCAACCCTCTCCCATCTCCCATCCTCCCGTAATCTCCAAACTCAGTGGCCAGTCACCTAACTCAAGTTGGGCGTGCTAAAATCGACCCAGTCTGGAAAAGAGACATTTCCCATGAGAGGTCATCCCACTTCCGGTTATCTTGTCCATCTCCAAAACTCTCTCTATTTACACTGTCTGAACTGGAAGACGCTTTGAAGAGGGTTAAACCGGGAACGGCTGCTGGCTATGATAACATCACCCCAGAACTCATTCTTGGCAAAGAAGTGGCTCACTACATTCCTGTCCCACATCTTGGAATCCGAATCTATGCCCAAAATTTGGCGTCATGCGAAGATAATAGCAGTTTTGAAACCAAAGAAAGACCCAACACTGGCCGCCAGCTATAGACTAATTTCTCTCCTCTCCATGTGTTACAAACTCCTTGAGAGGCTGCTTCTGTCACGTATTTCTCCTCTTACAGAGAAATTCCTATCACCCGCCCAAGCTGGTTTCCACCCAGGAAGATCTACCTGCAAACAAGCCCTGGCCCTCTCAACTTACATTGAAAATGGATTCCAGAAGAATTTAAAGACGGGTGCTGTCTTTGTTGATCTCACAGCAGCCTATGACACGGTCTGGCATCGTGGTCTCCTAGTCAAGATCTCAAGATGCCTGCCTCCATGGGTGGCCAACACTATATCGTTTCTTCTCCAAAACAGAAGATTCCGGTGCATCTGGGTGACAAGTCTAGCAGATGGAGACTTGTCTCAAGTGGCCTCCCCCAGGGCTCTGTTCTGGCTCCTTCGCTATTTAATATTTACATCAATGACCTCCCAGAAACTTCTTCAAGGAAGTTCATCTACACCGATGACATCTGCTGTGCAACTCAGGCATCCAAGTTTGACATCCTTGAGGAAACACTCACTCATGTCTCTGATATCTGATTACTGTAAAAAATGGCGACTAATCCCTAGCACTGCAAAAGCAGTATCATCTGTTTTCCATCTACACCATGCCTCGGCCTCACATGAGCTTAATGTGCAGCTTGACGATACGAGAATCTGGCATGAAGCCCAGCCAGTCTATCTTGGCGTTACTCTCAATCGCACCCTGTCATTTCACGAACATCTCATAAAAACTGCAGCAAAGGTGGGCGTGAAGAATAACATCATTTCAAGACTGGCCAGCTCCTCATGGGGCGCGAGTGCTTCCACACTACAATCATCATCTCTGGCATTATGCTATTCCACTGCAGAATACTGTGCCCCAGTATGGTTCCGTAGCCCCCATGTCCACTTGGTCGATTCCAAATTATATTCCTCCATGAGGATAATTTCTGGAACCATCTGTTCCACCCCGGTTCCATGGCTGCCAGTTCTTAGCAACATCGCCCCGCCAGATATTCTTCGGGATGCGGCATCATCTAAGTTCATTTCCCACGTCTACGCTCGACCAGACCTGCCAATATACCTGGATATCTTCGCCCAACCTGTCCAACGCTTGACGTCTCGTCATCCAATCTGGTCTCCTATGCCTACACTGAACTTCTCTGTTCCAGACTCTTAGAAACAGAGTTGGCAGTCAGCTGAGGTAAAGAACAAACACCTCACCACAGACCCCTGCAAGCGTCAACCCGGCTTTGACCTAGCACATTATGATTGGGTCCTCCTCAATCGCTATCGAACAGGCCATGGCCGGTGCGCCGCTATGTTCCATCGCTGGGGAGCCAGAGACAACCCAAACTGCCCCTGCGGCTACAGACAGGACTATGACCCACATAGTCAACGACTGCCACCTC